>NW_011495053.1:523458-535912 GCF_000754665.1 Bison bison bison | reverse complement strand
GACTTTTGGATCGCAGCCATTCTGACTGGTGTGAAATGGTATCTCATAGTGGTTTTGATTTGCATTTCTCTGATAATGAGTGATGTTGAGCATCTTTTCAGCAAAAGAGACACTGATGTATAGAACAGGCTTATGGACTCTGTGGGAGAGGGAGAGGGTGGGAAGATTTGGGAGAATGGCATTGAAACATGTGAAATGTCATGTATGAAATGAGATGCCAGTCCAGGTTCAATGCACGATGCTGGATGCTTGGGGCTGGTGCACTGGGACGACCCAGAGGGATGGTATGGGGAGGGAGGAGGGAGGAGGGTTCAGGGTGGGGAACACATGAGAAATAAAGGAATAAAAAATTAAAAAAAAAAAAAAAAGAAAGTGAAAAGTGAAAGTGAAGTCGCTTAGTCGTGCCTGACTCTTAGCAACCCCATGGACTGCAGCCTACCAGGCTCCTCCATCCATGGGATTTTCCAGGCAAGAGTACTGGAGTGGGGTGCCATTGCCTTCTCCAAATTATCTTAATGCTACTGGCTCCTAAGCAAATGTTTTTTATGCTTTATTGGAGTTCTTTAGAATAAAAAAGAGAGACTACCAGGCTCCTTTAAGAAGAAAAAATGAATAGAGATTCAGAAAAGGAGTGAGCACCTACTGAAGGGTGAGTCTATGTCAGAACAGGCCATTGTGTTCACATGTAACTATGTGGATTGCAATAATGAGACAAAAATCACATATCCAGCATGCATGGAGATATATACGAGTATATAAATAGCATGATGGTATCGAAAATATAGATGTAATAATAGTCAGATGGAGATTATATCTAGATTCATTTTTCTTAAGGGTCTAATAAATCAGGTTCAAAGTATTTTTAATAAGGTTTGACATAAAACAGCAAAGTTCTATAAAGCAATTATCCTTCAATAAAAAATTAATTAAAAAAAAAGAAGACAAGTTGCTTCAGTCATGTCTGACTTTCTGTGACCCCATGGACTGTAAGCCACTAGGCTTCTATATCCATGGGATTCTCCAAGCAAGAATACTTGAGTGGTTGCCATGCTCTCCTCCAAGGGATCTTCTCAACCCAGGGATGGAACCCATGTCTCCTCCATCTCCTGCATTGACAGGTGGGCTATTTACCACTAGTGCCACCTGGGAAGCCCCAGAGGAATAAATAGGTTAGTATCAATTATCAAATGATAAGACATTTCTGCTTGGTCATTCAAAATGTAGATTTTTAAGAAAAAGATGTGATAACAATTAAACCTATATCAGTAATCGAACATCAGGTATCATTCAAATGCTTTACAAATATCTTGTATTTAATGTTCACCAGGACCCCGGCTTCCCTGGTTTCTCATATGGTAAAGAATCTGTCAGCAATGCAGGAGAACTGGGTTCAGTCCCTGGGTCAGGATGATCCCCTGGAGAAGGGAATGGCAACCCTCTCCAGTATTCTTGCCTGGAGAATCCCACGGACAGAGAAGCCTGGAGGGTACAGTCCATGGGATCACAAACAGTCAGACATGACTGAGCTACTAACATTTTCACTTTCTTTCATATCCCTGCAAGTTAGGTGTCCTCCTTGGTCTTGTTTTTCATGCAAAGAGTTTCGGGCACAGAGGCATGAGGTCACATAGTGGTAAGTGGGAGAGGCTGAACTGTGACCTGGGATCTTATTCTATCAGTCCCTACAATGCTCGGCCTGTTCCCTTTCAATTAAAAAGAAAGAATAAAAATAGGTTTCTTTAAAGAAGAGACCTATGCTTTCTTTGGAGCACAAATTTTTGAAATGGGATTGAGCAAACAGATATTTTCCTCCTGACAAATTATTCCCCGATCCCCGAGGAGCCTGGGAAGGGGAGAGGAGAACGTGGTCCCTGCTCCGGGGAAAGCCGTGTGCCACCCGGTTTTCTCCTCAGGGGAGGGACGTTGCTGGGCCCCGTACCCTCCCGCTTCTCCGCCTGCTCCTTGTGCGGTGCGGGTGGAGGTGTCTGGCCGGCCTGCAGGCCCCCCTCGGGGATTACGAGCCTCAGAGGAGAAGTACAAAGGCAGGCCAACAGCAGCAGGGAGACGTGACCGCCCGTCCCCGTGTTGTGGTGGACGCTGCGGCTGTGGCGGCTTTCTGTGACTCTGTGGGGTGACCCCAGCCACAGCCTTGGGGCTCTCAGATGAACTCGATGTATCAGCGCAGCTCACGGGAGCCTCACGCCCACAGAGGGATGCTTGGCTGGAGGACCTTTCTCATATTTTACTCTGAAGGCTAGATGTGATTGGCTACAGCTGTTTCTTTATAGAGTTGGTCAGTCTTGGAGAAAAGGAGGTGGGTGGGCAGGGGTCTGCTCCCAGCCAGATAGTCCTCCTTTTGGAAAAGGCTCTCTTTGCATTCGGTTGATCCTCTCTCCCCTCTCTCCACTGCAGCCCTAAATCCCCCCTACCCCCAACTTGTCCTCCCAGGAACCCTTGTTTAGGGGCAGAAAGGTGAGGCCTAGAGGATGCTGCTGGGCACGGGGATCCCAGTACCTGCAGCCAGGGGTTCTCTGGCTCCAGGTGAAGTGGACTTAGACACTTGAGGCAGGAAATGAACCACCTGACCCTTGGCTGGTTGATCATCCTTCCCTCCTTATTTTCCATTTTCAGCCAGCAGAGTCTTTTTTCGCCCACTAAGAATTATTTCAAGAAAAGCCACAGGGAAGTGTAGGCATGGCTCAGCATTTTATTTAGATCACACACCTCTGTGACAGGTTTGTGTTAGGAACTTGGTGTGCATTAGTTGATCTTATCCTGTCCGGAAGTGTTCAAGTTTAATATTAATCCTCAGAACTTGCAGGTAAGGAACCTAAGCCTGTGTGATGTGAGGCATGCTGTCCAGAGCTGCAGAGACGGTGGGTGCAAAGGCAGGTCTCATACAGCGCCTCCTGCTTGGGGCAGTTAAGGACAGGTGTGTTTGCTTTTTCTATTTCACTCTGTTGAGAAGCATGACCTGCAAACCACTGAAAAATAGCTGTAAACGAATTATTAGCAGAGTCTATAGCTATTTACTCACTGAGGCTGTCACCTTGTCTCTCTGTCTCAACACATGCATTTAAGATAAATATTCACTGAAAAGTGTCAAAACCCATTGTCACTGTTACATGATAGTTGGAAAGAGTACAGGATGTGGCAGCTGTTTTGCTTGTTTTAGAGAGTTGACGGATTTTATCCGTTTCAGGACAGTTGTATTTCCTTGGAACAATTAATGATAACAAGCAGAGATGCCATGAAATAAAGTGCCAGGAGAAGTCTTAGCAATACCCTTAATAAAACATGCTAAATAATGGATGCCATGTTTCATGTAAAGTTGCCTAAAGCTGCAAATTTCTTTAACTGATAAGCCTTACATAATGTGACTGGAAACGACAACATGTCACTTGCCAGTGCCTTATGAAATGTCACTCAAGGTTTTTAATTGCAGACATCGTGCCACTGATGGGGAAGAGAAACTCTGGGAGAAGATACAGCCGGAGGGAGGCAGGGAGGGAGAGGAGTCATGCTTTTTCGTGGGTGTCAAACTCTGTGATATTTAAAACACAGCTGTGTTTTTATCAGTTATGTTACAGAGGTAATATTGTAAAAATGAATCTTAAATGATTAATCATGTCAGGACCAAGCATTGCAAAATAAGGTTGAATGGGATAGTCTTCATTTAAGAAACACAGCTCTGTATTAAGTGTGGACAGCTTTGGGGAGTTTAGTTTTCAGCACTTATCTATATATACCAGGTAATAAACAACCCTAAGTCTCACCAATTGTTTTTAAATGTTGAAAATATATGTCAGTGTTATTATAGTAAATCTGGTGTGCATGCTTTGCATTTCACAAGGCTACAGGGCTTTCTGATAAGCACTTTTTTGTAATATTATCTCTCTGAATGCAATCTAACATTTTAAAGCATAATCGTAAGTGCCTGTATACCAGTTATTTTGAGGCCCAAGTTGCAGTATTTTTCCAAGACTTTTTCTCATGTAAATACCATCTTAGGTTGTAGGACTCAAGCTGTCTAGTGACCAAATTAATACTTCCCAAGGAAATGCCATTCCTTGTGATGGGCAGTGATGGAAGTGTTTACTAGCAAGGACCCTGTTTTCTTACTAGCTAAGACATCCTGGACAAGCTGTGTGCAAAGCCTCTGCCTGTGAATCTGTTGAATTGGATTCATGCTCCTTTTTTTTTTTTTTTTAAGTTTAATAGTGTTGATTCACAATGTTCTGTTAGTTTCAGGTGTACAACAAAGTGATTCAGTGTGGAATATGTGCATATATGTGTGTGTACGTGTGTATCTAGATTAATACAATTAATGCTTTAAATCTCATGGGACTGGTAAAGAGTAAATGAGATGCTGGAAGTACTCAGTATCAATAATGGCCATTATTATTGAAATCATTATTGCTGACAAGCTAGAATGGAACAAAGGTGGAAACCAAAGGAAAGCAGTTCATCCTCTGAAACTCTCAGAGGCTAAAATCGTAGAACATAGTACATTTTGGTTTTATTTTTAAGATTGGTATTAAGTGATAAACATTTCAGTTTTAATTGACAGCATTTTCTTCTCAATATCCTCAATATTATACAAATTAATAGTTCTCTCTCTCCCCATAATTGAGCATAATGAGTGTTTCCAGTATTTGCTTCTACACATAATGCTATAATTAGTGTCTCTGTATATATAGCATTGCCTTTGTTTCTTCTGTTTAATTATTTCCTAAGGAAAGAATTCTTGGGATGTTATTTATGCTTTGCAAACTTGCTCAGCAAATTTCCATGCCACACATATTTTTACTACAATTACTCTTGGATTTGATGTTCGCATTTCCTTTTAATTTGCTGAGGATTTAATAGCATGAAAATGATGCCCCAAAGTTGTTTTTTTTTATTTTTTTATTTTTTTTTATTTCCAGTAGACTGTGCCTGCTGTCTATTTGTGTTTGTTCATTTAAGAAACATTTATGCAGGACAGACAAGATGTCAGATATATTTAACAGTCAGGTCAGTAGACTCTTTCTGTCAAGGGCCATAAAGTAAATGTTTCATGTATTTCAAGCCATATGGTCTGTGTTTCAGCTACTGTAGTCAGTAATTTTAGAGCAGAAGTCTCCAGTGACTACCTAAACAAACAGGCATGAGTGTTTCTACACGCATCCTGGGGTCTATTTACAATAATAGATACCAGGCTGCATGCGGCCCATAAGCTGTAGTCTGCTTACATAAGTTCTTCACTGGGGCTACAAAGTGAACAAAACAAGAAAAGCCCCAACTGCCATATCTTCATGGGAAGAAGTGAAAGTCACTCAGTCGTGTCCAAATCTTTGTGACCCCATGGACTAGAATTCTCCAGGCCAGAATACTGGAGTGGGTAGCCTTTCCCTTCTCCAGGGGATCTTCCCAACCCAGGGATCGAGCCCAGGTCTCCTGCATTGCAGGTAGATCTTTACCAGCTGAGCCACAAGGGAAGCCCTCATGGGTAGAGGTCGACCACATAAATTAAAACAAAAATGAGTAAAAACAAATCAATATGTCACATACCCAATTGTAATAATTGTTTACTTAAGTGTTGACAGACGCATTCACTGAGACAGTGCCCTCTGATTGAGCTGTGGTGACTACTGCTTGGTTTGCCTAAGATAGTCCTGGTGTTAGCACTGGAGGTCCCCTGTCCTGGGAAACCACTATCTTTGGCCAACACAGCAATATGTTGTGGAGGTGAGAGATTAAAAGACATGAGAATGTTGAGAGCATGGTCGAGATCAAGGAAACAGCCAGGACTTTGATCCTGAGCAACCACAGGGTGAGTGAAGAGCAATGCAGAAGCCAGTATGGCTGGAGTGGAGTGGACAGTGGCATGGTTGTGGGAGAAAAGATCAGAGAGGATGGATGATGAGGGATTCTGGGGCCCTGTGGGCCATTATACAGAGCCGTATGGGAAGACATCAGATGGTTTTGATGAGAGAAGCAGTGTCGTTGCATTTTGAATTTAAGAGACTCACTCTGCTGCTCTTTTGAGCCAAGAATATGTGGTGGGAAGGGTGGAATGGGGAAACCTGTTTGGAAACCACTCCAGTCTTCAAGGAGAGAGATGATGCAATTTTGAGAGGTAGTAGGAGCAGTGGGGCTTCCCTCATGGCTCAGATGTTAGAGAATCTACCTGCCAATGCAGGAGATGTGGGTTTGATCTTTGGGTCAGGAAGATCCCCTGGAGAACGGAATGGCTACCCACTCCAGTATTCTTGCCTGGAAAATTCCATGGACAGAAGAGCCTGGAGGGCTACAGTCCATGGGGTTGCAAAGAGTCAGACTTGACTGAATGACTCATCACTTTCACAACACAAGCAGCAGTGGAGGTTGCAAGATGCATTTGGATTCAGAATACAGATTAGAAAGGTCAGCTTTCCAAGGAGACTTCTCTGAGGACTTCGTGGTTACCAGATTCCCTCCTGCCTCTGGCTCAGGGCATTTTTTATCCGCTCATTCTGATTATTTAGCATTACATTAAAAAAAAAAAAAGCTTATAGACATCATTTTTTAGAGCAATTTTAAGATTATAGAAAACTCGAGCAGGAAATAGCATTCCTGTATATGAGTTCTTCTGTCCCCCTGCAAAGTCTTTCCTTTTATTAATATCTTACAATAATATGGTACTTTCATTACAACTGATGAAATAATATCAGTGTATTTTGACAAATGCGTAATTCCATTTACCCACCATTGCAGTGTTGTGTAGAATGGGCCCGCTGCCTTTACAATCCTTTGGGCTCCAGCTGTTCATTTCTCTCTCCACCCTAACCCCTTGGTAACCCTGATCTTTTTACTGTCTATAGTTGTACCTTTTCAGAATGTCATATGGTTGAAGCTATACAACATGTAGGTGCCTCTCTCTTCACAGTATGCATTTAAGGCTATTGCGTCTCTTCATAACTTGGCAGTTCATTTCCTTATATTTCTGAATGGTTTTTGTTATTTAGTCACTGAGTCATGTCCAACTCTTTGCGACTCCATCTTAGTTCAGCCCACCAGGCTCTTCTGTCCATGAGATTTATACAGGCAAGAATACTGGCATGGGTTACCATTTCCTTCTTCAGTCTATTTCTGAATAATATCCCATTATATAGGCAACAGAAATGGCAACCCACTTCAGTATTCTTATCTGGAGAATCCCATGGAAAGAGGAACCTGGTAGGCAAAGTCCTTGGGGTCGCAAAGAGTCAGACATGACTGAGCAACTCACACTTTCACTTTCATGCTATTGAAGGACATTTTGGTTGCTTCCAGTTTTCATCAATTATGAATAAAGCTGTTAGAAGAAGAAAAAAATCAAGCAAAAGAATACAGATTAAAGAAGTTGCCAGTAGAATTTTATGACACAGTGGTTGCAGAACATGAGAGAAACAGGAGAGTCATGTACAACGCCAGTTTTTTCTAAGCCACTGGAAGAATGGGCTTCCCACTTATTGAAATAGAGAAGGCTGTGGAATTTGACTTGGAAAAATAAAGTTTAAGAATATTATCTGAGTAAAACCAATACAATATTGTAAAGTTAAACAATAAAATAAAATTTAAAAAAAAGAATATTATCTGGAAACTAGTAGATCTGGACTGCTATTTAGACATCCATTTGGATATGCCAAGTTGGCAGTTGGATACATAAAAGTGAAATTCAAGAAAGATCTGAAATCAACCTTCAAGCTAGAGAACTGTCAACATATGTACACTATTTAAATCCATAGAACTGAGACTAGATGAGACTGCTGGTGAGTTACTTCAGTCGTGTCCGACCCTGTGCAACCCCAGAGACGGCAGCCCACCAGGATGCCCCGTCCCTGGGATTCTCCAGGCAAGAACACTGAAGTGGTTTGCCATTTCCTTCTCCAGTGCATGAGAGTGAAAAGTGAAAGTGAAGTCGCTCAGTCATGTCCGACTCTCAGCGACCCCATGGACTGCAGCCTTCCAGGTCCTCCATCCATGGGATTTTCCAGGCAAGAGTACTGGAGTGGGTTGCCATTGCCTTCTCTAAGGATTGAGAGATGAAATCAAAATAATGGGGGGACCGAGAAAGCATGCCCTTAAGGTTAGAGGCAGCCATGGCTGTGGTATATAAGGAACTAGTGAGCAAAATCATAGGTACACATTGTAAAAGTGTCATTTTTTGATGCTATCTGTACCTATGTAAGATGTAATCATTGGTGGAAAGTGGAGGGAGGGTACACAGGATCAGTCTGTACTATGATTGCAACTTCTTGTGAATTTGCAATTATTTCAAGATATAAGAATTTTACAAGTCTATTGACAAAAAAGTACTTCACGGAAGATGACATGGATATCTGTGGGATGTTGTTGAGAGTTTTTATGAGATGAGAACTGAGAACTGACCCTTGGATTTGTTGGTGTGGCTGACATGAGACGAGCGGTTCTTGTGGACCAATGAGGACAAAATCCTGACTCAGGTGGATTCAGTTGAGGATGGGAAAAAACTAAAGATTGCAATTATAGACATTTTTAAGGTGTGTTTCTGAGAAAGGTATTTTTATAAATAAAGCTAAAGGTAGATATGGAGTCTGGAAATAGATGTGGAAACAAAAGTTCAGTTCAGTCACTCAGTCGTGTCCGACTCTTTGCAACCTCACGGACCATAGCACGCCAGGCCTCCCTGTCCATCACCAACTCCCAGAGTTTATCCAAACTCATGTCCATCAAGTTGCTGATCCCATTCAGCCATCTCATCCTCTGTCATCCCCTTCTCCTCCTGCCCTCAATCTTTCCCAGCATCAGGGTCTTTTCTAATGAGTCAGCTCTTCGCATCAGGTGACCAAAGTATTGGAGTTTGAGCTTCAATATCAGTCCTTCCAATGAACACCCAGGACTGATCTCCTTTAGGATGGACTGGTTGGACCTCCTTGCAGTCCAAGGGACTCTCAAGAGTCTTCTCCAACACCACAGTTCAAAACCATCAATTCTTCAGGGCTCAGCTTTCTTTCTAGTACAACTCTCACATCCATACATGACCACTGGAAAAACCATAGCCTTGGCTAGATGGACCTTTGTTGGCAAAGTAATGTCTCTGCTTTTTAATATGCTCTTTAGGTTAGTCATAACTTTCCTTCCAAGGAATATGTATCTTTTAAAAGAGTTACTTAAACAAACGAGTTACCTAAAAAAAAATGATAACTTTTTTTGAATGGGATGTATTATAACATGTTTTTATGGGGCTTCCCAGGTGGTGCTAGTGGTAAAGAATCCACCTGCAGTGCAGGAGAACAGGAGATGTGGGTTTGATCCCTCGGTCAGGAAAATCCCCTGGAGAAGGAAATGGCAACCCTCTACAGCATTCTTCCCTGGTGAATCCCATGTACAGAGGAACCTGGAAGGCTACAGTCCATGGGGCTGCAAAGAGTTGGACATGGCTTAGTGACTAAGCTATGTATGCTAAGAGCAGCTCTCCAATCAAAAAAGTAAATGATCATTTGTTGAGGGATTTGGCTTAGATCAGAGCAACAGCACAGGTATAGGTGTAAACTGTAGGCTGAGCATTTACCTGTCATCCAGGGAGGACATTTTGTGGGCGGAAATGCAAATAGGTGATCATACATGGTGTCAATAGGTCATAAAATTTCTCTTTCAATCACTTCTATTTTCTTAGGGAAATAGGAAACAAAATCACGTTAAGGATGCAGCAGGAGATGCTGGCAGGAGGAGGAAGAGGGTACAAAATGGCCCTTCCTCCCAACAGAGGACTGTTCCTCCCAATGGAGAATGGATGTGGGGAACAGAGCAGGGATGTCATCATTAAAAACCGGGTTGGATGTGGTTGACTCATCACTGCATGTCTATCTGGGTTTTTTCTGCAGCCACATTTACCTTGGGAGTCCATATGGATTTGGTCCAATTTGAATCTAAGGTGCCGACAGCAGAGTGATGACAAACACAGCGGAGTGATTGAAATGAAGGCTGCAAAACCTGAGGATGGCAGGGGGAGACTTGGAGACAAGAGGGCATGAGGGAAGGAAGTGAGAAAGTGGAAAGATTGGGGAGTGTTGGCCTCATCGGGGTCCAAGAGTGATTGGAGTGAAGGTATTTGAGGATGTGACCTGGAAATGTAGAGAGTGGAGGTCTGAAATTGGGGCAGCCCCCTTTGCTGCTGGAAAATGATCATGTATTGCTTTTGAGGAGGTGGAAGATGAAGGTGGGGATGAAGGCCTGCCTTGGAACTGGGTTGCTGGAAGAGGGACAAGGGAACCAAGAGGCCAGTGTTCAGAAGATGGTCTAGCTTGATACTGAACTCAGTGAGAAGCAAGTCAGATGTAGCGTTGGAGACACTAAAAGTGAACCAGAAGTAAAAATATGCAAGGACTGGTGAAGCTGCCCCAGGGATTGTGTCGATGACTCCAAGGAAGAAGGTGCTAGATTCTGAGGATGAAAGACTCCCAACTGGAGCACTTCAGGGAGGAAAGAACAAAAGTGGTCTGCAATGAAGTGCATGTCTGTGAGCATGTAGTCCAGGACAGTGGCATTCAGGACGTGGGTACAAAACTCAGACCTTGGGGAGGATTTCATGATGCAGCATCCTGAAAAGATATCTGGTTTCCATGAGTGTAAAGAAGTGGGGGTTGTACCCCAGAAGTGGTTGAGATGTGGGAAATGTTGCTGATAGGAGCTTGGGCGAGAGGAAGGAACCATACACGTGAGCTGTGTTAATCTTTGAGGGGAGGTGGGGTGACCTCAAACCAGTACTTCTCACAGTGTCTTCAGTACCCAAGGATGAAGGATGGAAGGGAACAGTCCACCAATGGTCTCACGTATAACACAGGTGATGAGGCTGCAGAAACAGTAGCATTAGATCCGGGACCCATTCATTCCAGCCCTCCAGAGGAGTGGAATCCTCGGGAAGGGGGCTGCCTTCCGACCACCGGACTCTGTGACCCTCTTCTCCCCTTGTGGCAGCTGCTAAACTCCTGGTGAAAGTGGTGTGTAGATCTTGGAGAACAGTCTTACTCAAAGCAGTGGTAAAAATGATCAAAAGAAGTAAATAACCTGTCATTAAGCAATGACTTCCCTGGGTCGGGAAGATCCCCTGGAAAAGGAAATGGCAACCCACTCCAGTACTCTTGCCTAGAGAATTCCACAGATGGAGGAGCCTGGTGGGCTACAGTCCATGAGGTCACAAAGAATTGGACACGACTGAGAACTTTTTTTTTTTTTTTTTTAAGCAATGACTGCATGCTAAGTTGGAGAAAATACAAATAGCCATTTTTTATGGAGTCATTAGGATTTGCCTGCAATATTTTGAGCACTTTACAGCTATTGATCTATTTAACCTTCACAACCACTCTACAAATTGTTGTTGTTGTTCAGTCATGAAGTCATGTCCAACTCTTTGCAACCCCATGGACTGCAGCACACCAGGCTTCCCTGTCCTTCACTGTCTCCTATAGTTTTTTCAAACTCTTGTCCATTGAGTCAATTTTGCCATCCAACCACCTCATCCTCTGTTGCTTCTTTTCCCTTCTGCCCTCAATGTTTCCCAGCATCAGACTCTTTCTAGTGAATTGACTCTTCGAATCAGGTGGCCAAAGTATTGGAGCTTCAGCTTCAGCATCGGTCCTTTCAATGAATATTCAAGACTGATCTCCTTTAGGATTTACTTCTCTGATCTCCTTGCAGTCCAAGGGACTCCCAAGAGTCTTCTCCAACACCACAGTTCAAAAGTATCAATTATTCGGCAATCAACCTTCTTTATGGCCCAACTCTTACATCCATACTACTGGAAGAAACATGCCTTTGATTGTGTGACATCCTTACTATCTTTATTTATAAATAGCCACACTGAAGCCCAGAGAAGAGAACTTGTTATATAAAGGGGCGAAAACTCAGATTCCAATCCAGGCAGCCAACTTGAAAGCTCACACTGGTACCAGTATCCTATACAGCCTTAAGGAAGGCATGTTAGAAAACATTGCCTAGTATTAGCAAATGAACGTTTTAAATGTGTGTGCACATCTTTCTTCTTTGCTGAATATTTTTCTATACAATTTTTAAAATTGAGAAGAAATTATGTGCCGAGGTCCAGCCCTGGCTGATCCAGGGAGTTCGAAGTGAGGACGGCGTTTGCGAGGATCAGGATACAATAGCTTCAATTAGATATTAATTAGAGATGTAAGGAATAATAGAATGAGGATAGCTCAGTAGGAAAATTCAGTGGAGAAAAGAGGCTGAGTAGCTTGGTTTACGTGGGAGACCCATAAAACTTCAAGACAAGAAGTTTGTACCACTTACGTAGGCCACAGGCGTCCTTCCGTTCTCCCGAAGGAGAGGAGACACTGAGGCCTCCCCGGTCGGATCAAAAGCACATCAGAAGCCCAGGCAAAATTAGTAAGCTTGGTGGGTTCCACACTCCAGATGGAGACTCAGCCAGAGTTTGAGAGAGAGAGCGACA
>NW_011495053.1:521175-523202 GCF_000754665.1 Bison bison bison | reverse complement strand
CGGTCAGTCAACCAGGACACTTATTTCTCCAGGGGTGATTATTCTTAAAAAAGACTCCACCTTCCGAAGGTACCAGATAAAGTTACATTCCTATAGGGTGAGGGTGTAGTGGGTTTTAATTAAGGAAAGAATTTACTTAGCCTAAGGTCTAACGTGATTAATATCAAAGGTTAATACTTATTTCTTCTATATATCCATTAATGTGTACAAGGGCAGGGAATGTGGAGAGTTAGCAACAAACATTGGCTCAACAAATGAAAAACCCTTCACCAATACAATTTCTAATCAGCCCACTATACTTATACTAATGGTTTTCTAACTTTTCTAAGGAACCTGTTTTTAGAAGGTTTAGAGCATCTCGTGCCTCTCATGGTTGGGAGGCTGTAAGCAATCACATGTGGCCGGACAAGCCTGTCAGGCAGGCTAGAGAACCATCAGAGGAGTTTGTAGGTTAAAACACTCTTGTCATGCCCAGGAGTTTTTATTAACTGGAGCTCTAAGTTAACTCCTTCTCCAAAAAAGGTGGTGGGGGACAGCCCCCCATAAGGTCAGAGATGTAGGTGAAAGCACAAAGTAGTAAAGTAGGCAGGCTCTGGTTATGGGGGTAGATGCTTGAGGATTTCCAGGGGGACTCCTGAGGCTCGATCCCGCCTTTGCGTATGTCGAGCCTCCTTCCTCATGACCTTTGCCATGGGTGGAGGTCCTCACGCCGGCTCCCAACAATTATGCAGGGTATACTCTGCATTTTATAAATTTAATATTGTGAGTCAGGGATTTGCTGAAGCAGTGTGACAGATGCTTGGTAACCACTGCATGGTTTGGTTGCATTGTAATTTAATGATTTATCTGTTGTTAAACATTTAGTTGGTTTCAATTTTTCTTTATGATAAATATGGCAAAGTATGTCTCTAAATAATGTTTTATTCTGTATTTTGAATCATGCCATAAAGTTAAATTCCTAACAACACTGATACCCAAGCAAAGCTTATAATACTTTTACAGTTTGGGTTGAAACTTTTTAAAAGTTGTGAAATTCCTTAGGGGACATAGTGCACTCTGATTTCTGCTTACAGTTAGAATTATTTTCCCCACTTACAGAAATCAGTACATTCAAACACATCTTTTATTAAAAACCTTATCTTCTTCTTGGATTAACTTGATGGCATTCAAACTCTTTTAAGCTGTGGATTTTTTTTTTTTTTCAAATGCAAGATTTTGTGAAAACTCAATATAGGAAACGGATTTAAAGAAATAATTGCTCTGATAGTTGCTGCAGGATTAGACTCCTTGACTCCATTTTTCCACTTGTGCCCTCTGACCCCTTCATGTGGCTGTCCCAGGAGCATAGGTTTTACTATATGGAGTGAAGGGACTCAATATTGATATTCAGCATCTTATTAGGAAACATTTTGGGTGCTAATTTTTATAGTCAAGTATTTACCTGGCAGTTTGAAACCTAACTTCATTTTCTTTCTGCATAATGTATTAAAAAAAAAAAAGTGTGTGTGGGGATATGATGTAATTGTAAATAACACTTACTTAAGTAGATACCCTCCCCCAATTTTTCAGCTTCTAGACAAAAAAAAAAAAATTTCTCTGTATTTAGCAGAATTAATATTAAGGTAAATTTTTTGGTGCATTTGTTCTACTATTAAAATCCAGGGATTAAAAAAAAGAAACTTACATTATATTGATATAAAACTATAATATACAAATATTGGCCAGAATTATCTAGTTTATTTTAATAGTTATTTTTTAATATAGTTTACTTTTTAAATTTAAATTTATTTATTTTAATTAGAGGCTAATTATTTTACAATATTGTATTGGTTTTGCCATATATCAACATGAATCCGCCACGGGTGTATGTGATTTCTAAGTTTACATTAAATGTTTTGGTTTTTTTTTTTCAATTTTAATTAAAAAAAAATTATACATGTGTTCCCCATCCTGAACCCTCCTCCCTCCTCCCTCCCCATACCATCCCTCTGGGTCGTCCCAGTGGACCAGCCCCAAGTATCCAGCAT
>NW_011495053.1:519565-520943 GCF_000754665.1 Bison bison bison | reverse complement strand
TCGCAGCCATTCTGACTGGTGTGAAATGTTACCTCATAGTGGTTTTGATCTGACTTTTTAATCCATATAAGTAAGCAGGCAGATTCACAGCCTTAAGTCATCATATCAAAGTGTATCGTTTCCATCAATATGTTTGTGTTTTAGTGTATGCTATATAATGAATACTTTTGTCTGTTTTAATTAACTTATTTATTTTAATTGGAGGATAATTTCTTTACAATATTGTGGTGGTCTTTGCCATACATTGACACAAATCACCCATGGGTGCACACGTGTCCCCCCATCCTGAACCCTCCTCCCCACCCCATCCTTCTGGGTTGTCCCAGAGCACCAACATTGAGTGCTCTGCTTCATGCATTGAACTTGGAATGGTCAACTATTTTACATATGGTAATACACATGTTTCTATGTTATTCTCTCAAATCATCCCACCCTTGCCATCTCCCACATAATCCAAAAGTCTGTTCTTTGTATCTGTGTCTCTTTTGCTGCCTTACATATAGGATCATTGTTACCATCCTTCTAAATTCCATATATATATGCATTAATATATATGTATTAATACGTATTAAGCCTGTTCTATACATCAGTGTCTCTTTTGCTGTCTCGTATACAGGGTTATCGTTACCATCTTTCTAAATTCCATATATATGCGTTAGTATACTGTATTGGTTGTTTTCTTTCTGGCTTACTTCACTCTGTATAATAGGCTCCAGTTTCATCCACCTCATTAGAACTGATTCAAATGTATTCTTTTTAATGGCTGAGTAATACTCCATTGTGTATATGTACCACTGCTTTCCTATCCATTCATCTGCTGATGGGCATCTAGGTTGCTTCCATGTCCTGGCTATTATAAACAGTGCTGCAATGAACACTGGGGTACATGTGTCTCTTTCCCTTCTGGTTTCCTCAGTGTATATGCCCAGCAGTGGGATTGCTGGGTCATAAGGCAGTTCTATTTCCAGTTTTTTAAGGAATCTCCACACTGTTCTCCATAGTGGCTGTACTAGTTTGCATTCCCACCAACAGTGTAAGAGGGTTCCCTTTTCTCCACACCCTCTCCAGCATTTATTATTTGTAGACTTTTGGATCGCAGCCATTCTGACTGGTGTGAAATGGTATCTCATAGTGGTTTTGATTTGCATTTCTCCGATAATGAGTGATGTTGAGCATCTTTTCATGTGTTTGTTAGCCATCTGTATGTCTTCTTTGGAGAAATGTCTATTTAGATCTTTGGCCCATTTTTTGATTGGGTCATTTATTTTTCTAGAGTTGAGCTGTAGGAGTTGCTTGTATATTTTTGAGATTAGTTGTTTGTCGGTTGCTTCATTTGCTATTATTTTCTCCCATTCTGAAGGCTGTCTTTTCACCCTGT
>NW_011495053.1:514846-518369 GCF_000754665.1 Bison bison bison | reverse complement strand
GCTGTGGGTTTGTCATATATAGCTTTTATTATGTTGAGGTATGTTCCTTCTATTCCTGCTTTCTGGAGAGTTTTTATCATAAATGGGTGTTGAATTTTGTCAAAGGCTTTCTCTGCATCTATTGAGATAATCATATGGTTTTTGTTTTTCAATTTGTTAATGTGGTGTATTACATTGATTGATTTGCGGATATTGAAGAATCCTTGCATCCCTGGGATAAAGCCCACTTGGTCATGGTGTATGATCTTTTTAATGTGTTGTTGGATTCTGATTGCTAGGATTTTGTTTAGGATTTTTGCATCTATGTTCATCAGTGATATTGGCCTGTAGTTTTCTTTTTTTGTGGCATCTTTGTCAGGTTTTGGTATTAGGGTGATGGTGGCCTCATAGAATGAGTTTGGAAGTTTACCTTCCTCTGCAATTTTCTGGAAGAGTTTGAGCAGGATAGGTGTTAGCTCTTCTCTAAATTTTTGGTAGAATTCAGCTGTGAAGCCGTCTGGACCTGGGCTTTTGTTTGCTGGAAGATTTTTGATTACAGTTTCAATTTCCGTGCTTGTGATGGGTCTGTTAAGGTTTTCTATTTCTTCCTGGTTGAGTTTTGGAAAGTTGTACTTTTCTAAGAATTTGTCCATTTCTTCCTCGTTGTCCATTTTATTGGCATATAATTGTTGATAATAGTCTCTTATGATCCTTTGTATTTCTGTGTTGTCTGTTGTGATCTCTCCATTTTCGTTTCTAATTTTATTGATTTGATTTTTCTCCCTTTGTTTCTTGATGAGTCTGGCTAATGGTTTATCAATTTTATTTATCCTTTCAAAGAACCAGCTTTTGGCTTTGTTTACTTTTGCTATGGTCTCTTTTGTTTCTTTTGCATTTATTTCTGCTCTAATTTTTAAGATTTCTTTCCTTTTACTAACCCTGGGGTTCTTCATTTCTTCCTTTTCTAGTTGCTTTAGGTGTAGAGTTAGGTTATTTATTTGACTTTTTTCTTGTTTCTTGAGGTGTGCCTGTATTGCTATGAACTTTCCCCTTAGGACTGCTTTTACTGTGTCCCACAGGTTTTGGGTTGTTGTGTTTTCATTTTCATTCGTTTCTATGCAAATTTTGATTTCTTTTTTGATTTCTTTTGTGATTTGTTCGTTATTCAGCAGGGTGTTGTTCATCCTCCATATGTTGGAATT
This sequence comes from Bison bison bison, assembly GCF_000754665.1. Classification (NCBI taxonomy): domain Eukaryota; kingdom Metazoa; phylum Chordata; class Mammalia; order Artiodactyla; family Bovidae; genus Bison; species Bison bison. Next base: position 517,188 of record NW_011495053.1, on the reverse strand, counting down.
TTTAATAGTTTTTCTCCTGTAATTGAGATCTAATCTTACTGCATTGTGGTCAGAAAAGATGCTTGGAATGATATCTATTTTTTTGAATTTACCAAGGCTAGCTTTATGGCCCAGGATGTGATCTATCCTGGAGAAGGTTCCATGTGCGCTTGAGAAAAAGGTGAAGTTCATTGTTTTGGGATGAAATGTCCTATAGATATCAATTAGGTCTAACTGGTCTATTGTATCATTTAAAGTTTGTGTTTCCTTGTTAATTTTCTGTTTAGTTGATCTATCCATAGGTGTGAGTGGGGTATTAAAGTCTCCCACTATTATTGTGTTATTGTTAATTTCTCCTTTCATACTTGTTAGCATTTGTCTTACATACTGCGGTGCTCCTGTGTTGGGTGCATATATATTTATAATTGTTATATCTTCTTCTTGGATTGATCCTTTGATCATTATGTAGTGACCTTCTTTGTCTCTTTTCACAGCCTTTGTTTTAAAGTCTATTTTATCTGATATGAGTATTGCTACTCCTGCTTTCTTTTGGTCCCTATTTGCATGGAAAATCTTTTTCCAGCCCTTCACTTTCAGTCTGTATGTGTCCCCTGTTTTGAGGTGGGTCTCCTGTAGACAACATATGTAGGGGTCTTGTTTTTGTATCCATTCAGCCAGTCTTTGTCTTTTGGTTGGGGCATTCAACCCATTTACGTTTAAGGTAATTACTGATAAGTATGATCCCATTGCCATTTACTTTATTGTTTGGGGTTCGAACTTATACACCATTTTTGTGTTTCCTGTCTAGAGAATATCCTTTAGTATTTGTTGGAGAGGTGGTTTGGTGGTGCAGAATTCTCTCAGCTTTTGCTTGTCTGAGAAGCTTTTGATTTCTCCTTCATACTTGAATGAAATCCTTGCTGGGTACAATAATCTGGGCTGTAGGTTATTTTACATATATCAACATGAATCCGCCACGGGTGTATGTGATTTCTAAGTTTACATTAAATGTTTATGGAGCTTGAAATAACTCTTCAGTTTCCAAGAAGCTTGTCCATAATCCCCATTTCTTAATGTTTTACTTTGATTATTTTGCTTTGTCTGCCTGCCTTGACTTTATTTCTTGAAATTTCCCTGCTGCTCTGCTGATAAAAAGAACATTTCTGGACTTGTGGCTCAGCTATTTGCTGAAAACAAACAGAGCTAAACAAACACTCAACTGAACCCCTTCTGTGTTGCTACCACAATGAAACTTTCTTCTTACAGGCTTGCTGCAGTTTTTAATAAAATATTATATTTTTTAGAACTTTATATTTGAAAATACCTAATAGTACTATAACTAAATTAGCTTACTTTCCTGCTTTTACTCTTTGAAATGATAAAGTTGGATGTTATCTTAAGCCCATAGGTATATTATTATAGTCCTATTCCTCCTACTGAAGATGGCTGAGTGGAGGGTCCGTGTAACTGATTCAAGTACAGGAAATGTTGATTCCTGTGCATGAGGAAGGAAGAGAGGGGACTTTACTGAGTTCCAGACTACCTATGAGGCCCAGGCGAATCCCTGAGCACAGCCAGGCTCATAAAACTTGTCGCCCAATGCTTTGTCCTGAGCAAAGGGCTGAGAAATGGGGCACAGCAGGCTGAGGAGACAGGGAGCAAGACAAGGTGGATGAGAGAGGGCAGGATGTTGAACCCAGGAAGGGGCCAAGGGACAGACATGGAGGCAGTGGATGTGGGGTATCGGACAGGACGATTAGTGCCGAGTCCCTGGGGCTGGGACGACACAGTTGTCACATATGGGCTCCAGGGTCCCCAGCAAGCCACAAAATCTTTGGATACTCAGTTCAGTTCAGTTCAGTTGCTCAGTTGCATCCAGCTCTGGGACCCCATGGACTGTAGCACACTAGGCCTCCCGGTCCATCACCAACGCATGGAGTTCACTCAAACTCATGTCCATTGAGTCAGTGATGCCATCCAGCCATCTCATCCTCTGTTGTTCCCTTCTCCTCACATCTTCAATCTTTCCCAGCATCAGGGTCTTTTCAAATGAGTCAGCTCTTCGCATCAGGTGGCCAAAGTATTGGAGTTTCAGCTTCAACATCAGTCCTTCCAATGAATATTCAGGACTGATTTCCTTTAGAATGGACTGGTTGGATCTCCTTGCAGTCCAAGGGACTCTCAAGAGTCTTCTCCAATGCCAAAGTTAAAAAGCATCAATTCTTTGGTGCTCAACTTTCTTTATAGTCCAACTCTCACATCCATACATGACTACTGGAAAAACCATATCTTTGACTAGATGGACTTTTGTTGGCAAAGTAATGTCTCTGCTTTTTAATATGCTATCTAGGTTGGTCATAACT
>NW_011495053.1:503148-514746 GCF_000754665.1 Bison bison bison | reverse complement strand
GACCAGATGCCATGATCTTAGTTTTCTGAATGTTGAGCTTTAAGCCAACTTTTTCATTCTCCTCTTTCACTTTCATCAAGAGGCTCTTTAATTCTTCTTCACTTTCTGCCATAAGGGTGATGTCATCTGCATATCTGAGGTTATTGATATTTCTCCTGGCAGCCTTGATTCCAGCTTGTGCTTCTTCCAGCCCAAAGTTTCTCATGAGGTACTCTGCATATAAGTTAAATAAGCAGGGTGACAATATACAGCCTTGACGTACTCCTTTTCCTATTTGGAACCAGTCTGTTGTTCCATGTCCAGTTCTAACTGTTGCTTCCTGACCTGCCTATAGGTTTCTCAAGAGGCAGGTCAGGTGGTCTGATATTCCTGTCTCTTTTTCCACAGTTTATTGTGAGCCACACAGTCAAAGGCTTTGGCATAGTCCATAAAGCAGAAGAAGATCCTTTTCTGGAAGTCTGGAACTTTTCTTGGTTACTCAAGCCCCTTATAAAAAATGGCATAGTAATATATGTATGTAAACTCCACACACATCTTCTCATATAATTTAAATTATTTGTAGAATATTTGTAATACCTAATACAATGAAACGCTATGTAAATAGTTGTCAGCATGCAGCAAACTTAAGTTTTACTGTTTGGAACTTTCTAGGAATATTTTTTGTATGTTTTCCATCTGCTGTTGGTAGAATTTATGGATGCAAGAGCAAACTCATTAGGAACGAGCAGGATGCTGAGAAAGTTTGAGGGCAGGAGGAGAAGGGGGCTACAGAGGATGAAATGGTTGGATGGCATTATCAACTCAATAGACATGAATTTGAGCAAACTCCGGGAGATGGTGAAGGACAGGGAAGCCTGACATGCTACAGTCCATGGGGTCACAAGAAGTCAGACATGACTGAGTGACTGAACAACAACAAAATGGATATAGAGTCTGCAGACACAGACAGCCAAGGGTGTACTCTTTGCTAGGATTATGTGATAGGAAAGAAGGGAGGGAGAGTGGAAGGGAGAAATGAGAGAAAAAAACAGGAAGAAAGAATGGAAGGAACAGTAGTTACAGTGTCTTCAAAAAAATGTTGTCTTACAAATATTTGGCTGCCCTATATATACAGTTTATACATAACATTTTGTATTAGATGATTATATAAATTGAATAACATCTATTTTTTTACTATGTGGAAAAATTTACAAGATCCATTTCTCTTCAGAAGAGTATTTATTCCAATGCTAATTTGTATCCTCAGTGTATTATATTTTACCTTACTGATCCTTTCCTTGTCACTTTTCCTTGATTATCCATTTTAAGTTTTCATGTAGCTGTTTCCTACTCAGGATCATTTTATGATATTGGCGCCTCTCTGTTTTCATCTTATTCAAGGACTTCTCTGAAATTCAAAGCCAAGTGCACATTCCAAACTCTACCTGATGTAAAGATTAGGGTGGATACTTCTTTTAAGATCACTGTGTTTTCACAGCCAGTTCACAGAAAATGAAGCAAAGATGGCTAGGTACTTTTAAGACTCAAAATGTTGCCAACTTGTTTCTGTCTTCCTTTGAGAATAAGGTTGAGCCACCTGTGAACGTCAGGTGTATAATAACTGCACATCACAGATCTTAGAAAAGACATAATTTCACTTCTTTTTTTAGTGGTAGTTCAGTTCACAAGGCAATATAATTGGTATACTGTTACATCTTTCCATAGAACTAAACTAACAAATCAGAAGAAAGAAACCCTCTTTCCGATTGTGTGTCATGATTTTGGATTCAGAAAATATTTGCCACCCATGAAGAGTGGTGCTTGATGGAGGTACTTGTGTCTGAAGCCACTTTTAAAGTGCTTTCTCTCTTCTGCCCCTTGCAGCCGAGGGGGCCTGTGGAGGAACCTTGCGGGGAACAAGCAGCAGCATCTCCAGCCCCCACTTCCCTTCCGAGTATGAGAACAATGCCGACTGCACGTGGACCATCCTCGCAGAGCCCGGGGACACCATCGCACTGGTCTTCACTGATTTCCAGCTCGAAGAAGGATACGACTTCTTAGAGATCAGCGGGACAGAAGCACCGTCCATATGGTGAGTGCTGGACAAGAGACATCTTTCTTGCCCTGCTCTTCTGGATGCTACAATGTAACCTATAGGGTGAATGATTTGTCAGAGCTTCTGGGATGTTTCTTGCTGGTTTTGGAGCTAGAGAAGTTGTCTGGTCCTGGACACTGGAATTTGCCTCAGTTTGGGCTCCTATGAAGCTACACAGGAGAGGCAGCTAAGTGAGCTGAGCTAGTTTTGGATTTGGTCTGGAGTTGATTCTGTGTCAACAGATATTTTTAGATGGTGGTGATTTTAAAATGTCGTGATACCAGTCATTTGTCGCCTGTGCTGTAAATATGTGATTATGTATATCTTTTCCTCTGTGGAGACCATGTGACTAACCTGTGCAGGTCACAAGAGAACCATAAATGCTCATCTGATGCATACATAATGCTGGTTATCTGATCAGTTCCCTGGCGTGAGTGCTGGTGGTGACAGGAGAAAACCCAATCAAATCCACTATAATAGCCTCTGGTTTATGGTGTTTCTTGCATGAGCAGACTTTGCTGTGTTTATAATACAACTGAAGAATAGATGTTTAAAGATGTAAAATATACATAAAATTAAGTCACTTGATATGAGTTGAACTGGGTTTTTTTGGTCTTGTTTAATGTTTTAATTTCTTAGCATTTTAAGAACTGCAACTGCTACCTATTTCAGGTCTTCAACAACAAGGAAACTCCACTGTAAGTTCAAAATAAGTTGGAATGGAGGAAATATTGGCTCTTGATGCATTGGTGGAGGGGATGAAATGAGTGATTTTGAACATCTCTATGGGTTTAAGTTTGCATTTCAGTACAGAGACTGAAGGATAAAAATATCAAACCTGACAAATGTCATAAGTTAGACCACCTGTTTTTACACCAATTATCAACACTGAATTTTACTTTATTTTCTAAGACTCAACATTCAATGCAGAGAATTTGTATTTATAGACGGTTATTTCCTTTCATTAATTTTATTGTCCTTATGTTAAATGTTACTTCAATTAAGAGAAAAATAACCACTGCCTCTGTGATATTTGTTTTCCGCTTCATTCATCTGAGCAATACTTTTAGATTGAGCAGGGTTACCCTTTCGCTTATTTGATGTTATACAATTTAAGTTTTAAGACTCAAAGATTGATTATGTTATTATCTGTGTAGCTTCTTGTACCGTCAGAGCTCATGGAACCTGATACCAAACTGAAAGTTGGGTGTCCTGGATTCTGCTCCAAGTTCTGTCACAAATCATCACTGTGACCTTGAACAAATCATTTAACTGCTTATATAAAAAGAGGCTGTACTAAATGAGCTGTACTGTTTTAAATTAATTCATTCAACATCTACTGAGTGCCTTTCTCTGTCCATCAGTGTAAGAGGTTCAGTGATGCAACACTCTCCTGGATCTAAAATCACCTTGTTTTATTCAGAAAACCATTGCAATGCAAAAATATATGGTGACACATTCTTAGAAATTCAGCCATTCCTCGTTAAGGCCTTATTTGTGAGAGATTCCAGAGATCTCAGGCATTTCCTGCATGTGATGTCAGGTTGGGAGCGGGGAGAGGCAAAAGTGAGGCATATTGGTTGATGGTTGTATTAATGGCACCCGTGGTCAAAGTTGGCTTTTGCCAAACAAACTTTGTTTATGCAAGAAAGGAAGCTCTACAGTGTGAGTGTCCATGTCCAAGTCTGAAAGAGAAACAGGGATGCTGAGCAGAGACACGGAGCACAGTGGTGCAGAGTCCTGCAGAAGTCCTCATGGCCCTCCACACAGCGTGAGCACCCTGAGCAGGCAGACCCCTCGGTCTCTTTTGTCTGCAGTAGGCAGACCGCAGGACTGACTGATCTCACTTGATGTGGTTTTGTCCGTTTCTTCTTTTCTCATCCCTGCTGGTTTCTCTCGCATCCTTTCCTCCTCTCTGTTTTATCTCCACCAGTCCTTTCCCCGACTCGGGTCCCCTCTTCCTTCAATATCAGACTCAGAAAAGTGTGTGTGGATGGGCTCTTGAATGTGCTAACATTGTGATCTGTCGGAAATGCCAGGTGGGGCTGCGGCCACGCGGGTGCCTGAAAACAACAGCGTACAGTCCTTATCATGTAGGGAATGTTGGAGGAATCGCCCCATGTCTTCCTGGTGCTTGGCTTCAGACTGAAATGGTTTCCAGCTCTCTGAACTCTTTCTCTTGGCGTTTGCCAGGACACCATATTCAACAGCAATCTAGCAGCAGTGGGTAGGACCCGAGCAGTTGTTGAAAAACCCTGGATGGAACTTGTGCCCTGTGTGCCTTCCGGTCTAATAAACGGGGTTTCCTGTTGGTTCACTGTGGTTCCTCTCTTCTGATAGTCCTCATCAGACATGTATGGGGCTGTGTTGACAGTTACCTTCTCGAGATGACTTGCAACGTCCTGTAGGCATGCACAAAGCCCCGTGCACTCATTGTTGACATCCTTGCCCATTTCTGATGAAGAGTCCGAGAGGCACAAAGGATGGGAGATGGCAAAGCTGAGGGAGCAGGTGAGGGGCGAGGCTGTGTCTGAAGGCCTCTGAACCCAAACCACATTTTCTTTTCACTCTAAGACTGTCCCCCAAGTGGAACAGTCCAGGTTTGAGCCTAATGGCCTGTTGGGGAAGTTCCCTTTCCTCTGTTTCAGGACTGACACTGGGGTTTGGATCCTAAAGCCTTGAGCAGACCACCACCTTAAGGGAGATGGGCTACTGGAGAAGCCTCTGAGCACACAAGTACGTCAGTAGAGTCAGGGACAGCAGAGCTTCTTGGGGTGACATTGAGTGTTTATCTCAATTACAAAGAGGAATATCTTGACATGACCATAGGACCACTTTACAAGAGAATGGTCTTCAGTGGAGGCAGGAAAGGAAAACATGGTTTTCCGAAATCGCTACGGAAACATACGTGGGCACATTTACAATACAAAGCAGAGCCACTGGGTTACCTTTCCAGATTTATACAAATGCATAATAGAACTTATCTTCAAAAGACTATTATTCAACTGTAATTTTCAAGTGACAGCCTCTGCTATGTGTCAGATTCTAAATTGGTATATTTAAAAGATTTACCCATCCCCGAACTGCAAGAAAAATACTAAGTAGCCATGTAGGTGGGTGTACTTCATCTCGGGTGCAAGGTTACACGTCAATGACAGCAGGACCATGCTAATGGCTATGGGTGTAGAAAGAGTGCACATACACATATAATTTTCCAATAATCTATTTTTAAAAGACAGACTATACAAGCAAGGGCACTCTGAGAAGAAGCTACTTGGAAAATTGTTGAGAAGAATAATAGGATTAGCCTTATTTTCAATTCATTTGGAGTGAAGTTACCAACTCAGCTATGTTTTATGTAAGGGTTGCCATGGCTACAGCAGAGGCAGTCTAAAAGTGGTGGATGATGTAAAGTTCCAAAATTGTCCATATGTTAATCTTGGTGTGTTGGGGGGGAGGGGGGAGGGCAGAGAGGGGGGCAGCATTTGCTTTAGCCTAAGCCACTCTGCTTCCATCAGATGAGGCTTGATTCATTTTGAACTGGTTAGATTCTAAGTTTAGACAGGTCAGCCTCTTATACCTTCAATACCTTCTTTAAAGGGACAGCCGTCCGTCCTAGTTGTCTTTGCAGTGTGGTCCAGTAATTACGATTTTTCCTGAAGTCAGAAACCTGGTTAGCAGTGAGGCTAACCATTCCTTCTTACTTTCTAAAGTGATCCAATCTAACTCCTAATTCTGGAAATATCAAGAGGAAAGTAAAAGATTGATTTTATTTCAGCGTTAAGCTACTAAGGTTTCTAAATTAAGACATGGTGGTTAAAAGAATTTGGAACATCACAAAGTCTTGACAAAAGACCAGCAAGAGAGTGTTTGATATCTTTAAAATATGCACTCATATCTGGGCATAATTATCTACCCTGTTGCAAGACGGGGTGAGTGTGTCTAGGGGTAGAGAAGGAAGAAAAACAAGAACTCATGAATGTGTTTAAGATGTGCCCTCAGGCTTACTTAAACACATTAGTTTCTTTAAAAACCTTCAGTGACTGAGCTACAATGATTGGAATAAAACCCAGCTGAAGCCTGAACAGATCATTCAAGACTTTTCAGAGCATGGTCCACCCTGCCCACCAGCCTGGACTTTTCCATCCCGGGCAAACACCGTCACTTTGCCCCATTAAATGCACCTTGGTCTTCACCTTAGCGGATGTTTGTGTCTCTTGTGTGTATGTTCAGGAGCCAGCCTCCACGTGGAACACCCAGGCTGCTGAGCTGAACAGACATTAAAAGACGTAAGTGACATGTAGGTGGTAGAACTGGGGAGGAGTACCACCAGGAGGGCGTAGAGCTTTACACCACTGTCCTCCCTGGAAAACCACACTGATCATAAACTCAAGAGTGCTTCCTAGCCCCCTCAAATTAACCCTGATTTCTTATATCAATAGAAAATCTGTTACATATGATTTTTTTTTTTTAAAGCTTAAGTTTAGTTATTCACTAAGCAACATGGCCCTACCCCTTTGCCTGTCTGGACTGTGTGAGATTACATGTTAGAGGACAAAAAGTAGTCTTGTAACTACACTTTATTCTGTTCCCATTAACCAGGCAAAACTTCACCATTAAATCAATCTATTCAGCGATTTGCTGAAGCCAAAACAGAACTTCAAAGGAACTGGCAAAGCTGAGTGAGCTTTGAAGAACCCTTGAAGGGTCAATTAACACCTGCAGTGTTTATCCAGCTTGTCACTTAATTGATAATTGACTTGGTGTCTATTTAATTTCTAATGAGGATGGATTATAGAGGCATACACAGAGCCATCAACACCCAAAATCAGTCCCTCGGCTGACCTGCTGCCTGTACAGAAAGGAAGCCCTGGCCTCTCCCTCCTCATCTTGTTTTTTAACTGTTCATTTTAATGTCATTTCGTGGAGAATCTGCAAAACCAGCTCAGACCGTTGGTTTACCACCCAGCCCAGGTTCCCCTAACAGTCACATCTTATACACCTGTAGCGTTGTAATGGAAACCAAGACGTTAACACTGACACTAACTCATGGATGCACCTTTTTCTGCCCCAGAACTCAGTCTAGGGGTCTGTGTGGCATTGAATTCTGTGTCTTTCATGGCCTCCAAGTTGTGACTGTTTCTAGTCTTTCTGTTTCCATAACCTTGACCTCCCTCATGTCATGGTTCAGTCTGGTCACGTTGTTTTGGGGGAAAAGGTGGCATTTTTCAGGTAGAAGGAGAAAGAGACCATAGAGCATTGTTCCATGACCACCAACTGATATAATTGCTTTTTTTTTTTATGTTTTCCATTTTTAATTTAAGTATAATAATTACATTACACAGACCTATTGTAATGTTGTATTTAAGCATTTTCTATGGAACAAGCAAAACATAAACAGATATCTTATATGTGTGTGTATGTATGAATCAGTCTATGAACTACTTTTCTGAAACCTCTGCATGCTCTCCAAAGGCCTGAGGCCATAAATAACATGTTGTCGTTATAACCCTTTTCCTAAGTCCGTCTTGTACTCAAAATACCTTTCTCTAAAAATTTCTTAGAATAACACGTTATTCTAAAAACAACTTACACTGAATAATAATATTCACCAGGTATTGCTAAGTACCAGGCAAGTATAAGCAGTCACCACGGCTTAGAGATACTCTTTTCCCCATTTCATAGGTGAGACAGTGGACTCAGAGAAGGTTAAATGCCTTGCCTCACAGCCTCACAGATTCCAGGTGGCAGAGCAGGAGTTGAAACAGAGACAGTCCCAGACCATAATTCTTCACTTATTTAAATATGTCAAGATGATATTCCTATATGGTCTTTAAGTCAAGATAATAAAAGTAAATAGGAATAATTTTATTTTTTTATTATTAAAAATAAAAGCATGTTATACTCCGGAATTGTCCCAGAGTGACTGCCGTTTTGTCTGACCTCACTGGACACCACAGGGAGCCTAAGGCACTCCAAAGCCAGATCTGGCCCTATTATCTCTGGTGGTGACGCAAGAATCCTCCTTTTAAAGTCTTCTTTTTCCAGTCTATCATGTGTAAGATAAGGTGATAAATCTTACTTGGTATGAATAAATTATTGGTGTTACAGGCAATGGGAAAACTTTCCCCTTAGAAATATAAATTCATTTCACAAAATACAAATTGCCTGTTTTTTGTTGTTGGTTTTTATTTGTTTAGTTGGTTGTTGTCGGGTTTTTTTTTTTTTTTTTTTGGCAGTTCACCTCTCTCTTTGTATGTGGTCTTTTGTCCAAGAAGCAAAATTACAATTAAATTAACACTTTTAAATAAATTTCCTTTTTAAAAACATACTTGCTTTTAAGAGTCTGTTGTGCAAATCCTATTTTATCCATTCTCAGATAATAGTTGTAAGCTTTCTTTTATTCCTAAAATCAGCCAAATTTGTCTGTCATGGTTTTCCAATTGTACATTTTGATGTCTTCATTTAAAGTTTCTCTCAAACTCTGAACATCTAATTTTCATGGAGCACTGGTTAGGAGAATAAGGTAATTTTGTGCAATCTAAGGCATCTCTGAAGAATGTGCCACTTTATTGCTCAGGTTCCATCCTGTGGGCACATGGCATGCATGCTCGGAGAGTCCTGTCTGTGAGCAGTGGCTGGAACAATGAACGTTTCCCATCAGTGGACTTTAATAAGGCCAAGCACTGAAGTAATTCTGATTTGAAACCCTTTACACAACTCAGTTCAGTTCTGTTCAGTCACTCAGTTACGTCTGACTCTTTGCAGCCCCATGGACTGCAGCACACCAGGCCTCCCTTGTCCATCACCAGCTCCCAGAGTTTACTCAAACTCATGTTCGGTGAGTTGCTGATGCCATCCAACCATCCCCTTCTCCTCCTGCCCTCAATCTTTCCCAGCATCAGGGTCTTTTCCAATGAGTCAGTTCTTCGCATCAGGTGGCCAAAGTATTGGAGTTTCAGCTTCAGCACCAGTCCTTCCAATGAATATTCAGGACTGATTTCCTTTAGGATGGACTGGTTGGATCTCCTTGCAGTCCAGGGGACTCTCAAGAGGCTGCTCCAACACCACAGTTCAAAAGCATCCATTCTTCAGCGCTCAACTTTCTTTATAGTCGAACTTTCACATCCATACATGACCACAGGAAAAACCATAGCCTTGACTAGATGGACCTTTGTTGGCAAAGTAATGTCTCTGATTTTTAATATACTGTCTAGGTTGGTCATAACTTTTATTCCAAGGAGCAAGCGTCTTTTAATTTCATGGCAATTAGAATCCATCTTTTATTTAAAAAACCAGGAGGTTTTTATTTTTGTGAATTATGAGCTTTAGAATATCTGGAACTTGGGGAACCTCCTAAAGCGATTCCTTTGTGGTTGGATAAGGAATCTGCATCCTGCAAGGATCGGTGCCTTGCCCCGCATTGCGGGGTCCTTTCCTAGGAGAGAAGGCCGGTCTCTGTGTGTCCTCAGAGCAGAGCCCACTGCCTGTGGAGCCGTTCTCATCTGGGTGGGGCAGCAGGGCCTGTTTCCTCTAGTTTCTCTATCCTCTTGCCATAGCAGGCAGCTTGGGATAGTAGCTAAGAGAAGCCTCCTTACTCAGTCTAGGGATATGGCCTCAGCTTTGCAACTTGCAAGCTTGAGGATGCAGAGCGGGCTGCTGTAAGTCCCAGGCTGGTGTCTGTGAGATGGAAATGGCCCTGACAAGACAGCAGAGGCTTGTGAAATGGAGCAAAGGAGGGGTGGTTTGCAAAGCCCTTGGCCCATGGCCTGCAACATACAGTGATTTCTATAACTGGTGGAGTGTTTATTGCTCTAAGAAACAGTGCCATAGAGACTCCAGAGTTCTCATATTTTCAAGTTAAAATGTTCTGAAAACCCTGCACTTTTGTTTTTAACCTGTATTTAATTTTAAAGGGCTATTTTTAGAAAATAACCTTCCTTTTCTTTTAATTATAAATGCTTTGTTTCTTCTGTGCTGAACCTTTCAAACCTGTGTCTTGTCTTTGATACACCATTCTTTTTTTTTTTTTTGAAAATCCAAATGCTATATATGCCCAGGTCATTTTACTATTAAAAGTAGACAACTTAGGAAAAATATAATGCAAGAACCATAGAATTTGTACCAAAGTGTATATGCATCTATTTGGCAAACTCTAAAGCACATAATGTGTACCCACAATTGTGACAGATGCTAGTCCAGTGCTTCTCAAGTGCATTGTGTATAGGAATCAGCCAGGATCTTTTTTCCTTTAGGATTACATCTCGAGAGATCTGAGAAAGGCACTGAGATTCTCCATTTCCAGCAAGTCCCCTGGTGATGCGGGCACCCCTGTTCTGTGGACCAGACCCAGAAGTGAGGCTCCAAAGCATCTGGGTGGGGGGACAGACAGTGGCCAATGAATAACTGCGGTAACTTCAGATTAAATTTCAAGATTACAGTACAGTGTTATTAACCATAGTCACAGTATGAAACATTGAATCCTCAGAACTTGCCCATCTTAGAAGTGGAAATTTGGACCCTTTGACCAAATCTCCCCATTTCCCCCACCATCCAGCCCCCGGTAACTACCATTCTAGTGTTGAAGTACATGAGTTCTATTATTTTGTTTTTTAATTTAGATTCTACTTGTAAGTGGTGTGGAGTATTTGTCTTTCTCTGACTTATTTCACTTTGGGCTAAAGAGTTAGTTTCATTTGCCAAAGATTCTCAGTCTTTTAATATCTTACTTAACATCAGCTAGAGGATGTAGCAATTCACCAAGCATATTTGACCATGAATCACATGTCTTTGGTGGGATGTAGATTAACACCTAGGGCCGTGGGTTAGGAAAAAGCTCTGCTTTCTGACACATCACAGAGACTGGCCTGATCTGATTCCAGGCAAGGTTTGCATTCCATTTTGCAACTTAGACTGAAAGTGACTTGATCCTCACTTGCAGTTTCCTCTAGCCTTGCCCTCAATCCCTTTTCTCTGTCTGCAAAGCCTCCTGTTCTGCTGTGTCAGCAAAGTCCTTGGTCATCAGCTCAGATGATGAGAGACAGAGTTGGCCTTGGAGTGAGAGTGATGATGGTTTAAAATGTCTTTTTTTCTTCTGTGTAGCTGGGTGATTTGGATTAGCTATTCAAACTCCAAGAGTTTTCATTTCCCAACTGTAAAATGAGGTTAATGATACTTAGCTTGCGGAGCAAAGATTAAAATATAGGTCATAACTCTGTCGCTGTCCATGGTACAGAGATACTGAATAAGCCATATCCATCATGATTGCCAGGCTGTGTATGAAACATGAGGAATCAGCTGTAGAGGTGAAGAGAGCAGTCTGAGTTTGAGGAAAGAGAAACAGTTACCTTGCGAGGCCATCAAAGAGTGTTTCAAAGACCCTGAGAGCAGAATGTATGTGGACAGAAAATGTGTGGGGACATTTTGAACATGGGATGTGCAAAATGTTTAAAATATATGCATTTATATATATAAATGAATAGATTATATATATATATATATATATATATATATATATATATATA
>NW_011495053.1:488958-503048 GCF_000754665.1 Bison bison bison | reverse complement strand
AGTATAGTTGCTGTTGTTCAGTCACTAAGTTGTGTCCCACTCTTTGTGACCCCATGGACTGCAACATGCCAGACTTCCCTGTACTTTACCATTTTCTGGAGTTTACTCAAACTCATGTCCATTGAGTTGGTGATGCCATCCAACCATCTCATCCTCTGTTGGCCCCTTCTCCTCTTGCTTTCAGAATTTCCCAGAATGTATGTATCAGCTTCCCAGGTGGCATTAGTGGTAAAGAACCCATCTGCCAATGCAGGAGATATTAGAGACACAGGTTTGATCCTTGGGTTGAGAAGATTCCCTGAAAGAGGACACGACAACCCATTCCAGCACTTGCCTGGAGAATCCCATGGACAGAGGACCCTGGAGCCTGAAGGGCTATGGTCCATAAAGTGGCAAAGAGTCAGAAATGACTGAAGCAACTTTGTGTGTGTGTATGTGTGTATACACTTGGCTGTACAGCAGAAACTCACACAGCACAATGAAGGAACACGACATTTCAAATGCCCAGGACTCATGGTTGGAAAGTTTGGGGGTTTCTGGCTGTGTTCAAGGATCTCCATTTTGATCGGTACTCTAGAAGAGTTTCATGGAATGCAACTTCTAGAAACAGGGGGATGCCTTATGAAGAAACTCTGATGCTCTTGGCTAGACCAGGGGCAATTTTGGGGGCCTTCCTTACTTGCCCTTTCCTGTTGCCGTCACAAAACACCAGCGTGCTTTAACGTGGAAACTCTTCCCAAAGATCTTCTAAGGCAGTTATTCCAGCATTAGCTGAGGGACCTGCTCATTTCAACTGTAGCTTCCAGCTGTGTGACCCTAGATAGTAGAGCAGCTCCTGTAGGAGGACTAGAAAAGGAGTCAGACATTCAAGAAAGAGCATAGAAATATAAGGAGGGAAACTTGAGGCTAGGGTTGGTGAAAGAAGTGAAAAGCATGCAGCTCATTCAGACTGGGTTTGAGATGTCCAAAGGAAGAAAGCACAATGAATTGGACAAGAAAAACTAATTTGGGGGCCAGAGACAAATGCAAGGGAGTGAACCTCAAGCTGGAGGTAGACACAGTGGTGAACCTCAGTGTTGAGACAGATGCAGGGGTGAACCTCAGCATGGAGACAAATGAAGGGGTGTACCTCACCATGGAGGAGATGCAGGGGTGAACCTCAGCATGAGACAGGCATAGGGGTGAACCTCAGCATGGAAGAAGTAGTTGCCAGAGGCTGGGGTGAGATTCCTAACATCCCCTGCAGAGCTTTCCTGTGTCCACAGATCAGTTTTGTGAAGGTTTCATGTACTAGGAGGAGGCCACCACTCCATACAGGCAGACTGCCAGTATTTAGAAGAAGAGCAAGCGAATAAATTATGTGTCCATTTTCTGTAGCTTTATGTTGGGCAACTTTTAAGCATTTGATCCCATTCAAAAGTGTGTGTGTGTGTGTGTGTGTGTGTGTACATGTTAGATCAGGCCAGAAGGTATGCCTATATTTGAAAGAAAGAAAGCGAAAGTTGCTCAGTTGTGTCCAACTCTTTGCGACCCCTGGACTACACAGTCCATGGAATTCTTTAGGCCAGAATACTGGAGTGGGTAGCTATTCCCTTCTCCAGGGAATCTTCCCAACCCAGGGATCAAGCCCAGATCTTGCAGGTGGATTCTTTACTGTCTGAGCCACTAGGGAAGCCTTATATTTAATTTCTGTTTAAAGAAATGTGTGTAATGTAATCCTAATGACTGGAAACAGATATGTCAGCAGGAAAAATCATTTCTGTATCTGGATCATCCACTTCTCTCCCATTACCACCAGATTCTTGTTCGTAGTTTGTATAGCTTCGTAGAGTTACCATGAATTGGATCAAAGCCTGAAATCAGGTATTGATTTTACAAACATCAGTTCAAGCTTTCTCTCTCATTTCCTCCCTTCCTCCTGGTTTGTGTGCTCCGACACACATGCACAAACATTTGCGTATGTGAGTGTGCGTGATACAGACGCTGAGCTCAGAACCAAGAAAACACATTGATTTTTTGGAAAAGAAAATTGGCAGTCTGTTCAAATCAAGCTCTAGTTATATTTTTTTTTTCTTTCTTTAACTAAAAAAAAAAAGTCAAAATATTATACTTGACTATAGTATTTTTTTCCTTGATGTACCTAGTTGAAAAATCATAATATTATATTTAAGAGTGGAAGGATTCAAAAAAAAAACCCCAGTCATTATTTAATGTTGTATTCCATTCTAGAAACATATATTCGTGCATCTCTATCTAGCTTTATCATCTTAAAACCAAAGGCACTAACCGTTGAAATTAAACATTCTAAATTGGAAAACAGCTACTCATCTGTAGCCTTTGGCAGTGGATTGGAATTTAGCTCAGTACATTGGGAACAAGTGTGAAATTTTAGTAAGAACATCAATCTGACATTTGATGTGAAGTTTGCCACTGATTTTGAGTATCGTTTCACTGTATAGATCATGTTTTACAAGTGCAGCTCGATAGTCTTTGGGCCAGAATTTTCCGTGACTGCTCTGCACTCCCAAGCTACAATCAAGTGTCCCAAGAGATGACTCAGAGGTTCCCTAAGGGAAGAATCTGTGGTAGCAATGGCCCATCATCATGAACTTGTGATGAAAACACATCTCTCAGAGTCAGTACCATGACCTGAGGAGGACCGCTGTCTGAGAACACTGTGATAAAAGGAATCCATGGAAGAAAAGCAAAGTCAGAAATAAAAATGGCCTCACCATTAACAAGGGCTATTGTGGGACTTGTGGGCAGTTTTCTGGTCCAAGGTTTGGGCAGGTAGCTCCATAAGCCTGTTTTCATGAATGGCTTAATATATGAGTGAAGTTTTGCTGACAGTCGAGGTTATTTTAAGTGTGGGAGGAAGTAGGAGATACTGGAGACCGTCTGAATTGCTGGACATTCCAAGAGGAAGAAGTTTGCAGCCTGGGTTGGAATCCCAGCAACACTGTTTATCAGGCTCTGTCTTCCTGGGTTGATGAGGCCCATTTTTTTTTTTCCTGCAAAGTGGAAGTTTCCAGGTTGTTGTGGGGCTGTGGCAGGGAGGATGCTCATGGCTGAGCTCTGCCCTTGACCCAGGGTTGGGGGGCGGTGCTGTGACCGTGGTGGTTACTGTCCTTGCTGCTGTCACAGTGGTCCCTTGGCTGCTCCTTCCTTCATCTCTTTCTTCGGTTTTCTACCATCAGCATCTCCCACATGAGAGCGGAGAAGCGTCCTTTGCATGTGCCCAATCCCCCTGGTTTCTGTTCTCGGAGGCCCTGTCTTGTCTGCTGGTGTCTGGCCTTTCCAGGCAACATCTTGCCCACTTACTTCAGTAGGATATTTCTTAAAAGTAGTGCTTCTTAATGACGGGTGACCTCATGGATATTCCAGATCTAGATAATGCATATCATTCATGGTGAATCAGTACTCTTCTGCTCATAGGGTGTTTAATCATAGTAATGATAGCAACAGTACTGAAGACCTAGATATGGATTCTGTGCACCAACCTGGTTGTAAACGCTTAATTCTACTAGCTACCCTTGCTGTATGTGCAATTATGATCCCCATTTGCAGATGAGGAAACAAAAGATATCATAAATCACACAGCATCCTACAACTCATGAATGCAGGTCCAGGACATAAACCTGACAGCCTGAAGTTTGGCCCAGCTCGTGGTTCACTCTGTGTAGCTTTATACTACAGGAAGCCTATCAGACAAACTCCAATATTCCTGGTAGGTGTGCTGATGACCCATTTAGGAAGGAGGTTCTAACTACTCCTCTTACTGTCTTTGCCAAGTGTGTGGGATGTAGGATCAAAGTTCCCCGTTGCATGTTTATCTAGTGTATGAATGAACTACCTAATAGTCTTTCTTCAGGGGACGCTCAGAATCAAAGAGAGAAATGATGACGTGACAGATCATTAAAACACAATCAGAGGGGGACATCACTGGTCTCATTTATCAAATTTAAAATGTAAAATGTGAGCCATGTGTTGTGAAGAGAGTTTGAAAAGACTTAAGTAAGCAAGGTTATATTTTCTCTACTGGGAAAAGTACTGGGATTCCATAAGGGAGGTATGTGGCGCATCCAGCATAACTTCCACCCCGATTTTCTACTGGTGGTCTCCTGGCATTCTGGCATGTGTTACACTGGTAAGCCGGAGAAGGCAATGGCACCTGACTCCAGTACTCTTGCCTGGAAAATCCCATGGATGGAGGAGCCTAGAAGGCTGCAGTCCATGGGATCGCTAAGATTCGGACACGACTGAGCAACTTCACTTTCATGCATTGGAGAAGGAAATGGCAACCCACTCCAGTGTTCTTGCCTGGAAAATCTCAGGGACGGGGGGAGCCTGGTGGGCTGCCGTCTATGGGGTCACACAGAGTTAGACACGACTGAAGCGACTTAGCAGCAGCAGCAACAGCACACAAGTAAGCCAGTGTTGGAGTAAACCGGCAGGAGGGGCGTTTTTGACTGTGGGGAAGCCATAGTTTGCACATGGTAGTTTATGGAGCCCCTGAGTGTGGGTAGTGGTGTGGACCCAGGTGAGGGGAGGATGTGCTCTTTAGTGGGAAACCCAGTGGGAATTTCAGGGATATAGGGATTCAGCCTGAAAAGACTGCCTTCCGCTGAACACAGGAAAGGGTTTATAGAAACGCTAACTCCGACCAACACAACTGCAGTTCAGGGGGTTGGACATGACTTAACAACTGAACAACAATGATTAAGTGATATATTGGAAAATGCTTTGTAGTCTGTAAAGCACTGAACAATGATGCAGTTGATTTTATATTTTAAAAATGTAGAAAGGGGGAAACATAAAAGTAACTCACTGGGAATAGAAGATGCGACCTTGGTGAGGTTGGGGGCTGAAAGAACGTAGGCACGTCTGTGCCGTCAACAGTATAAGAACCCCATGAAGTCCCCTTCCTAGTTCTCGTGTTTCCACCCCAGCTGTGCTGGCTGAGGATACAGCCACACTATTAGAACAAGTGATCTTTTTGGAGTATCCCTCTCTGTGTACTAGGTTTATCCATGACTGCCTGCAATTCAAACAGCCTCTAAAATTGAGGTTCTTTTCCACACCACCTTAGTCAGCCTAGTCTCCCAAGTTAAAGTACCATAAACTTACTGGTTTACAAGCAACAGAAATTTACTGCTTACAGTTCTGAGCCTGGGAAGTCCATGATCAAGGTGCCAGCCTACTCAGATCCTGGTGAGAGTCCTCTCCTGGGGTGTGGATGACTATCTTCTCCATGTGTCCTCACTTGGGCACCAGGGTGGGTTGGGGGAAAGTTCTAGTCTCTTCCCTGTTCTCACAAAGACACTAATCCCATCACAGGGGCCCACCCTTATCACCTCATCTGAACCTTATTGCACCCCCAAAACCCCACTTCCTCTTATCACCCCATTGGGAATCAGGCTTTATGTATAGATTCTGGGGGAATGCAGACGTCCATCCACAACACGCACCACATCCTGTGAGTTAAAAGCAGATTAACAGCCAAGTTTCCTGCTTTCTTTCTCTCTGCCTTTCGTCTCTGCAGGCGTGCTGACACCTCCTTAACTTTTCATCAACATTTCTCTCATGTCTTTAGTAGCAATCAAAATAAAATAATACTTGCCTGGCACCTCTGATACAATATTCAGAATACATGAGAACATATTGCAGTCTGCTGCTAGAGAAGATGTCCTGCATTTCCTGACCTAAAACAGTGTTATGGAGATTTCACCTGTGTGTGCGTGCTCCACTCTGACCACAGTTATAAACCCGGCAAGGGACAGAGGCGCCATGGTTAAATGCGTAAAGCAGAGCCTTCTAGTGTTGCTCTGTGCTGCCCACGTAGTGCTGTGTGCATCTGGAAGAGACATCTTATGGCCCAGGTGTTGCATGATATTATTATTTTTCTTCTTGTCATCTTCTAATTGCTGTAAAGCCCACGCTTCTAGGAGGCAGTTTAAAAGCAATGGAACCTGTGGTTTGCAATCAACTGCATATTATGACATGAATTCCCCATCCACTCACTGTTCCCATATTGTGTTCCTTTCATTAAAGCTAATGGGAGCACTGGGAAGGTGATCAATGGCAGGCCAGACCTCAGTAAACAGAGGATGTCTCAGAGATGGGAAGCCACCTTCCCTTCAAAGCATCATGATTGTAATACACTCATGTAATATTTTGGGGACACATCTTTTACACCAATATCAGCATGTTCAATTAGTGATAATTAGAGCCCAGCTGGGAAGAGCCATCTCAGTACCACTGTGAAGAGGGCGAACAAGGCAGATGACACTCTTCATTCGAATCACTTCCCCACAAACATGCCTGAGTCTATTCATTAGCCCCTAAGAGAATCTATCCTTTCCAAACCCACCTGTGGGGTTGTATTGCTGCACTGCAAGGCATACTGAAGCATTTACAATTATGGACACATCCTTGAGTTTCTTGGAATAACATCTTTATTGATAGGTAGAATCCAGGAGTACAAATAGAATATGAGTTGAATAAATCTGTGATTATAAAATATTGTATAAATGAGAGGCAAAATTAGATGTGTTTAAGAAGACCAAAGTAAAGAGAGGAGTATGAAGCAGTTGGTGTCCTGAGGGATGGCAGGCTATGGGGTTACTGAAGCTTCAAGTGATTGATTACCCACTGACCCAGCCCACAAAGTCCCAGGGTACAGCCCCCATGGGGGACCTAGGGTCACAAGTTTGCTGGAAATGAGCTGTTTCTTCACTAGATAGGAGGCTTTTCTTCAAGGCAGACCTTGCCCTTCATTTTGTTAGTCCCACAGGAAGTTCTCAGTACACGATGGTTTGATGACGGAATTGTCTTGTGTAAAAATTCAAATTTACAACCACTTCATTCAGCACTTGTTCAAGCACTGTGTCTTTTCTGGGGGAGCTCCAGTATAAGATGAACATAACAGTCAGACATCCATGCGAGCTTTTGGTGCCATTATGAGTGAAATGGATCCAGAGCTCTATTACCGTTCTTTTGTTTATGAATTTATCCCTAACCTGTGTTTACAAATTACGCCCATTGCCTTGTTTGAACAAAACACATACAGAATAATATAATGAAATAGAAAATGAAAGCCAGGAGGAATGAATTAATTAACTATAAATGGAGATGAATAGAATGGCGGAGACCAAAATTAATATTTAATTTTTAATTTCCAGCCATCTGTGGCAAAAAGGGGACCTTGGCAATTTACCACACGCTTATTAGCAGCAAAAGGAAGTTGCCACATTTCTCTTGGCGTTTTAACATGACATTTGAAAGTAAAATTTAACCTGGGACTTTTTACCTGGGTCCCAGAAGAAAAAAAATATGTATTCTTCTGAATAGGAGAACAGTGAGTGTCCCTCAGGGTAATTTTTTTAAAGTCAAGTCCATGATATCCAAAGCAGTTCAGAAAAGAAACACACACACACACAAACCGACACTTACACCTTTCTTGCTTCAGCAAGAATTATTTTCATCTTCTATTTTAGGCTGCTATGCTGGGTACCTGGGGCAGGCAGGCTGTCCAGAAAGGAATGAGACGTAATTTGTCTTCAGGGAATCCATGATCTAGTTGGATCATCTTGTAGGAATTACTGTAGTGGGTAGACTGTGGTAAGTAATCGTAAGAAAGATAATGAATATTAGCTGGTTATAATCTCAGGAATTAATATATCATTTCTGTTTGAGAGCTCAGAATAAATTTAATAGGGGAAGTTTCATCCTAGGATTTTGTAATGTTGACATTAGAATGAAAAGAGCAAAACATACATCCAAGTGGGGGGAAAATGGAAGCAAAGGTGATCACATTTCCCAATAAGCCAATCCCCATAGACCTAGCAGGCGACCTGAGTCTGATCCCTGGATTGGAAAGATCCCTTGGAGAAGGGAATGGGTACCCACTCCAGTATTCTTGCCTGGAGCATTCCATGGGCAGAGGAGCTTGGCGGGCTACAATCCACAGGGTCACAAAGAGTCGGACACGAGTGACTAACATTTCCACTTGTCACTTGCATAGACTTACCAACACACAGCCTCATACCCTCAAATACACATTTCCTGATTCATTCGCTGGCCTGTCATGTCTAGGTCATATGTAAAATACTGGCCAACTAATATAATTATCTTGCTGATAACTAAAATAGCAGGGAATGTAACATTTCATTCCAATATTGCAGAATGTGAATCTGTATTTAAGAGCTCTGTTTAAACCCAGGTGTGGCAGGAAATGCTCATATACATCTTCAGAAACTGTTCATAGTAGATCCAATCACTCTGTCAATAGCCTCTACAACTGCTGTCCTTCTCTGAGAAACACTTCTCTCCATTAAGAGATCTATGTCAACAATTTGGAAACTAAATGGGCTCTTATGTATCGGTTTCCCTAGAGGGTGCAAGTTTAATTATTCACCCTGATCTCTTGTGGGACACACTCCATTTTTCAATAAGCTGTATTTTTTTTTGGTATGTAGTCAGTAGAGAGTATATAAAGCGGGTAATTAAGCCCCATCAATTAATAATACTTTTGTATTTGTTGTGTAAACATAACTGGAAACAAAATCCATGCACTTGCCAATTGTTCTTTTTTTTCCTGTCGGTTGTTCGTTTATTTATTTATTGTTTTTAATTTGAGGATAATTGCTTTAAATGTTGTGTGGGTTCTTGCCATACAACAAAGTGAATCAGCCACAAGTATGTGTGTGAGTGTGTGTGTGTGTGTGTGCACATATATACATCGTCCCTTCCTCGTGAGCCTCCCTCTCCACTGCCGCACCCCTCTCGGCTGTCATGGAGCACCAGGCTGAGCTCCCTGCGCTGTACAGCAGATTCCCCCCAGCTGTGCTATGGATCTTACACACAGGAATGTCTGTATGGCAACGCTACTCTCTCCATTCATCTCAGCCTCTCCTCCTCCAACCCCTACCCATGTCCATTCTCAACGTCTGCATCTCCACTCTTGCCCTGCAAATAGATTCATCAGTACCATTTTTTTTCTAGATTCCATATATATATGTATGTTAATATACAACATTTGTTTTTCTGACTTACTTTACTCTGTATAATAGGCTCTAGGTTCATCTACTTCAATTCAACTGACTCAAATTCATTCCTTTGTATGGCTGAGTGATATTCAATTATTCTTTTCTAATATGTTTGGTTTTAACATAAATCCAGACTCTAAATGTAAAAATATTTTTAAATAGTAGAGTAAAAAGAGAAAATTTTTCATATCATAGCTCAAAGAGCAAGATCTGTGGACTCAGACAAACCCTTGTTTGACCACTTAGATGTGTAGCTAATGTAGCTCAGATTAATTCAGTTTTCTTATCTGTCTGGAGAGACCATCTGCCTAGACCATGATCACTAATTCATTGTTTCCATTTGAGTTTTTTATGTATGTTTGGCTCTGTGCAATGCCCTTGTCTTCATAGAGTTTGTGATCTATAAACATATTTAAAAAAAAAAGAAAATACCTACAATTTATGGGAAAAGCCATGAATGAAATGAGATCAAAAGAAAGACACTTTGGTAAAACGGTGTTCCAAGTGGTAGGGAAAGCAGGAGATTTGGAGAGACAGAAATTAAACAGGAAACCGAAAAAGGAGATCCCATTTAAATGAGTTGCATCAGTGCTTGAAAGCAACTGGTCCAAAATTTCCAGCAATTGGTCCAAAGCAAAAGCTGAAGACATTCATCACCACTAGACCGGCCCTTCCAGAAATGTTAAGGGAGGTCTTCAAGAAAAAATGAAAGGATGCTGTGCATAAAAGGAAAACATGTGAAAGTATACACTCACTGGGAAAGTCAGTTATAATCCCATGAAGTTCAGAAAAAAAGGAAGGCAGTTGATTAAAAAAAAAAAAAATGCTACCTGTACATCTCCCTCTAAGCTGGGGAAAGAAGATAAACTGTTAAATCTTCAGATCAGAAATACTCACTTTCGAATAACTCCTCTAGGATATCTGTTCTGGTGAACTGTCATATCAGAACTAAATATCTCCCACCCACACAAGGTGCTCACCTGTGGAGGATGTTACTGCCGTAGAAGCCCAGGCTCTGCTCTTTTTTCAGGATCTGAATTATCCCTGCACTTGAGAGTTTGCAGTGATTGGACTCCAACTCTGAAAGTTTAATCTGACTGTATTGAATAGGTCAAAGGCAACAATAATTAGAAATTATATATGAACAGTATGATTTGAAGTTAAATTAAAAACTGACAACCAATTTTCAAGAGTGAGTTATCAGGGAATACTTTGAACTACATGGTGATGATTTCCTCTCTTTCTTTAGCTTATATCTAATGAAGTGTGTGCCAACCATGGTCTTTGAATCACTCATCTCATGGACATTAAGTCAGTCCTACTAAGCAGTGCTCTGAAGCCATAGAAGTTTCATTCCCAGGGATGTGTTTCATAAGTCACATGAGGTACGCATCATCTCTCAGAGAAACCTCGGGGCAGCCTCCCAGCATGGGAAGAAGCCACCGAAGCAACATCCAGTGGACAAAGAGACTCCCTCCTCCCTCCCACCCAAGAGTCATTCCACTGTGACTTATTAGTGTGTTTGTTTAATTGGATTTGTATAGGGGCAGTGAATGGGTTCCACCTAATAATTAGAAAAGGAAATGTCCAGTTTAGCACTAAAAGGCTCAGAGCCTCAGTGTCTACAGATATTTTCCAGTTGTTCCAAAATCATCATATCTTGAAGGGGAAAAACAGGTACATTTGCGACAACCCTTTCTGTCACCTGGCTGTTTCTATGTAAGAATACTAATAGAAAAGGAATGGATGGCATAGAGAAAGGGTTTAGTCTTAGAGGAGAGGGCCGCAGAGGATGAGGGTTAGATGACATCACCAGCTTAATGGACGTAAGTTTGAGCAAACTGCCGGGGACAGTGAAATACAGGGAAGCCTGGCATGCTGCAGTCCATGGGGTTGCAGAGTTGGACATGACTTAGCAACTGAACAGCAGCAACAACACAGACTCGATCCCAGAGGCCGAGTGATGAGCATACAAATCAGAGTCCAGGAGAGGGACTTCGCTGGAGGCAAGGGCTGCTGCAGGGTACGCGTGCCTGGCCACCACCTGGAAGACAGTGTTATTAAGGAAGGAAGGCAAACTGCTGGACATGATTTGAATGTGGAGACTCTAAGAGTGATTTCTCAGAAAAACTGTCATCAATAATCAGTCTGCCGGTTGATTAATTTCACCTGCCTTCTGCCCACCACACCAGAAGCCCCAGTATTTATCATCATCATTTTATAAAGCACATTCTAGGCCTATTATAATGAACATGTAAAACATGATTGAGAATCTTCTTGAAAACTATGAGACAGTCATTATTCTACAAATTAAAATCTTGGCTAAAGGTGTTAAATATAAAGCTAGATTGTCCAGTGTGTAGATCATCACCCTTCTTCTAGCCCAGGATTCTTGGCGGTGTGCCATGGAACTCTTGTGAGCAAATCTGAAGTATTTGTACCCCTCATCAGAATTTGGAAGAAAATTCTGTAACTAATTATTTCTTGGCTTTTTGTTATTCTGGTTTGGTTATCTCCTGTTAACCAAATTTGTTTACATTCATTAGTAAGTTGCTCCAAGCAGTTGGGTAAAACTATTTTATAGGCTTACAATTTTAACCATGACATAATTTGGCAGTAGCCCGATCACATATTTTGCATATAGACATGCATCATAATTTTCAAATCATTAGAAGTAGGGTTTTTTTTAAGGTTATGAAAAAAATGTCAGTTGGAAGCTGTGTTTTTGACAGATGAGATTTAAAATAGTTAAAAATACACAGATCATTTTAAACATTAACAACTTCATCCAGCACAAATGTTTTCATTAACGTGGGTTCTGGGTTCTTAGCGAAGGATGGTTGGGATTTGCTCCATCCAATCAAGATAATTTTATTATAATACCTGATCAATTGATATATTATTTTGAATAAAGTTATATGGTATCAGGCCGATTTTACTTAAAATCTGGAAACATACGTGAATCATCCTATTATATACTCTATAAATAGGTGCTTGCTGTTAAGTCACTTCAGTCGTGTCTGACTCTGTGCGACCCCATAGACGGCAGCCCACCAGGCTCCCCTGTCCCTGGGATTCTCCAGGCAAGAACACTGGAGTGGGTTGCCATTTCCTTCTCCAATGCATCAAAGTGAAAGTGAAGTCACTCAGTCATGTCCAGCCCTAAGTGACCCCATAGACTGAAGCCTTCCAGGCTCCTCCGTCCATGGGATTTTCCAGGCAAGAGTACTGGAGTGGGGTGCCATTGCCTTCTCCGAAATAGGTGCTTATGACTGACTAAATCACCAGCACTTTTAAAGACACACTGTTTTATAAGCAGTTTGAACTGCTTTTTCACCCGTTACTGAAAGTTTATCATGAACAAAGTTTATTATTATTAAAATAAATATAAAGTTATCAAAATAAATATTTTGAGAGAACTACATTTATAAATACTATAAAATGTTTTCCTTTATATTTATTTAATTAATTACTTTATTTTGATTGGGTGATAATTAACCAGAGATCAAATTGCCAACATCCCCTGGATCATCAAAAAAGCAAGAGAGTTCCAGAAAAACATCTATTTCTGCTTTATTGATTGTGCCAAAGCCTTTGACTGTGTGGATCACAATAAACTATGGAAAATTCTGAAAGAGACAGGAATACAGGACCACCTGACCTGCCTATTGAGAAATCTGTATGCAGGTCAGGAAGCAACAGTTAGAACTGGACATGGAACAACAGACTGGTTCCAAATGAGGAAAGGAGTACATCAAGGCTGTATATTGTCACCCTGCTTATTTAACTTATATGCAGAGTACATCATGAGAAATGCTGAGCTAGATGAAGCACAAGCTGGAATCAAGATTGCTGGGAGAAATATCAATAACCTCAGATATGCAGATGACACCACCTTTATGGCAGAAAGTGAAGAAGAACTAAAGAGCCTCTTGATGAAAGGGAAAGAGGAGAGTGAAAAAGTTAGCTTAAAGCTCAACATTCAGAAAACTAAGATCATGACATCTGGTCCCATTACTCATGGCAAATAGATTGGGAAACAGTGGAAACAGTGGCAGACTTTGTTTTTTGGGGGACCCCAAAATTACTGCAGATGGTGACTGCAGCCACGAAATTAAAAGATGCTTACTCCTTGGAAGGGAAGTTATGACCAACCTAGACAGCATATTAAAAAGCAGAGATATTACTTTGTCAACAAAGGTCCATCTAGTCAAGGCTATGGTTTTTCCATTAGTCATGTATGGATGTGAGAGTTGGAATATAAAGAAAGCTGAGCACTGTGGAATGGATGCTTTTGAACTGTGGTGCTGGAGAAGACTCTTGAGAGTCCCTTGGACTGCAAGGAGATTCAACTAGTCCATCCTAAAGGAGATCAGTCCTGGGTGTTCATTGGAAGGACTGATGTTGAAGCTGAAACTACAATACTTTGGCCACCTAATGTGAAGAGCTGGCTCATTTGAAAAGATCTTGATGCTGGGAAAGATTGAAGGTGGGAGGAGAAGGAGATGACAGAGGATAAGATGGTTGGATGGCATCACCAACTCAATGGGCATGAGTTTAAAACTCCCGGAGTTGGTGATGGACAGGGAGGCCTGGCTTGCTGCAGTCCATGGGGTTGCAAAGAGTTGGACACAACTGAGTGACTGAACTGAATTACTGTATAATATGTGGTGGTTTTCTCCATACATCAACATGAATCAGCCATGGGTGCACAATGTTTTCCTTTTTATTATCCAAACTGTAAAAAAAAAAAAAAAAAAAATGACACATTTTATTAGGTGATTATATGCCATTATTTTGGAGAAGGCAATGGCACCCTACTCCAGTACTCTTGCCTGGAAAATACCATGGACGGATGAGCCTGGTAGGCTGCAGTCCATGGGGTTGCTAAGAGTCGGACATGACTGAGCAACTTTTCACTTTTCACTTTCATGCATTGGAGAAAGAAATGGCAACCCACTCTGCCGGGGTCCAGCCCTGGTGGATCCAGGGAATTCGAAGCGGGGAGGGCATCAGCGAGGATCAGGAAACAATTGCTTAACT
>NW_011495053.1:488577-488858 GCF_000754665.1 Bison bison bison | reverse complement strand
ACTGGGGCTAGTGCACTGGGATGACCCAGGGGGATGGCATGGGGAGGGAGGAGGGTGGAGGGTTCAGGATGGGGAGCACATGTATACCTGTGATTTTGATATTTGGCAAAACTAATACAATTATGTAAAGTTTAAAAATAAAATAAAATTAAAAACAAAACAAAACAAAAAAAAATGTTAATTAAGGATATAAAGAGTGGTTAAATAAGGATAGCTCAGTGAGGAAATTCAGTGGAGAAAAGAGGCTGAATAATTCAGCCAGAAGGTGAGAGAAAGAATGA
>NW_011495053.1:433322-488477 GCF_000754665.1 Bison bison bison | reverse complement strand
CGACATGGGGAGACCAAGTTTCGGTGAACAAGGCCCGCACTTTATTTTCCAAAGTAGTTTTTATA
The DNA here is from genome assembly GCF_000754665.1 of Bison bison bison. Taxonomy (NCBI): domain Eukaryota; kingdom Metazoa; phylum Chordata; class Mammalia; order Artiodactyla; family Bovidae; genus Bison; species Bison bison. The sequence continues at coordinate 488,412 of NW_011495053.1, read as the reverse complement.
CCTTAAATTATGCATAGAGGATAATGGGGGAAGGGGTAGAGTCATGCAGTAAGCCAGGCTTTCTTCCTGCAAACTTATCATATGCTAAAGTTTAGGTGATTTGCATCATCTTCTGGCCCGGAGGCCTGTTAACATTTTAAGACCCTTTCTTCAGAAAACGTATTTTTCTCTAAAGGTGACTAGTCAGGTGCCACCCTCCAAAAGCATTAGATAAAGTTGCATTCCTACAGGGCAAAGGTGTGGTGGGCTATAACAAGAAAAATAATTAACTCAAGGGTCCAAGGTTACAAACATTAAAGCTACTACTTACACCAATTGTATTAATCAATACACTGCCAGGGACACAGCAGGTAAGGGATATGGAAACTTAGCAGCAAACATTGGCCCAACAAGTGAAAAACCCTTCACCAATACAATTTCTAATCAATCTTTTAACTGCTCAAAGGAATCTGTATTTAGGCAGTTTAGAACATCTCATGTCTCTCACAGTTGGGAGGCTCTGAGCAATCACATGTGGCTGGAAAAACCTATTCAGGCAGGCTAGAGGACTTCCAAAGGAGTTTGTAGGTTGAAACACTATCACACCCAGGAACTTTATTAACTGGAGCTGTAAGTTAACTCCTTTTTTTTCAGAGAGAGGTAGTGGGGGACAGCCCCCCATAAAGTCAGAGGTGTAGGTGAGAGCACAAAGCAGAAAGTAGGCAGACTCTGGTTTTGGGGGTAGATGCTCGAGAATTTCCAGGGGGACTCCTGAGGCTCCATCCTGCCTTTGCGTATGCCGAGCCTCCTTCCTCATGACCTTTGCCATGGGCGGAGCTCTCTTGCCTGGAGAATCCCAGGGATGGGGGAGCCTTGGTGGGCTGCCATCTATGGGGTTGCACACAGTCGGACACGACTGAAGTAACTTAGCAGCATGCCATTATTTGCTATGTTATTTTGAATATTTGGTCCAAATAAAGGTAAAATATGGATGTAATTTCCGCCACTTAAGAAATCTACATATTTGATTCAATTTCTTTCAATTCATCAGAAAAGTAATACTTGAAGGGGATGAGAAATGAAAAACCCAAAGCATGATTGGCTTGTAAATTGAAACCCAGGGAAAATAATTATCCAAGGTATTGTAATTTTTTGAGAGAGTTTATTAAAGAAACAAATTTTCTGACTTTGGACTTTGAGCTAATAGATATGAGCGTGTGTCCAAGGTTGTGTATACACAGACACACATACAAAGAATTGTGTGTGTGTGTGTATGTAAAATCACTGCTGATTTCTGACAACCAGCTGCAAAATCTCAGATTATGGCAAATTCATTGATTTATATGAGTTTTTCAATAGAATAGTCACTAGCCCTGGATAAAAGATAAAATGCTTTCCATCACATTTTTACTTCCAATGGCAATGGTATTGTGATATATTTAAGAAACTAAATATTTTCTTTTTATTATAAATGTATTTATTTTAATTGGGGGCTAATTATTTTACAATATTGTATTGGTTTTGCCATACATCAACATGAATCTGCCACGGGTATACACGTGTTCCCCATCCTGAACCCCTCTCCCACCTCCCTCCCTGTACCATCCCTTTTAAATTACAGAATGACCAGAGAGTTTTATAGTTTTCAGTAGTTTTTTTACTTATACAAGGATTATTTGGGATGCATGCTCTCTTTAAAAAAATCAACAACTGCAGGACTCTTGTCACATACTTTCAGATGATATTACTATTATGCATGTGCTACATTAGTAGAGTGCAAGAGGTCACAAAAGAGCTAAATATGCAAAAGTGAAGTATTCTTTGGAAAACAGTCTTTCTAACACCAAGTGTAGTGTTGCCTTTGGAAGGACATGTGAATCCTAGTGCCAGAAAGAGCTTTCTAGGGAAGTGCAGGACACACACTCAGGCCTCCTTCCACCTCCATGGCAGCTCTGCAAAGGACATGGCTGGTGCAGAAACCTTAACAGTAGTAACTTGTATGTTTTCAGATGCAGGGGGTTATTAGACTTTGATTCCCATACATTTCACCTGCTAATATAGCTCGCAAGAATAACTGCTGTGAAACAAACAGAAGACATTCATTGGATAACTCATATCAGTGGTCTCATTAGAATATGCTGTTAGAAGAGAAACGTGAACAGTTAATCATGTAGTCAGTAACATTGTTAACTGGCTTTTCCCACTTAACCACTATGAATAAGAGTATTTTTTATCTATTTTTTTGCCACTAGTTCTTTATTTTGGTCATCTAGCTGGTAGCCAATGGCAACCCACTCAGGTACTCTTGCCTGGGTGTGTGGTCATACTTTCTTAGGGAAGCATGTTCCTTCCTAAGGAATGGCAGAGACAAAACCCATTCCAGGGAGGAAAGACAGGAGGATCCAGACACAGACACACTGGTTACAAAAACCTAAAGTTATATTAAGAATTGTTTCATCACAGAATGGATGTGATGAAATTAAATTTCCACAGACTTTTTACTTTAGCAAATAGTAAGTGAAATTTTAGAAAAAAAATCAAAACAAAACAACAGTGACAGTATTCAAAAATTGGAATTCTTAAGTCAGGTTGTGTTAGAAACTTGTGTAACCAGTGCCTGTAAACAAATAAAGAAGAAAAAGGTCAATACAACTGAAGTGAATGCTTTTTGTTCAAGGAAATGGTAAAAAAGAAAAATGGTCTGTGGGAATTTAAGCAGTGAATATACAGGCAAGCTAAAAGTTTACAGATAATAATTTGACATTTAATTCTGGTCTCTTCTTTGCTGCTTTCGATTAATGACTCTAAGAAAATGCCTTTGTTTTGGTAGCATCTTGAAAATATTTATTTGGTCGTGAAAGCTGACCTTCCAAGTGAGAGCATGGCATTAATCTCTTTTCACTTCTCTGGGTGTGTCTTTCATTTTTAAAAATAGAATAAGATTGTCTAGATGTTTACCTGAAAAAAAAAAAAAAAAGCAGTAAAATTACCCTAAAAATCAGAAACATCACACAAATCGTGGTTTTATTTCTTTAAAAATTTTCCATTCCATTAGATTGGCTCATATTTAAAATTCAGCCTAAGAATTTTGGGAGTTCTGGTTTGCTAAATAGGTTATCTAATATGCTAAATGTGTGACTTGAATCATCAAATCCCAAAGCATATAAAGAGGGGAAAAAATTCTTGAGAGAGATCTTATGCAGAATTAATGGGCACAGTCATCATTTGTATTTTCAGAATGTTGCGTTCAGAACGCATCTGAACAGCAGCTGCAGCCCATGGAAACTACAAGAGCCTGGCAAGCTGAGGGGAATAGAACGCACAACTTGAAGAGACAGAAAAGCCCAGGCAGGGTTCTGAGCACTAGACACGGCAGCCCTCTCAACACGGACAGGAAGTTCCATGTTCTTTCTGTCCTCGGGGCCAGAAGGCAGCATACATGGAATTCACCACCTGGTGATTTCAGAGACACTGTGATGACGCACACTGCCACCAAAAGACAGCTCCCACAGCTGTGCTCAGACCACAGGGACACTTGGATACCTGCTGTATCGGACAGTCCCCCTGCTGATTGAGAACCTGAATCTAGCAGAGGTCCGCTCATTGCTGCTGGGCCAGCATTCTCCTGACAGTTACCCTGGAGGTTTTCCTTTCTCCCTTGCTGGTAGTTTGGGTGGGCTCACAGCCATATTTCAATTGCAAAACATGAAAACCTGGCTTCAAAGTCCTTCGTATTTCTGGAGTCCTTAATGTCCAAGAGGGTGAATCTTCTTGCAGTTGCTTCTTGAGTAAGCAGGGACCCAAGGGTTTACATGGCCATGTCCTTGTGGCAGGCAGACCTGGAAGCTGTCTCATCACCCAGGGTTCCATCTCCTGCTCATTAACAAACAAGAGACTTGCCACCTTCTCCTGGGCTGGAGCTTCTGGGTTCACTGTGGTGCATCTATGCTTACAAAGCACATTCAGGGTCAGGACCCACTTTACTCTGCTGGGCTCCATACTAGATTAAACTAGCCTAGCCAGTGCTCAGGCTTCCCTAATAGCTCAGTTGGTAAAGAATCCGCCTGCAGTGCAGGAGACCCCTGTTCTATTCCTGGGTCGGGAAGATCCACTGGAGAAGGGATAGGCTACCCACTTCAGTATTCTTGGGCTTCCCTCCTGACTCAGCTGGTAAAGAATCTGTCTGCAATGCAGGAGACCTGGGTTCGATCCCTGGGTTGAGAAAATCCCCTGGAGAAGGGAAAGGCTACCCACACCAGTATTCTGGCCTGGAGAATTCCATGGACTGTATAGTTCATGGGGTCGTAAATAGTCAGACACGACTAGCGGACTTTCACTTTCAGCCAGTGTTCTGAGCAGGTGTTCATCTTGTAAGAGAAAACCAGTGCAATGTGACAGCTTCCTAGTCTACCATTACCTGTCACCAACAAGCCATTGTTTTCTAGTACATTTGAACTTTTCAATATCTCCCATGTAAATGCATCTTTAATTTCGGAGCTGAGTTTAACACAGGCTACTTAGTAGTTGAGTAACTCAACATGAATCGCACAGTAAATGGGAAATGACATTTTTGTCATATAACTCAATCATATGTTGACTAACAGCTCTTCCTAAGTGACAAAAATCCTAGGTGAGATTGTTTAAAATGAGTTGCTCTCTTAAAATTACCTAGATCTCTGCATGCTAGTCTGACAACTTTCCAGGAATTCTGTCATCATTGATAGCTTAAGCATTCCCTTTCTCACACAAGAAGGGTGTCAGATTTCTTCTTCATATATTAAAATGACAGCATATATAATGCTTCCACAGCAAGTCCAGATAGTTGTTGTCAAAATCCTAATTCGGCATATCAATAATACTTATTCCTGTCGTCGTACAAAAGCATTCAGACTTTTAAAATGTAGCAGTCACTTGCATCGTGATTTAATTTTAGGCCAAGTTTGGCTGGAATGAAGTTTCAGTCCTTCCACCACCCGTCATCAGACGTGGACACAAAGCTGATGTGTCCTCATGCTCCTCAAGCATCTGATTACTGTGTACTGCTGTGGGTACTAAGCTAGGACATGGTCCCTCCAGCTTTGGCAGTAGTCAGAGGATGCTCTAGGGTCCTGCCCTGACTGCCTGGTCCTAACACGCGTCCTCGCATCTGAGGCGTGACTTCACATTGGAGGAAGACCCCGGGTATTGTCACCCACCTAGTGTTTTCAAGGAAAAAAGTATCCTGAGGTTAGGAACGTTTAGAATGGCCAGGCAGAATCAAGGCGTGTGGATGGCTGTGCTTCAGAAATATAAGCTTCACTTGCCTCAAGTTCTAGACTCGGTCTGGACACTGAGCATGCGTTATTTTTGCAGTGGCTATTATTCGCAGGCAAAGTTAATGTAAGACCGATTCCTCACCTTTAAGAAACTTCAGGGAGATTTAGGATGAGGAAACCTCATGAGGCGTCACATTTTAAAATCAGGAGAGATGTAAAGGGTGTCATTGAAAGTATGTAAGTCAGCCTTTAAGGAACAACAGTTAATGAACCAGTTGGGAGTTGCTCCCCTCCGCCCGGGCTGAGTGCAAAGCCGTGTGTGTGGCCACTTGTCATCCTCCGGTCCTGGTGACCTAGGAGGGGCCATGTCAGCCTTTGTGTATCTGGGGAGGGTGACTTCTGCCCCAGCCCCTGAGACAGGTGTCAGGACACCCTTAGACCAGCTCAGGGCTGCAAAACCGCTTCATGTGCTGACAGAGTACATAGTCAGTTAAACCGAGAAAGGACTGCAGTCAGATTCAGTCCATAACAACCACTTAATTCAGTATCTGACTGGTGCCCTTTGACCCCAGCTGGTCTCCCCCATGTCCTCCTCTCAGGGCTTCTCCCTTCCTTCCTCTACCTGGGGAAGAGTCACTGGCTTCCCAGAGATGCTCATTCAGCTCAGGGAAAGCTTCTAAGAAAGTTTACCTCCTGTGGTTAGCCATTCTTTTCCTGGGGGTGTTTCTGCTTTATTAAAAGAGGACCTGTCAAGGAGGATAGAATGTTGCTACAAGTGTTTATCTCTGAAACAGAAGCTCCAGAGCTTTAAAGGAAAGCATCTTGGAGGGGGAAAAATAGGGACAGAGTTTCTTGGTAGCCCTCTAGCTCCTCATTTCACTTGTGGTTTCTCCCTGGAGGTGACGCAACCCAGTGACTCAGAATTAATCTGGAATTGGTTTGGAATTAGAGTTTTGTGGGATTGCTCAGCAGCAGCACTTCCCTTACTCTCCATTGGCCTCGCATGCAGAGTGCTGGTAGGGTTTGTACTTCTAGTTTCTCTTGAGATAGTGATACCCAGGAGCCCTGCAGGGTCCCAGCCAAGGCTGGGGGTCACCAGCAGGACTCACACATGCGTGTCCCTCGTGGCTCCTGCTCATCCCACAGGCTCCTCCCCTCCCAGTGTATGCTTCTACTGCCAAGATGGTTCTGTTCACCGTTGGTGGTGGTGCTGGTTCAGTCGCTAAGTTGTGTCTGACTTTTTGCAACCCCATGGAGCTTGCCAGGCTCCTTTGTCTGTGGGATTTCCCACAGGCCAGAATACTGTAGTAGGTCACCATTTCTTGCTGAATTTCAAACTTCATCATCATAAAAATGAGCTTCTGTCCTCTGTGTCACGGGTCCTGGGCTGTGAAATGTGAAACGGCTGTGGCTGTTTGGAAGCCAGTTTTAACCTCTTTCTGCTGGATGGGGAAAGGTGACTTTACAGAACCGAGGATTTAGTTTGCCGTCGCCTGGGTCATCACTCTGCTGACTGTGGTGACCTCTCTGCACAAATCTAAGTTAGAGAGGTTGATGGTTGTTTATGTTTCCCAGGCTTCTGGGCCCCATGAAGAAGGAGGTTACGGCCACACTCTGTGCTGCTGAATTCAGTGTCTTGAGATGTTCGCCTAAGGGAGGTGGTTGCCATGTCATGACTAGGAAGCAAGAAAGCAGCTGTCCTCTTTCGTATTATTACCTCCTACGTGTGCAAGGTTGCTTCCTAGTAAACATGTTCAATACACTCTGCATTACATGTTCTTTGGCAGAAGACGGAGTTTCAAGTTCCTGGGAATTTTCGTGTGAAAAACTGCTACCATTTTATTGCACATTAAAGTAGTTTATTGCAAAACAAATAAATAAAGAAATATATGTGTGTGTATGTATATATATACATACACACACATAAACACACACATAATTTTATATATTTGTAAAAATATATGTATAAAATTACACATATATAGCTATATACAGATATATATATACTTTTATATATAATTAGCATATATTCCCAATAAACTATATATAATTATAACTATATAATTGCATATATATATATTCAGTTCAGTCACTCAGTTGTGTCTGATTTGAGACCCCATGGACTGCAGCATGTCAGGCCTCCCTGTTCATCACCAACTCCCAGAGTTTACTCAAACTCATGTCCATTGAGTCGGTGATACCATCCGACCATCTCATCCTCTGTTGTCCCCATATGTATATATATATATATATATTCATATATGTATTCCCAAATAAGTTATATGTATAATCATATTATATCATTATATATGCATTTATGCACTTACATATATATGTATTAATATATAGCCCCATTAAGTTATATATAATTATATTTTCACATATGTATGCGTATCTTGTATATGCATGTATATGTGTGTGTATATATCTGTATGTTCCCAGTACATAGGAAATTGTGTATAATTCCCCCGTGAACTAGGAGTCAGTGCCAGTAGTGACCACATGTAAATCCTCTATTTTCTCTATTTTTCCCATTTTCTTTCTCTGACAATGCGTGCCTTTGATGCCTCATCTTATTTAAACTCAACAGCACAACAGTGAAGCAGGGACTGTTGCCATCCCTGGTGTATAGAGATGTCCCCCGGTTAATCCCCTTTGGCAAGGGTGTAAAACTCAAAAACAAGCTTGCAGACGAGGGTCTCACACACCTCTGGTCACAGTACCACCAACAGTGCTGGCGGAAGTGAAGGTGTGAGCCACCACTTAGGTGAGTGGTCTTTGCGTTCCCTGCGGTCTGTGTGGTCACGATGGGAGGCCAGGAGAGGGAGCATGGAGCCAACCAGGACAGTTAGTTCTCTTATATCCCCCGGTTTGGCCTCACCTGCTCTAGGTTTACTTTTACTGTTGTTTTTTCAGCCCTATAGAGGTATAATTGGCAAACAAAATGGCAAAATGATTTAAACTGTGAGTCTGATATACATATATGTCATGCAAGGACCCATTCTAGTGTTAGTCAACACATTCATCATTTCACATGTTTTTATTGTTGTTGTTTTGCTTTTATTTTTAAGAGAATACGTAATTTCTACTATCCTAGTAAATTCCAATTATACAATACAGTATTTCCAACTTCAGTCACCACGTGACACAGTCAGTCCTCATTCCTTATTAATCTTCATTTTGTACCTGAAAGTTTGTACCTATTTTCCAGGGTCTTCTTATTTCTTCCACCCCTCAAACCCCTGGCAACCACCATTCTATTCTCTGTTTCTAGAAGTTTTACTTAATGTTCTGTTTTGATTTCATGTATAAATGATACCATTCAGTAAGTCTTCCTCTGTCTGGCTATTTTCCTTAGCATAATGACCTTCAGGTTCATCCATGTTGTCACAGTTGGAGAGATTTTCTTATTTTTGCAGCTGAATAATATTTCTGTGTGTGTGTGTGTGTGTGTGTGTGTGTGTGTGAAAGAGAGAGACAGAGGGAGACCTCATGTCTTGTTTATCCGTTAGCACACTAATGGACACCCAGGTTGTCTCTGTATCTTGCCTACCATGAATAATGCTTCAGTGAACATCAGAGTGCAGGTGTCTCTTCAAGGTAATGATGTTTCTTCTTTTAGAATATATACCCAGAAGCAGAATTGTGGGATCGTATGGTAGTTGTCTTTTTAATTTCTTGAGTAACCTTTATACTGTATTCCATGATGGCTGTATTAGTTTATATTCCTGCCAAGAGTGTAGAAGGGTTTGTTTTTTCTACATTTTTGCCAGTGTTTATCGTTTCCTGCTTTTTAAATAGACATTCTAACAGGTGTGAGGTAATATCTCATTGTGATATTGATTTACATTCCCTGATGATTAGTGGGAGCTGGTGATGGACAGGGAGGCCTGGCGTGCTGCGATTCATGGGGTCGCAGAGAGTCAGACACGACTGAGCGACTGAACTGAACTGAACTGAACTGATGATTAGTGATGTTGAGCTCTTTTTAATGTACCTGTTGGCCATTTGAATATCTTATTTAGGAAAAACTCATGCCCGCTTTTCCTTGGGCTGTTTTGTTTTATTCTCAGCTTTGAGTTGTATACGTTTTGAGTAAAGAAGAGGGTGTCAGGTCTTGAAATTTTTGAAATAAAGCATTATGCAATGTAAAGATTTTACAATGAAAATTGTTAATATCTGAATTATACGACTCTTACTTGGAAAGAAAAGACACTCTGTGATCAAATATAATTAATGGCTCAATATGCACAATGATTTCTATTTCTTTTTTCTTATAATTCTAAATCCTCCCACCCTTCAGCTTTTTTTTAATCATTGAGGCTGTAGAAATACTATGTAACAGATGGTATAGTAAGAGAAGAGTAAGCAGAATGGCTAACAGTAACTAGGTATTTATTTCTCTGAGTGTGTTCATAGAGAAAGTGGTTAGGATCATATAACTGCATTCCGTGTCCTGTGTAGGGAATGCCATCTTCTGTAGCAAATTATCTCTTCTTACTATTAGACTTCCCTGATAGCTCAGTTGGTAAAGAATCCACCTGCAATGCAGGAGACCATGGTTCAATTCGTGGCTCAGATGACACCCTGGAGAAGGGATAGGCTACCCACTCCAGTATTCTTGGGCTTCCCTTGTGGCTCAGTTGATAAAGAATCCACCTGTGATGAGGGAGACCTGGGTTCAATCCCTGGGTTGGAAAGATCCCCAGGAGAAGGGAATGGCTACCCACTCCAGTATTCTGGCCTGGAGAATTCCATGGACTTTATAGTCCATGGGGTTGCAAAGAGTTAGACAAGACTGAGCATCTTTCACTTTCACTTTTCTCACTATGATTGTTAAACTCTCTTAGGATGTGAACAATGGCCTTAGGCAGTATGTTGGTTAACTAAGAATATTTTATCTGTAAGATGCATTTGACTAAAATGATCCTTTTAGGGGGAAAAAAGTATTTGGTTGGCTAACAGGCATGTCACCTGCTGATGAAGGAAGGAAAATTTCAGCCTCTTTTGGGTTCCACAGTGAGTGTCTTCTTCCAGTATTAGGGGAATTTTAGCCCTCTGTTCAGGCAATACCTGTGTACCTACACCTGGGAACAGAATACAAAAGCACATTCTGGTAAACTCTTAGTAGAGAAAAAGGAATGCTTTCACTAATGTGTCCCTTTCCTTCCCTCTAAAGATATATGCCAAACAGATTAGATTCATGTAAAAAGGTAATTAATTCATACATAGCATTAAATACCATTCATTCTTCCTGATCTTTGCTGGATTCACCTTCTGGTCAACTTCTAAATGTTTGCTGAGTTCACATATGCTTCATTTGTTTCATTAAGTCTCCAGCCACGTCAGCAAGAGCTGGGACGAAGAACTCAAACAGTCAGGTGATGGCAGGTTGAATAGGAGCCCACCTTGGTGCCTGTGAAGCTGTAAGGCCATGTCTTCAAGTTCAGGGACAGAAGGAAAAGTGTACAGCCATCTGCACTCATGTGTAAGAAAACAGGCAAAGAGAAGAAGATGCATGAAAGGAGGAAAGGCAGAAAGCATTAGATCAGAAGGGAAACATATCTGGAGTTGGAAAAGCCCAGAGCAGTTCAGACACTCAAGGTAGAAATTGAAAGTGAAAACTCAAACATTTTAAAGAAGAGGGAAATGAAAATAGATGCAACTTTTTCTCTTCTTTATGAAAATCATAGCCTTTGTTCTTTTGTGTACTGACTTTCTCATGTCTGCTTTGATACCTGGATTAGCCAGTCCCAAACTGCCCTTGAGAACATGGTATCAGTGCAGTAGGTGACTATAGTGTGAGACGGACCCTCAGTGCTTTAGTATTGGACAAAGACCCTGAATTATCTCTGGATCATTTTCTACTGAACCATCAACCTCTTAATTCAATTCACTAGCATTGAACTCAAGTTGAAAATAGTTAATACATTCAGTATGTTGTATGAAGCATGCTGCAGCTTACGTTAGCATCTGTATACATGTGATTCCAGTAGAAGACAAGTAATATTTTGAGATCCAGTCACAGACCTACCAGTCAGATTGTGCATGTGTGTCTGTGTGTGTCTGTGTGTGTGTGCAGCCTTCCAGGCCCTGCACAAGCTGGGGCAGTAGATACCAAGAAACACAACACATGGTCTTTGCCTTCAAGGACCTTGTAGCCTAATTGAAAAGATAATGAATATGCATAGTGCATGCCAAGTACTGCAAGCCGGTGTTTACAGAAGAGAAACCAGCAATAAAATTAGCCTGAAAATAACCAAACCCATGATTTATCCCCTAGAACTAGGTCTTCTGTTCCTCCTGGTGTACCAGTAGCAGAAATGAAAGAAAATCAAAGTTGCATGAATGTTCCAATACCTGGATGTTTATAGATTTGATAAAGTAAATGACGGAGATTGATTTTCTTGTGTTCTCTCTTCTTCATTCACCACTTAAGCTTTTCTGTGTTTGTCTATGCGTATGATACTGGTTAAATATGGAAGGGAAACCACCTAGCTGAGGGGTAGGCAGCTTGGCACACTGTTGTGTCTGGCTTTTTCTCCGTTGCAGTTCTTTTAGCTGAGAGCACCCATACAAGGTGCCTAAGAGCTTCTTCAAGAAATAACACATTCCTAGTCTCTTCTTGTTACTCACTTAGATTGTCATTGTGTTTATTCTAGAATAATTTTGTGATTAGTATCTCCTGCTCCTGTCAAAACTGGATCCATTCTTCATGCACTTCATATTCCCTAAATTATGCCTTCTTAAAAGATCGTAAGAGCACTTATTTATTTCTTATAAAAATGACAGTTAATTGTAAAGCCTGAAATTGAAACCTCTGTGCTCCCTGACTTATTCCTTCAGGTTCTATGATTCAGCCAGAGTGCAATTAAGAAAAACAACAACCACAACAAAACAAAATGATTTTTAGAGCAGTTTTAGGCTCACATCAGAATTGAGAGGAAGATGCAGTTTTCCTCCTACATCGCCTACCCCGGTGCATGCAACCTCCCCACTGTCAATATCCCTCATCATAGGGGTGAGGTGAAGTGAAGTGAAGAAGTGAAGTGAAGTCGCTCAGTCGTGTCTGACAACTTGCGACCCGTGGACTGTAGCCTACTAGGCTCCTCCCTCCATGGGATTTTCCAGGCAATAGTACTGGAGTGGGTTGCCATTTCCTTCTCCAGGGGATCTTCCTGACCCAGGGATCAAACCCGGGTCTCCCGCATTGTAGACAGACGCTTTACCATCTAAGCCACCACGGAAGCCTCATCATAGGGGTACATTTGTTATAATCAGTGAACCTACATCACACATCACTGTCACCTGGAAGGGGTTCATAGTTGACACTACGGTTCACTCTTGGTGCTGAACGTTCTGTGGGTTTGGACGAACATATAATGGCACACATCCACTATAGAATAATACAGAGTCGTTGTACTGCCCTCAAGAGCCTCTGTTTCTTCCATTCATCCCTCCCCTCCCCAACCTCTACGGCCACTGATCTTTTTACTGCCCCCAGAGATCTGCCTTTTCCAGAACATTACGTAGTTGGAATCACACAGTGTGTAAGTAGGTATCATCACCTCAATTTGATAAATAAAAAACCGAGGACATAGATTGTCTGCAGTGACTTCCCATGAATACACGTAGGGAACATACAAAGCGAGGAGGGAGGACTATATGTAAAATACGATTTTACTTAACTGATTCAAAGAATAGATGATGTCTAATCCTACTAGTAAAGAATGACATATGATTCAATTTATGACCTTGAGGGAGTCTCAACAAAATAATATTTGAATACATTAGTTTTTTTGTGGAAAATTCAGGATATTTTGAAAGTACATTGAAACAGATTTCTAAAAATGTCCTGGATTTAATAATTATGGTCAGTTTTAGGATAAACATAGAGGGAAATCTTAAATATAATAGATAAATGTAAATAGTATTTTTTTGCAACTAACTCGTGGATTGCATCTGGCATTTGAATGGGTAAGGAAGTGAACCTGGAGGACTCTCTGGTGCACCCATGACTGGTGGTGTCCATTTCTTTGTTTCCAGGCTGGAACACCTGGGGCAAAATGTTTGTTCCTCTTTCTGCTAGCTCATGAGGCTTGACTCAGAACAGGGAACCCACTCTGGAAAGCATGTTAGAATTAAAGCTGATGCATGTGAGTTAACTTGTACAAATCATCACCCAAGTCCTGGGAAGACCCATTGTGTAGCGACTACAGGATTTTTCCTGTCACCAGTTTGCTTGAGGAGTGTTAGTATATGAGCTTTAAACTTCAGAGGGAACGTTAGCAAAAAGTATAATTCAGGAAATTACTCTGATTTACACAGTCTAAAAAAAAAATTACTTTCATGTTTGTTTGTTAAGATGAAAATGAAAATTGTCTTCTGGGAATTTTTGGCACAACTTCTTTTCTGAAAGCAAGTTCTTTTTGCTGTTGACAAAAAAGTTATTCAAGCAGGCAACCTCATGCAGTGCCATTAATGACCATAATTTATGCAAAGCATGGAGGTTCTTTGTGTATTCTAGTAATGCTCAAGTCATTCTGTTTGACTAAATTCCTTTAAAATTCAACCAACCTCTTTTAAGAGGGAGAAAATGAAAGCTAGGGTGAGTTAGAAATTATTCAAGGAATAAATTAACACAGAAACCTTCAATTTTTAAACTATTTTAAAATTTTAAGATTCTATTTAATTTTGTTTAAAAACGGAAGTTTTATGCAGTATTGACTTCAAAGCATTAAGGTTTAGTCTGACTTAGATTGCAATATATACAATAAACTATTGTTATGTGTATAGTACCTTTATTGTCACATCAAAATTATACATAGAAACAAATATATGTTAAGGTACACACACATACAGTTTTAATTTTTTAAGTGAAACCATTCACCATACATTTTAATAAATTTAAATCTAATTATTATTTTTGTTTACTTGGCATACTTTAATGTGTTAAAAATAAACTATTGTGGATTTTATATTCTGAAGTAGAAAAGACTCTACATTTTAAAATCTAGACTCTAAAATATCCCCAGTGCACAATTTAAGATATATTTGTCCTCAGCTGATCAGTGGGACTTGTGAGATATTTTAAAGCTAATTGAGAACCATGGGGTACATGACATGAATGCATTATGGAATATATTGCTAAATAAATACTCCAAATTCTCCAAATGCATTTAATTGGCTTAACTGCATGAAAACCCCTGACATGGCACCTTTGCCATTCATTAATGTGCTCATTCTTTCATTTATTAAAAAATGATTAAACCTACAGTGTTCAAAATAATGAGCAAAAGATTTAGGGGGGAAAATAAAGATAAATAAAAACACTGACTTCAGAGACTGTGTAGCCTAACACAGAGGAAGTCAGGGAATTTGTTTGTGTTATCACATGTAAAATGTGAAAGGAAACTTGTTATCCTTAATATTTAAATAATTAGGGATTGTTTTACTGCCGATATAATGCTCAAGGGCTGTAGTGTGGTCTGCCTTGCTCTGTTTCTTTCCTCCCATATAGTGATGGCAGTTGCTCATCCAAGGGACAGAATGCTGGTTAACTTGCTTGCAGAGCTACCACGGTGTTGCCTTTTCCCTGGTGACTAAGGACTTAGATCGGAGAAGGCAATGGCACCCCACTCCAGTGTTCTTGCCTGGAGAATCCCAGGGATGCGGAGCCTAGTGGGCTGCCGTCTATGGGGTCGCACAGAGTCGGACACGACTGAAGCGATTTAGCAGCAGCAGCAGCAAGGACTTAGATACTATGAGCAGACTGCATAGGCACAAACCACGCTTGTTCCATTTTCTGACACAGGTTGCGTTGTAGTATTGACATGACACTTTCAATTTTTGTAGGCTGGCATCCTTTCAGGAACAGTGTTGCCTTCCACTGTTTTTGTCCGGGTGTTAAGAAAGCAAAAAGAAAGAAAAGGGAGCATGAACATGCAGGATCCCTGTGGTCCACATCCTTAGATTCCCAGCCCTGAAACCATGATACATCTTTGCCTATCTGTCTCCCGCCTCACTGCCTGGTATGTGTAAATACATATGGAATGAAAGGAATGACCAAAAAAAATGTTTCTCAGGTGGGAAAAGGTACATTTGTCCCCACTGTGAACATGAAACATCTCCACATGCATCCATGAAATTAAAAAACACTTACTCATTGGAAGAAAAGCTATGACCAAGGAGATCAAACCAGTCAATCCAAAAGAAGATCGATTCTGAATATTCACTGGAAGGAGTGATGTTGAAGCTGAAACTCCAATACTTTGGCCACCTTATGCGAAGAGCTGACTCATTTGAAAAGACCCTGATGCTGGGAAAGATTGAGGGCAGGAGGAGAAGGGGACGACAGAGGATAAGATGGTTGGATGGCATCATCGACTTAATGGACATGGGTTTGGGTGGACTCTGGGAGTTGATGATGGACAGGGAAGCCTGATGTGCTGCAGTTCATGGGGTCGCAAAGAGTCGGACATGACTGAGCAACTGAACTGAAACCGTTTTGATGTCCCTACTCACAGCCCCCATCCCCTTATCTCTCCTGGGGGCACTATACCAGTATCAGGAGGAAAGGAGACTGAACAGCATTCATTGATAAGATATTTGTATTGAACAGACTGGAATAATATAAGTGGTGTGACTGTTGTGTATGTAATGTCAAAACTCTTAGTTCAGACCCCTGATCTTTTATTGATTTGGTTGATGTTGGCAGACAGGCTATTATATAAGTAGAGAAAATAGCATGTCAGATAAGAGTCAACTTTATTTCCTTTTTTATGTGTCTCAAATGGAATTTAGCAACTCAGGTTACTTATCTCAGCAGATGCCTGAAGCTGTAAACCTCCATAAAGAACCAACTCATCTTCTTCCCATGGAACCCTGGAACTCTGCCCATATGCCTGTTTCTCTCTGCATTTATGGCCTCTTCTCTGCACAAGTGTTTTCTTATAAAGATATTTTGGATATAGATGCTCACATGTAATGATTATATATCTATAATATTTCCATGGAGCATTATAACATATATGCTTATACATGTTATACATAATATATAAATTATTTATGCAAATAATCTGTATTTTCATCTGTACTTACAGAATTTCTTTTAATCTAGGAAGAAAACTACTGATTAGAAAACTATATTATTCAGTTCAGTCTCAGTTATGTTTGACTCTTTGTGATCCCATGAACTGCAGCATGCCAGGCTTCCCTGTCCATCACTAACTCCCAGAGTTTTCTCAAACTCATGTCCATTGTGTCAGTGATGCCATCCTGCCATCTCCTCCTCTGCCGTCCCCTTTTCCTCCAGCATTCAGTCTTTCCAAGCATCAGGGTCTTTTCCAGTGAGTCAGTTCTTTGCATCAGGTGGCCACATTATTGGAGCTTCAGCTTTAGCATCAGTCCTTCCAGTGAATATTAAGAACTGATCTCCTTTAGGATGAACTGGTTGAATCTCCTTGCAGTCCAAGAGACTCTCAGGAGTCTTTTCCAACACCACAATTCAAAAACATCAATTCTTCAGCACTCAGCTTTCTTTATGGTCCAACTCTAACATCCATACACGACTAATGGAAAAACCATAGCTTTGACTAAATGGACCTTTGTCGGCAAAGTAATCTCTCTGCTTTTTAATATACTGTCTAGGTTGGTCATAGCTTTTCTTCCAATGAGTAAGTGTTTTTTAATTTCATGGATGCAGTCACCATCTGCAGTGATTTTGGAGCCCCTAAAAAATAAAGTCTGGCACTGTTTCCATTGTTTCCCCATCTGTTTGTGTGAAGTGATGGGACCAGATGCCATGATTGTTTTTGTTTTTTTTTTTTTGAATGTTGAGTTTTAAGCCAGCTTTTTAACTCTCCTCTTTCACTTTCATCAAGAGGCTCTTTAGTTCCTCTTCACTTTCTTCCATAAGGGTGATGTCATCTGTGTATCTGAAGTTATTGCTATTTCTCCCAGCAATCTTGATTCCAGCTTGTGCTTCGTCCATTCTGGCATTTCACGTGATGTACTCAGCATATAAGTTAAATAAACAGGATGACAATATACAACCTTGATGTACTCCTTTCCCAATTTGCAACCAGTCTGTTGTTCCATGTCTTGCTCTAACTGTTGCTTCTTGACCTGCATACACGTTCCTCAGTGGCAAGTAAGGTGGCCTGGTATTCCCATCTCTTGAAGAATTTTCCATAGTTTGGGTGATTCACACAGTTAAAGGCTTTAGTGTAGTCAGTGAAGCAGAAGTGGATGTGTTTCAGGAATCCTCTTGCTTTTCCTATGATATAATGGATGTTGGCAATTTGATCTCTGGTTCCTCTGCCTTTTATAAACCTGGCTTGAACATCTGAAATTCCTCAGCTCATGTACTGTTGAAGTCTAGTTTGAAGGATTTTGAGCATTCCCTTGCTAACATGTGAAATGAGTGCAATTATATGGTAGTCTGAACATTCCTTGGCATTGGCATTCTTTGGGATTGGAATGAAAACTGACCTTTTCCAATCCTGTGGTCACTACTGAGTTTTCCAAATTTGCTGGCATATTGAGTGCAGTACTTTCACAGCATCATCTTTTATGACTTGAAATAGCTCAGCTGGAATTCCATCACCTCCACAGGCTTTGTTCTTAGTAATGCTTCCTAAGGCCCACTTGAGTTCACACTCCAGGATGTCTGGCTGTAGGTGAGTGATTACACCGTCGTGGTTATCTGGGTCATTAAGACCTTCTTTTGTACAATTCTTCTGTATATTCTTGCCACCTCTTCTTAATATCTTCTGCTTCTATTAGGTCCATGCCATTTCTGTTCTTTATCTTTATTGTGCTTATCTTTGCATGAAATAATCTTGGTATCTCTAATTTTCTTGAAGAGATCTCTAGTCTACTCATTCTGTTATTTCCCTCTATTTCTTAGCATTGTTCACTTAAGAAGGTTTTTTTTTTTTTATGTTGGTGTTTTGTAAATTGAGAATTGTCATATTTTATGATAAACTGACCCTTTTATCAAAAAATAATGCACTTGTTTTGTACAACAAATTTTAACTTCGAAATTTCTCTTATTTGTTATTAGTGTAGTCACTCCAACCAATTCTTTTGATTTCTATTTGCATGGCATATCTTTTTTCCCCATGTGTTTATCATCATTCTATTGCTGTCTTCCCTGGACTTCCCTGGTGGCTCAGACGGTAAAGCGTCTGCCTACAATGCGGGGGACCCGGGTTCGATCCTTGCGTCAGGAAGATCCCCTAGAGAAGGAAATGGCAACCCACTCCAGTATTCTTGTCTGGAAAATCCCATGGACAGAGAAGCCTGGTTGGCTACTGTCCACGGGTCGCAAAGAGTCGGACACGACTGAGCGACTTCACTGTCTATTGCTATCTCTAGGTCTGAATGAGTCTCTTGAAACTGCATGTCCTTAGGTAATGCTTCACCCGTTCTGCCCTTCTCTTTCACTCAGTGACTTACATCCACGTACATGTGAAATGTTACTGAGACTGTGCAGGTCTCCTGCCATCTCGCCCTTCTTTTCTCTATGCTGTGCATCCCTTGGTTACCCACAACTGCTCCATTTTCATGCGAGATGTTTTTCTAGTGCACCGTTTTGATTCCTTCCTAATTTCTTTGCCTGTGAATATTTTTAGTTCTTTTCTTAATGGTTACTATGGTAATTGCAGTAAAATCCTAAATTATACCAATCTTGTTTAAATTAGTACCAACTTACAGTCAATAAAATACATTAACTCTGTTCTTTTATAGCTTTGCACCCCTCCTTTCTGTGGTTATTATTAAAATTTACATCTTTATATGTTACGTACCATTAACGTTGATTTATAATTCATGTTTGATGCATTTACATTTTTAAATCATATTGAAACAGAAAGAGGAGTTTCACAATAATGTTACAATATACTAAATATGGCCTTTTTAATTTATCCATGTGCTTACCTGTCCCAGAGAGCTTCACTTTTTCATGTGGCTTTATGTTAATATCAGACATCTTTTTCTTTCAAACTATAGAACTTTCTTTAGCATTCCTTTTCAGGGCTGTTCTACTAGTAATGGAATCCCTCAGCTTTTTTTTTTTTTTTTTAATGTGGGAATGTCTTAATTTTTCCTTGATTTTGGAAGGAAGATTTACATGTTCTATTATGGTTGCTAAGGCGGTGATATTTATCACATTGCATTATTATAATGCAGTATTGCTGTCATATTCATTATACTGTGCACTAGATCTCTGCAGCTTAGTCATTACTCATTGTAGGCTTGTGCACTTAAACAACATCAGTCCTACTCCCACATTCCATGCAGTCCCTGGTCACCATCATTCAGCCCTCTGTTTTTAAGTTTGTCATTTTTAGATTCCATATATGTGATATCATAAAGTACTTGGGTTTCCCTGACGTCTCATTTAAGCATAAGGTGCTCAAGGTTCATCCATGAGGTTGCAAAAGGCAGGATATGCTTTCTCATGTCAGAATAATATT
Organism: Bison bison bison; assembly: GCF_000754665.1. Classification (NCBI taxonomy): domain Eukaryota; kingdom Metazoa; phylum Chordata; class Mammalia; order Artiodactyla; family Bovidae; genus Bison; species Bison bison. Next base: position 468,698 of record NW_011495053.1, on the reverse strand, counting down.
CCATTGTGTATACATATCACATATCGTTTTAAATTTATTTATTCTTAATTGAAAAATAATTCCTTTACATTATTGTGTTGGTTTTGACCAAATATCAACATGAATCAGCCATAGGTTTACCTGTGTCCCCTCCCTCTTGAACATCCCTCCCATACCTCTCCCCATCCCACTCTTCTAGGTTGTTACCAAGCCCCAGTCTGAGCTCCCTGAGTCATGCATCTAATTATCATTGGCTATCTGTTTTACATATGGTAGTGCATGTTTCCACGTTACTCTCTCCATACATCTCACCCCGTCCCTCCTCCCCTCTCCAGCTGTGTCCATAAGTGTGTTCTTGACGTCTGTGTCTCCACTGCTGCTCTGAAAATACATTCATCAGTACCATCTTTATAGATTCCATATATATGTGTCAGTACAGAATATTTGTTTTTCTCTTTCTGACTTACTTCACTCTGTATGATAGGCTATAGGTTCATCCACCTCCTTAAGACTGATTCAAATATGTTCTTTTTATGTCTGAGTAATATTCCATTGTGAATATGTACCGCTGCTTCTTTATCCATTCATCTGTCAATAGACATCTAGGTTGCTTCCATGTCCTGCTGCTGCTGCTCAGTCACTTCAGTCGTGTCCGACTCTGTGCGACCCCAGAGACGGCAGCCCACCAGGCTCCGCCTGGGACTTTCCAGGCAAGAACACTGGAGTGGGTTGCAATTTCCTTCTCCAATGCATGAAAGTGAAAAGTGAAAGTGAAGTCACTCAGTCATGTCTGACTCTTAGCGACCCCATGGACTGCAGCCTACCAGGTTCCTCCATCTATGGGATTTTCCAGGCAAGAGTACTGGAGTGGGTTGCCATTGCCTTCTCCTTCCATGTCCTAGCTATTATAAATAAAGCTGCAATGAACTTTAGGATACATGTATCTTTTTCAGTTTTGTTTTCCTCAGGGTATATGCCTAGTAGTGGGATTTTTGTGTTATATGGTAGTCTTATTCTTAGATTTTTTTAAATTTAAATTTATTTATTTTAATTGGAGGCTAATTACTTTACGATATTGTATTCTTAGATTTTTAAGGAATCTCCATACTGTTCTCCTTAGTAGCTGTATCAATTTACATTCCCACCAACAGTGCAAAAGGGTTCCCTATTTTCCAGAATTTATTGTTTGTATATATATTTATTATTATTATTATGGTCATTCTGATGAGTATAAGGTGATATTTCATTGTAGCTTTGATTTGCATCTCTCTAATAGAGTGATGTTGAGCATCTTTTCATGTGTTTATTAGCCATTTGTATGTCTTTTTTGCCCACTTTTGATTGGGTTATTTGTTTTTCTGGTATTGTTATATAAACTGCTTGTATATTTTTGAAATTAATCCTTTGTCAGTTGTTCCATTTGATATTATTTTTTTCTCTTTCTGAGGGTTTTCTTTTCATCTTGTTTATAGTTTCCTTTGTTGTGCAACAACTTCTAAGTTTTATAAGGTCCCATTTGTTTATTTTTGTTTTTATTTCCATTACTTTAGGATATGGGTCATAGAGGATCTTGCTGTGATTTATGTCATTGAGTGTTCTGCCTATGTTTTCCTCTAAGAGTTTTATAGAGTTTGGTCTTACATTTAGGTCTTTAATCCATTTTGAGTTTATCTTTGTGTATGGCATCAGGAAGTGTTCTAATTTCATTCTTTTATACATAGCTGTTCATTTTTCCCTGTAGAACTTATTTAAGAGGCTGTCTTTGCCCCATTGTATATTCTTGCCTCCCTTGTCAAAAATAAGGTATCCATAGGTGTGTGGGTTTATCTCTGGGCTTTCTGTCTTGTTCCATTGACCTATATTTCTGTTTTTGTGCCAGTACCATACTGTCTTGATGACTATAACTTTGTAGTATAGCCTGAAGTCAGAAAGGTTGATTCCTCCAGCTCCATTCTTCTTTCTTAGGATTGTTTTGGCTATCTGGGGTCTTTTGCATTTCCATACAAATTGTAAGACTTTTTGTTCTAGTTCTATGAAAAATGCCTATGGTAATTGGAGAAAGATTACACTAAATCTGAAGATTACATCGGTAGTATACTCGTTTTCATAGTATTGATTCTCCCAACCTAGAAACATGGAATATCTCTCCATCTGTGTATGTTGTATTTGATTCCTTTCATCAGTGTCTTATAGTTTTCTGTATAAAGCTCTTTTGTCTCCTTAGGTAGGCTTTTTCCTAGGTATTTTATTCTTTTTGTTACAGTGACAAATGGGATTGATTCCTTAATTTCTTTTTCTGATATTTCATTGTTAGTGTATAGGAATGCAAGTGACTTCTGTGTTTTGATTTTGTTTCCTGCAACTTTGCTAAATTCACTGATTAACTCTAGTAATTTTTTGATGGAATATTTAGGGTTTTGTATTTATAGTGTCATGTTATCTGCAAACAGTGAGAGTTTTACTTCTTTTCCTATCTGGGTCCCTGTTATTTCTTTTTCTTCTCTGATTGCCATAGCTAGGACTTCTAAAACTATGCTGAATAATAATAGTGATGAGAGTGGGAACCCTGTATCTATTCATTTGTTTTGGGGCTTTTAGTTTGTTTATGTATCTTAGCAATTGTGAAGAATGTTGCAGTGAACTCAGGAGGGCAGATATCTCTTTGAGATCCTGTTTTTATTTCCTTTGGGTACATACCCAGCAGTGAAAGTTCTGCACTGAATTTTAGATCTGCTTTTAATTTTTAAAGAATCTATTTATTGTTTTCCAAAGTGAAAAGGGAAAACTTATACCTGTTGGTGGGAATATAAACTGGCCTAACCTTTTCATCACATCCTCGCCAACACCTGCTGTATCACTTTCTTGATGATAGACCTTCTAACAGGTATGAGGTGACATCTCATGATTTTGATTTTCATTTTCTGACGATTTGTGATGTTTGGCATCTTTTCATATGTGTGTTGGCTACTCTGATGTCCTCTGGAAAAAGAAAATGTCTATTTAGTTCTGTGCATTTCTTAATCATTTTTTTAAGTTGTAAAAGTTCAAAATATATTTTGGATGTGAATCCTTATATTTACAGGTTAATAATAATGCATGGTTTGCAAGAAAATTTCTCCCACTCTGCAGGCTGTCTTTTCATTTTGTTAACTGTCTATATGTTGCTCAGACAGTTAAGAATCCCCCTGTAGTGTGGGAGATCTGGTTTTGATCCCTGGGTTGGGAAGATACCTGGAAGGAGGACATGGGCAACCCATTCCAGTATTCTTGCCTGGAGAATCCACATGGCCAGAGGAGCCTGGCAGCCTACAGTCCATGGGGGTCACAAAGAGTTGGACACAACTGAGTGACTAAGCATGCAACCCATGCTGTGCAGAAGCTTTTGTGTTTGATGGAGTCCCATTTGTTGATTTGTGCTTTTGGTGTCATTTCCAAAAACACATTGCCAAGATGGTTATCAGGGAACTTCTTCCCCATGATTTCTTCTAGAAGCATGTTTCATAGTTAAGTCTTTGATCTGTTTTGAGTTCATTTGTTGTGAGTAATGTGAAAAGGGTTCCAATTTAATTGTTCTGCATATTTTTTCTTCACTTTTTCTAGCACTGGTTGTGGAAAGGACTATCTTTTCCCCAATAGAGTTTTAGGCCCCCTTGTCAAATAATAGTTGACCAAAGATGCCAGGATTTAATTCTAGAATTTCTATTATGTTTTATTGTTGTCTATGGTTGTGCCAGCACCATACTGTTTTTATCATCCTGAATTTGTAGTGTGAAATCAGAAACCTGATACATTTGTTCTTTTTTCTCAAGATAGCTTAACTTTGGCTTTTCTTTTGTGGTTGCTTCAGTCCATGTGATCACAGAGTCGGACATAACTTAGTGACTTAACAGCAACAACAAATAAGTTTTAGAGTTGATTCTTTTATTTCTAATAACACCATGCAAACTCATCTATTGTATCTGTAGATGAGTTTGCATGGTGTGGATGTTTTAGCAATAGTAAATCTTCCAGTTCTTGAACATTGAAAGGCTTTTCATTTGTTGTGTGTCTTTTGGATTCTTTCAACAGAGTCTTGTAGTTTTCATTGTACAGACTTTTCACTTCCTTGCATAAATCCATTCTTAAATATTTTTGTTACTGTTGTGAATGGGATGTGCACATTAAGTCACTTCAGTCATGCCCAACTCTTAGACACTGTGTACCAGAGCCCACCAGGTTCATCTGTCCATGGAATTCTCCAGGCCAGAATACTAGAGTGTGGAACCATGCCCTCCTCCAGGGGATCTTCCTGACCCAGGGATCAAACCCACGTCTTTTATGTCTCCTGCATTGGCAGGCGGGTTCTTTACCACTAGTGCCACCTGAGTGGGATAGTTTTCATTATTTTTCAAATGTTTCACCATTAGTGAAGAAGAATGCAGCCCATTTCTGTATGTTGATTTTGTACCCTGCCATTTAACTGAAACTAGATCAGTCCCAACAGTGTGGTTGACTCTCTGGGATCTTATATATATTATATATCTTCATGTTATCATATATATTTCCATAGGATCAATTGTAATGGATTTTTTTATTATAATTTTGAATCCACTCTGGCTCAGCTACAGATTTGTAAAGTTTACCTTACCAAAGAATTCCATTCCTCCTTCCTACTCTTATGGTCACTTTATTTGTTCTGATCATTATTATTTCTTTAACTCTGTTAACTTTAGACTTTAGTTATTCTTTTTGTATTTCCTTGAGGTAGGCAGTTAGGCTGCTTGAGATCTCATTTCTTAACTCATTTGTTTATTACTATAAACTTTCCTCCAAATTAATTTTGCTGTATCCCACAAGGTTTAATATATTTCCTTTTTTGCTTTTGCTCTGAACTATTGGTTGTTTAGAAGTATGTTGCTTACACATGTTTGTAGATCTCAGTTTCCTCTTGTTGATTTCTAGTTTCATATCATTGTGGTCAGGAAAAAAAAAAAAAGGTTGGAACAACTTCTGTTTTCTTGAATTTGCTCAGGTTTGCTTTCTATCCTTTCATATGATCCTGCTGCTGCTGCTGCTAAGTCGCTTCTGTCGTGTCCGACTCTGTGCGACCCCATAGATGGCAGCCCACCAGGATTCCCTGTCCCTGGGATTCTCCAGGCAAGAACACTGGAGTGGGTTGCCATTTCCTTCTCCAATGCATGAAAGTGAAAAGTGAAAGTGAAGTCACTCAGTCGTGTTCGACTCTTAGCGACCCCATGGACTGTAGCCCACCAGGCTCCTCCATCCATGGGATTTTCCAGTCAAGAGGACTGGAGTGGGGTGCCATTGCCTTCCCCATTCATATGATCCTAGGGACTGTAATGTTGCTCTTGAGTGGAATATTCTATATGTCTGTTAACTCCTTGTGTTCTAAAATACAGTTTAAGACCATCATTTCCATGCTGACTTTCTGTCCAGACAGCCTATTCACTTCTGACAGTGAGGTACTGAAGTCTCCTACTGTTATATTGTTCTCAGTTTCTCCCTTGAGATCTCTTATTACTTTCTTGATATATTCCCATGCACTGGTGTTGGAGATATATACATATATATATATAATCTTCTTGATGCACTGACCCTGTTATCAGTATACACTGCCTTTGTCTATTGTTCATGTTTTCACTGTCACAAGCTATCTCTTTATGCTGTGAATTTGTTATGCAATTGTAGTATAGTTATTTTTAATGTTCTTTCCCTATAATGTTTAACACACTATTCAAAAATTTTGACAACTCATTACCTTAATCAGAGTTTTGTGTATTTTTGACTTTTTCACCTTGAAGAGCTCCTCTCACCCTTTCTTGTACAGTAGGTCGAGGTGGGTGGGGGGTGGGCGCGGTAACCTCCATCAGCTTCTTTGCCCAGGAAAGCCTTTGCTTCCCCATATCTGGAGGATAATGTTGCCAGGTATAATATTCTTGGATGGCAAATGCTATCACTTAATACTCTGAATATATTATTCTACTCTCTCCTGGCTTATACAGTTTCTGCTGAGAGCCTAGTTGGAGGTAGGTTCCTTGTAAGGTACTTTCTCATTTTTCCTGACTGCCTTTTAAATCCCTTATCATTGACTTTCCAGACTTTCATTTTAATGTGTCTGGGAGAAGGTGTTCTTTTGTCATTGAGATAAGGTGTGTTATTAGCTTTCTTGATGTCTACATCCAGGTCTTACTCTGCATTTTGAAAGTTCTAAGCTATTATTTCTTTAAATAAACTTTCTGCCCTCCCCAACTCCCTCCATTCTGGAATACCTGCCATTATTCTTGCTTTCTTAATAGACTCTAATAACTCTCACAGAGTTTCTTCACTTTTTAAAAATCTCTCATTTTCTACCAGAATCATTTCTAAATTCCCATCTTCCAAATCACTTATTCTCTCTTCCATCTTATCTGCCTAATTTCCAATGCTTTCTTATGCATTCTTCACTTCATTTTTGAGTTCTTTAGGTATAGCATTTGTTTGGTCCCTTTTTATAATTGCAATATCTTTAATAAAGTACTTATTTTGTTCATCATTGTTATTTCGGAGATTGAGTTACCTTTGAGTTTTCTAGTAGCTCACTGCATTTCTTCACAACAGCTGTTTTGAATTCTTTGTCTATTAAAGGACACTATTCAAGTCTCCAAGCTCACACGCTGGAGAATTGTCATTTTCTCTTTGTGACACTGTGGTACCATGATTTTTCCTGATCTTTGCTGATCTGTCCCTCTGCTGCTGCATCTGACGAAGTCATCACCTTCCTATTTAGGTGAGACTGTGTGTACTTTGGCTCTAAGACATTCGAGATTAGAAGACTTTCTTTTGTTTTCCAGAAGGTGGCGAGATAGCACAAGTTTTGGGATTCTTTCACCAAAGCTGAGGTTGGGAGGCCTGTCACAAAACCAAACTAAACAAAAAGGGCTCAGGGCGTAGATAAGGAGCTGTGTACTTGGCACTTGGGGATTATATGTGCCTACAGCCCCACAGAGAGCGGATGTGGGAGATGGTGGTGATCCCCCCTTGCTGAAATCCTGGGGCTGAGAGCAGGAAACATGTTCCTTCAGTTCTCTTTGTTGAATTTCTTACCTTTCCTGTCCCTCCTCCAAGAAACATTGGCATTGGAGAGGAGCAGCAGGGCCCCTCTGCCTGTGCAACCATCCTACATTCTATATTAGATATATGTACATACATACACACGTTATATATATGCACATACACATGTACACACACATTATATATATGTATATACACATATGCACACACACAGTTTTTTCCCCTCAAACATTTTTTCAACTGTCTCCTAGCATAGTTGTATCACCCTGCATGTTTTGCATGATTATTCTATCTTTGGTTATAAATTTAGACAATTTATCATTTTTCAGATGCTTATTCTAGGAGTCACAGAAAAGGGTGGAGGTAAGGGTGCATTCAACAGACTCAAGTAGCCTTCAACCAGCCCCTGCTGCCCTCCCATTCATTCAGTTAAGATGCCCATGCTGCATTCTTACCATCATTATGACCCTGGGCATGCACTTCAGAAGGAAGCCTGCCTTCCTGGACTGGGAAGGAACCAGGATGATATCCACTGAAACCTCTGCTGCCCTCCCATTCATTCAGTTAAGATGCCCACACTGTGTTCATACCCTCTTCATGGCCCTGGGCGTGCACTTCAGAAGGAAGCGTGCCTTCCTGGATTGGGAAGGAACCAGGAGGATGTCCACTGAAACCACTGAATGTTCTTTCAGGCCCCACCAACCACTCACCAAATAGTAGGGTTTGCTTCAAACAGTAGAATTTCAGCTTTAAACTTTGTCTTCTTAAGACAAACAGCTTTGAGACTCTCCCTTCTTTTTGTTGTTCAGTCACTAAGTTGTGTCCAGCTCTTTATGACCCCATGGACTGCAGCATCCCAGGCTTCCCGCTCCTTCACTATCTCCTGGAGGTTGCTCAAACTCATGTCCATTGAGTTGGTAATGCTTTCTAATCATCTTGTCCTCTGCCCATAGATTTAGAAATATGCTTTAATTTAAAAATAGGAAATTATAAGTATTATTTTCAAATACTTATCATGTTTTAAAAGTCTCAATAAGTCAAAACTAAGGCTTAATTGACTAATACTCTTGCTATGATTGTTCTGTGATCCAAAGAAGAAATCATTGGGGGATTTTTGGCTATCAGTTCAGCATCTACTCGGAGAAGGCAATGGCACCCCACTCCAGTACTCTTGCCTGGAAAATCCATGGACAGAGGAGCCTGGTAGGCTGCAGTCCATGGGGTTGCTAAGAGTCGAACACAACTGAATGACTTCACTTTCACTTTTTACTTTAATGCATTGGAGAAGGAAATGGCAACCCACTCCAGTATTCTTGCCTGGAGAATCCCAGGGACAGAGGAGCCTAATGGGCTGCTGTCTATGGGGTCGCACAGAGTCGGACATGACTGAAGCGACTTAGCATCAGCATCAGCATCTACTGTGAATATTAGATTGCTTTTGTTTTATTGTTTTTATTTTTTCTGGAGTAATGAAAAATAATCTTTTAAAGGAATATCCTATATTTCATGATTATTAAACCTATTATGATTGATGGAAGAATTTATCTCTACTGGGTACTGCTTGTTAGTGGGGAGTAAAAAATAAGGTATTGAAAATGTTAATTACATACAGAGGAAGGAACATTATGGAGTGCTCAGTAATGCATTATTAAAGTGGTGGAGAAACATTAACTTTTTAACCATGACAGAGGGAAAGATCAGACGTTTCCCTGCAGAGTCACAACCTAATGGTTCAATATTTCATGCGGTATTGCTACAGGCAAGCAACATGCTTGTACTGAAATCCTGTCATGCTGGGAGCACACAGAACTGAAGGCACAGGCTTTGTTTAGACACCGGCAGCCAAATTGCTGACTCCTCAGGGAGAGAAGACTCCCTTCTTGCTTCTTACCTTGATCCTGAGGCAGCTTGTTCTCTGCTGGAGAGTCTCCCATCCTTGGCTGGACTTCTCAGCCTTTGTGCAGACTAGTTAAGGCCAGGTGGTTTTATAATTGGAAACCAGAATTGGGGATCAATTCTTCTAGTTTATCATTGTTGCTCAACATCAAGCTACAAATTCATCAACTTAATTCTTAGACTGCATAATGAGTGACTTTATAGTCAATATTTTGTTGTGACCTGGAAGGACTTCTAGAGATCTTTCTCTCTTCTCTAAGCAGTCTTACATATAAATGAAGGTCAATTTTAGGTTCTGATTACTATTAGAGTCACGTTAAATGAAGCTTCCTATCCATTTCCCAGCAACTGTCTTTTATTTAGCCTGACAACAGAAGTATCTAGTGCCCACAGGAAAGCCTCCAGGGAAGTCATGGTGGGCAGTTCCCTGCAAACTCAGAGTCACCCCCTCTGCCAGCAACCCACCTGAGTAAAAACCATGTTTCCCAGGTCTGTCCTGGGGGGAGTGCTGGAGGGGGGAAATTCAATAAAAGCCTCACCTCTCCATCTGCTGGGGGTGTAATCAATCAGAGTGGGCATTTTGGACATTTCTCAGAAGTTCCAGTGGAATCAAGCCTCACTGCCTACAGCACAGACCATCAAACCCTATGAGAAGACCTTCCTCCCTTCTCCTTGTTCTCACCTCTGTGCACAAAATGACCTAACAAACCATCCTTCTCCCACCCCATTCTTAAATCAAGTTCTCAGCACTAGGGGACCCAAAATAGAAAGCCAACTCACTATTAATAACTTCTCTCTTTGTTCACAAGAAAATGATATTAGCCTTTTAATTTATATAATATCAATGCTTAATATTTATCCTCTGCTTTAAATATTAAGGGCATCTATGTCATAATTTAAAAGCCAGTACTAGTAAACTCATTTTCCAAATTAGGAAATTATATTTCAGATTTAATTATTATACAATTTCTCACCCTAGTGGTCCTTCATCAATTATCCTACTCTTTATTTTATACCAGTCAGTTCCCTGGAAATCCCTCTTTGTTCATTTCTTAACAATGATGACATGAAAAATTAGAGCATTCCATGAAAGGAGAAATGACTCAGGAAACTGACAACTGGATACAAAACTCAGATTTGTGTTGTACAAGTTGTGTTGATGGAATCCACATATGTTCCACCTAATGAACTATCATATATCATTGTTTTATTTGTGATTAAGTTGATAGAATAGAATAGAACTGATCAGTCCTTCTCTTATGTCTATAGGAATGTTATATTGCTTTTTCAAAGTATTCAGCAATTGATGCATGAAACCAATAATCCAACACTGTTTCCTGAAGCAGGGCTACATCAAAAAGTCTCTGTCCAGCATTCAAATTTAAGTAAAAAGCAAGAAAAATGTTTAAAATAATTTCTTGAGAAGATTCCCCTTCCCCAGCAGGAAGGATTGCATTCTAAATGTACAGCAGAACCTAACACCTTTCCCTTATTTCCAGGGCCCTTTAGCTCTGTCTCTCCCATAACATCTTACATTGATCCATCCCTGCAGGCTCTGAGAAACTGTTAGATCGTCCTGTTCTGTGCTTTGCTTTCCCACTTCTGGCTTTCCTCCTCTTTTCCATTTTGTCCTCATTGCTCAGTTCAACGAGGACATACAACTGGCATACAACTTAATTGTCATGATTAGCACACCCTCTCCCACAATTCTACTGTCCATAATCATTTTACTTCTTCCCCAGAAGTTACCAACATATTTCTTATTGTCCTGTTCACAAAGCACAGAGAAAAAGAAAAACAAACAAAAACACAAGTGAAGGAACATTTGTTGGCTTGCAGGACAAAATCAAGTCGCCTAATACATATGTATAGATTTGTAAGGCACAGAAAAAGAAATATTTCAGTACTGGCTGAAATTTTTCCATAATTGATACAAAGTATAAACCTACAGATCCGAGAAGCAAAATCAACACCAAACTGAATAAACATAAAGAAAACCACAGCAAGTCAATCTGAAGTCGCATTCTTGAAAATCCAGTGAGATCAGATCAGATCAGTCTCTCAGTCATGTCCGACTCTTTGCAACCCCATGAATTGCAGCACGTCAGGCATCCTTGTCCATCACCAACTCCCAGAGCTCACTCAGACTCATGTCAATCGAGTCAGTGATGCCATCCAGCCATCTCATCCTCTGTTGTCCCCTTCTCCCCCTGCCCCCAATCCCTCCCAGCATCAGAGTCTTTTCCAATGAGTCAACCAGAAAAAACACATACAGTGTGCACAAACATGGACATGATACCTGATTTGCTCTCAGAAGACTAGCAGTACAATCCAGAGGACAACAGAGCCAGATCTTCAGAGTACAAAAAGGGGAAAGAATAGCTGTCAATTTTATACCCAGTGAGAATATCTTTCAAAAAAGTTAAGATTCTATTCCTAGTCTTTTAAGGAACTCCCATACTGTTTCCCACAGTTTCTGTACTGACTTACATTCCCTCCAACAAGATGGAAGGGTTTCTTTTCTCTGCAGCCTCTCCAGAATTTATTGTTTATAGACTTTGTGAGGATGGCCATTCTGATCAGTGTGAGATGGCACCTCATTGTGCTTCTGATTTGCATTTCTCTATTAATGAATGATGCTGAGCATCTTTTCATGTGCATATTGACCATCTGTATGTCTTCTTTGGAGAAATGTCAATTTAGGCTCTCTGCCCATGTTTTGATTGGGTTGTTTGCTTTTTAATACTGAGCTGCATGAGCTGTTTGTATATTTTAGAGATTAATCCCTTTTCAGTTGCTTCCTTTGCAAATATTTTCTCCTATTCCATGGGATGTCTTTTCATCTTGTTTATGGTTCCCTTTGTTGTGCAAAAACTTTTGTTTACTTTTATTCTCATTAGTCTAGAAGATGAGTCAAAGAAAACCTTACTGTGATTTAGTCAAAGAGTATTCTGACTATATTTTCCTCTAACAATATCTGACCTTGCATTTATGTGACCCAGCAATCCCACTCCTGGGCACATACCCAGAGAAAACCATAATTCAAAAGGATACATGCACCCCAGTGTTCACTGCAGCACTCTTTACACTAGCGAGAACATGGAAACAACCTGAATGTCCATCAACAGAGGAATGGATAAAGATCTGGTACATACATATGATTGAATTTTACTCAGCCCTAAAAAGGAATTAAATTGGGTAATTTGTAGAGATGTGGATAAACCTAGAGACTGTACAGCGTGAAGTAAGTCAGAAAGAGAAAAACAAATACTATATATTAAGTCATTTATGTGGAATATGGAAAAATGATATAGACAGTCTTATTTACAGAACAGAAATAGAGACACAGATGCAGAAAACAAATGTATGGACACCAAGGAGGGATAGGGGAAGTAGGATTAATTGGGAGATTGCTGTTGGCATATAGACAAACTACCCTGTATAAAGGAGATAACTAATGAGAGCTTGTTCTACAGCACAGGGACCTGTACTCAGTGCTCTGTGGTGACCTAAATGGGGAGGAAATCCAAAAAAGAGGGGGTTTATGTATAGGAAAGCTGATTCATTTTGTTGTAAATAGAAACTAACACAACATCGTAAAACAACTACATTCCAATAAATTTTAAAGCAAATTACAATTCCTTTCCAGCAGATGAAAACAGTATGCTGCTGCTGCTGCTAAGTCACTTCAGTCGTGTCTGACTCTGTGCAACCCCATAGACAGCAGCCCACCAGGCTTCACTGTCCCTGGGATTCTCCAGGCAAGAACACTGGAGTGGGTTGCCATTTCCTTCTCCAATGCATGAAAGTGAAAAGTGAAAGTGAAGTCGCTCAGTCGTCCCCGACTCTTAGCGACCCCATGGACTGCAGCTTACCAGGCTCCTCCATCCATTGGGATTTTCCAGGCAAGAGTGCTGGAGTGGGTTGCCATTGCCTTCTCCAGAATACAGTATAAGAAGTATTAAAAAAAAAAAAAACAACTGTCTAGGCAATACAAGAATACTGAATGCAAATTTACAAGGATGCCAGTGCTTTTTCTCAAAATGGTAAATATGTGACTAAATGTGAATATATTTTCTCCTTTTAACCTCTTCAACAGTTAATTGACTATGCAATAATTGTTTAAACCAAAAATAATATGTTTTAGTGTTTACAACATAGATACCACAAAGTTCATGACAATAGAAACACAAAAGAGGAGAAGGGACAGGAAAATATACCTTGTGTTAGTCACTAAAATATAGCATTAGAAGAGTAAGATTTAGGTAATACTTGAATAATAGAGTAGGATTGTTAAAAATGCATTAACCTATAAGAAGGTGACAAGAAGGAAAACAGCACTGAGTACAAATAGAGGGAAACATGAAAAAAGCCAGTCTATTTAAACCTAACTGTATTCACTTTATAAAGATTAAGTGGTATCAAATCCCCAACCAAAAGGGAAAACTACCATTTGTAAGAAAGCCTAACTATATGCACTCTATTAGAAAATCTACATTAATGTAAAGATACAGGAAAGGTACAAATAAAAAGGCTACATACTGCAAAGACTAATCAAAGAAGGTCGGGGCTGTCATATGATGGTGGTGGTGTGGTCACTCAGTCGTGTCCAACTCTTTGCAATCCATGGACTGTAGCCCACCAGGCTCCTCTGTCTATGGAGTTTCCCAGTCAGGAATACTGGAGAGAATGGCCATTTCCTTCTCCAGGAGATCTTCCTGACCCAGGGATCGAACCTGGGTCTCCTATCTTGCAGCCAGCTTCTTACTGACTGAGCCACCAGGGAAGCCCACTGTTATATGAGTATCAGACAGAAAAGATTTTAGAACAAGGGATATTTTATAAATATAGTTGAATAATACATAACAAAAAGATCAGTTGAATAGAACAGTCCTCAATGCATGTGTACTTAACAGAGTTTCAAGATAAACGAAGCCCCCAAATTGATAGATTTGAAAACTTAGATAAATCTGCAATTATAGTTAGAGATTTCATCAACCCTCCTCAATAACTGATAAAACAAGTAGACATAAATTAATAAGAAAATGGAAATTTCATCAACCCTATTAACTAAAGTGACTTAATTGTTCTTTTTAAAACGTGCCTCTGTGGACAGCAAAATACACATTCATTTCAAGTGCACGTGGAATATTCAGCCAAGACAAAGAATATTCTGGGTCATTGAAAAACAGATTAATAAACTAAAATGTTTGAAGTCATGAAAAATATATTCCCTGGCCACCACAAAATCAGACTAAAAATGAGTAAAAACGTATATAGAAAACACTGAAATACTTGAAAAGTAAACAGTAAGTTTCTAAGTAACCCAAGGGTCAAAGTTAGTTGCCACAAGGAACCTAAGAAAACAGTTTGCACTCAATGAAAATGCAAGCACTAAACACTTCAAAAAATTTTCATAAATCAAATCCAGCAATTTATATTAATAAAAAAAGATAACATATCATGACCAAGTGGGCCCTATCCCAGAAGACTGGCTTAACATCTGAAAACCAATGTCATTCACAGTCAACAGGCTAAAAATGAAAACAAATTCATGATCATATCAATAGATGCACATAACGCTTTTGACAAAAATTAACACCGATTTATGGTACAGATTGTCAGCTAGCTATATACTAAAGGAAACTTCTTCAACCCAGTAAAGGCATCTACAGAAAATTTATAGCTTATTATTCACTGATGAAGCCTGAATGGATTCCTCATAAGATCAGAACCCAGGGTGAAAATACCTAAGTTTACAAGTTCTATTCAAATTCCTAGCCAGTGCTATGAAACAAGGAAAAAATCTAGAGACCAGAAATAAATAAAAATATTTTTATTTATATGATGTTATCAGCACGGCAAAGTGCAAAGCCAGTGGAACTAATAAGAAAGGTAAAGATGTTGCCTGATACAAGGACACAATTTAAATCAGTGTCAGCAATGAATGATTGGAATATTGCATTTTTTAAATTGTCCTATTATACTGGCATAAAAATTTGAAATACCTAGGAATAAATTTAACAAAATATGTGCAAGACTATGTGCTGAGACTATAAGACATAGCTGAGAAGTTATAAACACCTAAACAGAAGGAGGGGCAGAGATGAGATCATGGGTCAGAACTCAGTGGCATTTTAGGTTTGTAAAACTGTTTCTGTTTTCTTTTCTTCTTTTTTTTTAAATTTAATTTTATTTAACTTTACAATATTGTATTGGTTTTGCCATATATCAAAATGAATCTGCCACAGGTATACATGTGTTCCCCATCCTGAACCCTCCTCCCTCCTCCCTCCCCATACCATCCCTCTGAGTCGTCCCATTGCCCCAGCCCCAAGCATCCAGTATCGTGCATCGAACCTGGACTGGCGACTCGTTTCATATATGACATTATACATATTTCAATGCCATTCTCCCAAATCATCCCACCCTCTCCCTCTCCCACAGAGTCCAAAAGACTGTTCTATACATCAGTGTCTCTTTTGCTGTCTCGTATACAGGGTTATTGTTACCATCTTTCTAAATTCCATATATATGTGTTAGGATACTGTATTGGTATTTTTCTTTCTGGCTTACTTCACTCTGTATAATAGGCTCCAGTTTCATCCACCTCATTAGAACTGATTCAAATGTATTCTTTTTAATGGCTGAGTAATACTCCATTGTGTATATGTACCACAGCTTTCTTATCCATTCATCTGCTGATGGACATCTAGGTTGCTTCCATGTCCTGGCTATTATAAACAGTGCTGCGATGAACATTGGGGTACACGTGTCTCTTTCCCTTCTTGTTTCCTCAGTGTGTATGCCCAGCAGTGGGATTGCTGGATCATAAGGCAGTTCTATTTCCAGTTTTTTAAGGAATCTCCACACTGTTCTCCATAGTGGCTGTACTAGTTTGCATTCCCACCAACAGTGTAAGAAGGTTCTCTAAAGCTGAGAGAATTCTGTTTTCTTTTTTAAACTTCTGTTTTACATTGGAGTATAGCCAATTTACAGTGTTGTGATGGTTTCAGGTGGACAGCAAAGATACTCAGCCATACCTGTGCATGTGTCCATTCTCCCCCAAACTTCCCTCCCCCCCAGACTGCCACATCACAGAGTTCCCTGTGCTGTACAGAAGGTCTTTGTTCATTATCTGTTTTAAATATAGCAGTGTGTACGTGTCCGTCCCAAACTCTCTAAGTCTGTGAGTCTGTTTCTGATTTGTAAATAAATTCATTTGTATCATGTTTTTAAAATTCCACATATAAGGTATCTCATACGCTGTTTCTCAGAAGACAGTATTTTGAAGATGTAGATTTTCTTACCTGTAGATAGTCTATTGAAGGAACACAGTTTCAATCACAAGTCCAAGAAGCTAACTGGTTTTACTTTTTTTTTTTTAACTTTCTTCCTTTTTTTTCAGTGTCTGTAGAAATTGATATACTGGTTCTAAAATGTATGTGAAATGGCAGAGGGTTTATAATAGCTGACATTATTTTTAAAAGGAAGAACAAAGTTGGAGAATTTATACATGTTTCAAAAACACACCATTGAGCTAAAGGAAATAAAGTGGTGTGGAACTGGTGAAAAGATAGAGGAGTAGTCCAGTGGAAAGAAGAGAAAGTCCAGAGATGGGCCGGCACATAGAACATAAAATGACCTTTGACAAAACCATGAGATAATTGAGTGAGAAACGAGAGAATTCCATCAGCATCCACACAGAAGGGACGAGACCCTTCAACTGTGCTCTTGACCATGAACACTGCAAGGTACCTGATGACTCACCATCGTCATGACTGGCACCCAGATGCATTTAGAAAAACTGCCAAACCTCTCACATGTATTCTCTGTTAGAATTCTGTTTCCAAGAGTTCTGCGGGGATGCATTAAGATAATGGCATGCGAGCACTTAGTACTTGCTGTGGTCTGCCACAGATTGTAATCAATTTTGGCATCAGTACTGAAACAAAGGTGAGAAGAGTACCTGCATTATAGCACTTTATGAGCAAGAGGGCTATAAAGTGTCTGCAGCACGGTAGTCTTTCAACACAGTTGAGTTACTAGTAAAAGTGACCGTTGTAGCTGTAGTAGGAGCTATAACGTGTGTGGCCATTCTTATGTTTAGCAGCAGTATTTCTGAAATAGCTATTGATTAAATCAATATCTACCTTTTCTACTTCACATGGATATTGGCTGGTGAAGATGAAAATTACTCCTTAAGTACTTTGTGTCTCCCATTCCAAACCATTTCTTGTTTCTTCATCCCTTAGAAGGACAGGAAATCAGCAACGAGTGCTGGTAAGAGATGGGGCTTCTGGTCATTTCACCCAAGTAAAGTAATATATCAGGCCTTGTTAATACAGTGCATCAGCTGGTGTATTAGTTTGCCTAATGGTGACATTCATTTTTAATTATTTGTAGAGTTGTCTTATAACTTGCCTTACCTCTCAAAGTTCTGTGATCACTGGCTTTTGCTATCATTGAAGTCTGAAGTACAGATAGAGTGTAGAAGATATAGACTATGAAAATAATTGAAAATACTCAGCTTTTAGACTAAGTCATTCAGAATATATCACTTCTACTAAAGAAAGTGTCTTTAATTTACACTGCTTGGATTTGTAAACATTACCATGAATATACTGGGCTTTTTTTTATTGTACATTTTATTTTATTTTTTTTTAATTTAAATTTATTTATTTTAATTGGAGGCTAATTACTTTACAATATTGTATTGGTTTTGCCATACATCAACATGAATCCACCATGGGTATACACGTGTTCCCCATCCTGAACCCCCCTCAAACCTCCCTCCCCTTACCATCCCTCTAGGTCATCCCAGTGCACCAGCCCCAAGCATCCTGTATCCTGCATCAGACCTGGACTGGTGATACATTTCTTATATGATATTATACATGTTTCAATGCCATTCTCCCAAATCATCCCCCTCCTCCCTCTCCCACAGAGTCCAAAAGACTGTTCTATACATCTGTGTCTCTTTTGCTCTCTCACATACAGGGTTATTGTTACCATCTTTCTAAATTCCATATATATGCATTAGTATACTGTATTGGTGTTTTTCTTTCTGGCTTACTTCACTCTGTATAATAGGCTCCAGTTTCATCCACCTCATTAGAACTGATTCAAATGTATTCTTTTTAATGGCTGAGTAATATTCCATTGTGTATATGTACCACAGCTTTCTTATACTGTTTTTAAGTGTAGTTAACTTCTTAGGAACCTAGAAATCATTTCTATTTACCCATATGATACAGAGGTTGTTTTTATGATTATGGGCTTCCCAGGTGGCTCAGTGACAAAGAATCTGCCTGCCAGTGCAGGAGACACAGAAATGCAGGTTCGATTCCTGGGTCAGGAACATCTGCTGGAGTAGGAAATGGCCTCCCACTCCAGTATTCTTGCCTGGAAAATCCCATGAACAGAGGAGCCTGGCGGTCTACGGTTCATCCGGTTGCAAAGAGTCAGACACAACTTAGCAACAGAGCACACACACATTTCTGATTATATTCATCTTTTATTAGTAAACGAAGTTCCCTAAACCAAGTAGTTAGCTTTTGGCCTTTTATCATAGATTAGTGAAGATTTTTCTTCACATTGGCTATCATTTGTAAATATTTAGTTTGGCTGGTTTAAACAAGCTGCTTCGTGTTTTCTGAGTCTCAAATTAGACATTTGGTGATGAGGGAGTGTAGAGCTTTCAAATATCCTGGAAGGTTCACCTTTCAGATTTGATCTATGTGTAAAGGTGTCACTAGAATTATTATTATTTTTTTTTTGTTAGCATTATAATGTTGCAAAGTTAGAAAGTGAAAATCAGGGAGTGGGGAAAACTGAATCCAGACCGACTGTCAAAGACGTAGCCAATGTGGAGAAAGTTGTTTTTAATGAAACTTGGGGAAAAAAATCAACAGTAAACAGAGTATATCACCTTGATATTGCATCTCAGATACAAATGCCCTAATGCATTTTTAACATAGATTTATTTAACACTCCCTCCAAAAACCCACCAGTTTTATAGGAAAAATCTCAGTGAATCTGTTGACATTCACGAGAATTCACACACAAAATATTTTAAAATTTGCACGTTTTCACTTGCTTGAATATATGTGCTCTGATTAAAATTCAGACTCTGCCTAATATAAAAGTGAAAGTGATCTGACAATAGTGTAAGTTACTAGGGGTGGTATTAAAAAAAAAAAAAAAAAACCTCAGAAAACAGAAAGGCTTTTGTTTTGCATCCATTGACTACAGAGCAGGATCCCTCACTCAGCTGTCAATCTGCAGACAGAAACATTGTGGTGGCCAAGAAGCTCTTTTTGGGTTTTTCTGTACCATCTTACAGGAAAAACTTCTTGCCCAACCCGACATCCAATCCTGTTTGTTACAGAAGCCATGCTGCTGCTGCTGCTGCTGCTGCTAAGTCGCTTCAGTCATGTCCGACTCTGTGCGACCCCATAGACGGCAGCCCACCAGGCTCCACCATCCCTGGGATTCTCCAGGCAAGAACACTGGAGTGGGTTGCCATTTCCTCCTCCAATGCATGAAAGTGAAGTCGCTCAGTCGTCTGACTCCTAGCGACCCTATGGACTATAGCCCGTCAGGCTCCTCCGTCCATGGGGTTTTCCAGGCAAGAGTACTGGAGTGGGGTGCCATTGCCTTCTCCGTACAGAAGCCATACTTCAACAAAAAAGGCAGTCTACATACAAAAGTTAACTATCCAGGGCACAGATTTGATTTTTCCCCATTTGCCTTCTCTCTGAAAGAAATAGTAACAACAACTACAACTATAGAGCAATTTGATGCACATTTTCATTTTGAAATTATTTCAGACTTACAAGTGTTGCATATGTCCACGTATCCTTCACCAAGATTGACCAAGTAATGTTTTATCAAATTTACTTAATCATTTGTTCTATTTTCCTGAAATGTTAAAGACAGAAAACAAGGATTTGTATTTCATAACCACCATCTAATTAATTATTTAAATCAGGATATTAACACTGATTCAGTTCTATTACCTACTTTACAGATCTAATTCAGAATTTTCCAATCATCTCACAGCTGTCATTCATTTTTCTCCAGAATCCAGGTCAGCCTTACGGTTTCCATCTTCTTCATCTCCCTTCATAGGAGACAGTCTTTCTGTCTCTTTCATGTGAAGATTAAAGACCAGTTATTTTTATAGACTGTGACTCAGTTAGGGTTTGTCTGATTACATCCTTAGCTAATTGGGGGCTGGGAAGTGCCGGAATGCTCAGCGTTTATGTCACCATCCTACTCAGCCCATCACTGCAGGAAGCACTGGATTTGTCACCTGTGGGAATAACTCTGAACTTTACATTTCAGCTGAAAAGCTGCTTATTTGCCTTTCCATAACTAATAAGTAATCTGTTGAGATTTTGAGTCTACATAAATATTCCTCTTCCCATAATATCTTCACCTACATACACTTTTAGCACCCACTGATAATTTGCCAAAAGCCATTAGTGGGGAACTGCCAAGACACATGGAGTTTTTCAGTTCCCAGAGTACTTTATCTAATTTAGTTCTGCAGTTATCAAAAAAATAAAATAGTCTGCCATATAATTTATAAAGCAGGAGCAAGTATTAAAATCCCCTAAATTACTTTTAGTGCAGAACTTAGATGTAAATGTTTTTTTAAAGTAAATTAGTAATCTTTATCTAAATGTTTTTATGCATTTAGCATCAATGTTTTAATATGAATTCTTACCCAAAATCCAAACGGAGCAGGTCTGTTTCCAGGCAGATGGCAGCCAAGACAAGAGACTCTTGCCTTCCTGTAGACAACAGAAACATTTTGCAAAAATAGAGACTACAGATATAAAGTCCTTGTTGTTAAATTTGAAAACTACCACTCAAAGATAAACAGCATGTTACAAATATACTCAATCCCTCAAGTGGTCCAGTCAGTCAGCTTTCGCTAGGTGAGTATACACACCCTGGCTAGCAGTGGAGTATTAGGGACCATAACCTTTGACCTAGAGACACAGTGTACGCAAACTTGAAATGGTGTTCAAATCTATCTAATGGTGAGGTGGCTGTGCTTGTTACCCCTCATGCAACATTAATCTGACTATCCTTCTTATTGACTAGATCAGTTTAACTTTTTCCACTGTATGTCTTGCAGGTCCCCTTTTAATTCTTATGGTCTTAAAACAATGCATATGCTAAATTCCAATGCCTACCTGATATCCTGTGTTTATTGTTCAAACACTAAGTGAGATTTGAGATGCATTTGGGGGAATTTATGACAGTAAGGGCATTGCTTAGCTACAGTAAAAATAATAGCCTACAAATGGATGTGACTGTTTAAGAAAACCAAACCAGATTATTATTATGGTATATTTTCAGTCTTTTACTTAGAAATACCACTGTTACTGCTTCTTGGCCGTTGGCTAAGATCAAGTGTAGAAATACCACTGTCAAGGACAACTGAAGTCAATACATCATGATAATTTTACTGGCATTTGACTAAGATATGTATAAACTGTTAAGTTCATTTTGGTACACAACCAAGTCATAGTTTTGAGAGGCTGCTGCTGCTGCTAAGTCACTTCAGTCGTGTCTGACTCTGTGCGACCCCATAGACGGCAGCCCACCAGGCTCCCCCATCCCTGGGATTCTCCAGGCAAGAACACTGGAGTGGGTTGCCATTTCCTTCTCCAATGCATGAAAGTGAAAAGTGAACGTGAAGTCGCTCAGTTGTGTCCGACCCTCAGCGACCCCATGGACTGTAGCCTACCAGGATCCTCCATCCATGGGATTTTCCAGGCAAGAGTACTGGAGTGGGGTGCCATTGCCTTCTCCATTCGAGAGGCTAGGGGAAGACGAATGTAATCAATTCCTCTATTACTCAAAATTATGGGTGATTTCACTTTGAATTTCATTGTCTCATTAAACAACTTGAATGCATTGCTTAGAAAAATTATTAAAACAAATGAGAAAATAACATGTTTGAGGTTACCTGATGCCATTCTATCATTAGCAGCTTTTGGTCTTTGCATTTGCTCTATTGCTCTGTGCAAAACATGTTTTGTTTAGAGTTTGGTTAAATTTACCCTTTTCTTTGTTTATAAGATTCCCTTGCTATGAGTTTCAACTCAGAATTGTATACATGCATGCTACTGTACAAAAGATTTAGATATGCCATAGAAAAAACAATATTTGGGAAAAAAATCTTATTAAGTTCTAAGCCAGATCTTCAAGTTTGCTATTCAAGGGTTTAGATTTTTCTTTTTAATTGTCTTTTCTTTATGCATTGCCAAATATTTTTTATACTAATAAACAGAATTTAGTAGCCGATAAAAATAAACATGGAATCCCACTGCTTGGAGGGAGAGCACATTAAAATCATGTACATTTAAATCAAATCTCCTTTCTATCAGATATTTCAATTACACATTTGCTAGGAAATGAAACAATTTTTATAATTTTATGGGCAGAAATATTCATACATTTTAAACTTTTTAATATTACTTGACAACAGTTATCAATATTCATTACACAAGATGGCAGAAGAATTTTAGATGAAGTGGGACAGAGGATGAGATGGTTGGATGGCATCACCGACTCAATGGACATGAGTCTGAGTAAGCTCCAGGAGTTGGTGATGGACAGGGAAGCCTGGCGTGCTGTAGTCCACGGGGTCGCAAAGAAGTTGGACATGACTGAGGGACTGGATTGAACTGAACTGAGGACATTTTCATCGGCTCTAATTAAAATAATCTGGGGACTTAGTAATTTAGCAAGACAGATTCATTCTCAATGTTTAACTAAACTATATGATGCTTTAAAACTATGTCAATGGCATTTATATTATAAAAGTAATATTAGAGATTCCTTGAAACAACTGGAAACACAAAGAAAAAAATTAAAATTATGCCTTGATTGGCAGTATTGTGATCTATGTTTTTGTTTCCTTTTTTCCATTTTTATACATATATACTCACAAATAAACATAAACACCATCCTTTCTCACCCCTGCCCGGCACACCTGCAAACACTGGAACAAAATTGAAATCTTACAGAATATATGGAATATTTTGTTTTACAGTGTGCTTTTTTATCCCTGTTTGTCATATACATATTATGTCTTCTTATCATTTGTCAAAATAGTTTTTTCTTATACAATTGCTAAAGCATAATTGCTCACATTGAAAAATACTTTCAAAAGCATTAAAATTACATCATCATTCTGAAAGGGCTATCAATATTTAAGAGTCTGCTTTCTGTTGTTTTCTTCTATATGTATAATTGCATTCATTTTATTGTCTGCTGAATTAAATGACTGGTAGTAGAACTCTTTGAAGTTTAAAACCATTTAAAATTTAAAATAGCTTGTAAACCAATATTTTATAAAGAAAACCAGATACAGCTTAGCTGCATTTACATGTTATTTATACATCCACATGTCTCCAGTTTTTTGTCTAGAACAAAGATTTAAGAGTGTTTTTTCCAAAAAAAGCAAAACTATTTCCATCAAAACAGTACTTTTTGTATTGGGTTCCTGTATACCATCTGTCGCTCACAAACTAAATTGGGTTGGTTTATTCTCCCAAAGATAACTATTTCTCAGTGAATCAATAAGCTCTCAACAATTTATGCATCTTAGGAGATTAATTTACTCTGTCAGAATGTTGGTTCAATATTTACTACACCAGAATAAAAATAATTTCATCATTTATGGAAAATTCCATTCTAGCTTATTCTATACTCTCATACTCCCTGGACAAGAATACTACTTTTATGAAGCAATAAAAATATTGCTCTGTTAGAGAATGGTAGAATATTAAATGTGCAGATATACTGTTGTCACATTTAATAACGCACTTCTCTCCTGAGGAATCTTACTTTATGTAAAAAGAAAGATGTGTTGGTTAACTCTCTAACTCATGAAGATACCTGGGTATACCTGCAGTGTCCTGTTGGTAGCAAGGGCAGTCCCCTTGGACTCTGTGGTCCAAGCAGACTATTGAGGTGGAAATGATAACAAACGTTTAAACCTCTAATTGTTGTTAAGTGTCAGCTCCTGCCCTTGACTCAAAAAGAACCACCCCACCCCCAGCTCCTGCCATTCCAGATAATCAAAGGAAGCAGCCTGCACAGAACCCACAGCTTAGAACCCACAAATTGACCCCAGCACTGGGAGTCCAGGCCTAGACTGGCTCCAGTTCATGCCTCAAGGGAAGAGACAAGTCAGTGGCAGCAACTCTGCTTATTCCTCACCAGACCCTCGCCCTTTCTGCAACCAAACCCTCCTGGTCCCCTCACTTAGTATTCCCACCTCTGGGCCAGGGCACAGGGGTCTTTAAGGTCCTCAAATCAAAGCCAACCCATCGCATTTCACAGACTCAGTTTTGACAACGTTGCTTTATGTAAACCTTTGTATAAATTTGTGTGCTTTCTTCCCACAAACATCAATGATTTAAGGAAGTTTAGCACACCTTTTTGCTCTTGAGCTAGGAAGGAAAGTTTTGTGTCTGTAATTAAATTTTCCCCAGGAAGTAAAACTCTAGAGACATGCATTCATTGACTGGATGGCTGAACTGTTTTGCATGGAAGTCAAGGCACATTTGGAATCTTACTTTTACTAACCCACTGTTACCAGGAATCACTAACTTGGTTTCATTGAACATTTCATACGCTTGACACTTTGGAAAATTTTCCATATGAGATCTTGTGGAATGCTCAAAATATATTTGGAGTTCACTGGAGAAGGCTCTTAGCAACTGTTTTATAATTAACACCTGGGTTTTACAGTTGGCAGTTTTAAAATTGGGACAATGTGAAATATGAAGGTGACTAAGTTAATATATGAATAGTGACCAGCACTGGTATTAACTGAAGTTTTCCAGCTCTTTAAATCACAGGTCACAAGGCTTCCTATGCAAGTTAGAATTCAGGCAATATTCTCTGGGTGTCTCCACTGTACAAGATAATAGTCGTATCTCACATGATGATTTAGTAAAGAAAAAAGAGTAAATATAGGAGTTACAGTTATTTGTATGTCTGCAGTTATTTGTATATATGAACATGTATCAAATTAAATAACCTATAACTACTAATATAACTCATGTTTTATGCTAATCTGGAATATACTAGAATATGGTACCTCTGATGACCTTCCCTGTAATAATTATGTTACTCTACTTACTCTGTTTTCATTTATTCTATTAGAGATATTATACTTTATAGAAAAATAAAGGTTATATTCTACTTAGATTCTTAATTCTGACATATAGAGAAAATGCATTTCTGTTATTTTAAGTGTTGGATATAAGCAGACTATAATTATTAAGTCAGTGCAACAAAAACATGAATGAGGCTTGGTGCTGGAGTTTAAACCTGGATTCCACTTGATTTTATGCATCGCTGAGCTTCAGTCTGGATGCCTGGTAAATGTTTGGTAAATATTACTCCCCTCTTCTTCCACTCTCCTAATAATACCTTTCTTCTTGGAAAACCCAAACAAACGTATCCTACCTGGAGTCCTCTGCAGAGACCAAGTTTGGGAGTTCACAGGGCTCCAGGTTGGCACCCGGTGTCATCAGCTTCCCTTCAATTTATAGACATTTGAGAGAAAATACTCATTTTGAAAACTCTAAAAACTGTCTCTCAGTAACCACTCTGTCCATTACTGGTTCCAGTGGACACATGGAGATGAGCACAGGATGAAGTGTGCATCTGTCCAGCCTTCTCTCTATATGTATGTTACCTCTTGTAGCCCCTGTGCAGTCCCGCTTCTAGGCGCTTAGGCTCAGGTTCAGTCAGTGAAGGGCAGCTGATGTCCTTCTGAGTGGGCGTATCAGTCAGCTCTTTCTCATTGATTAGCTTGGGTTCTAATAGGATAAACATCCCAGTTTAGCCAGGGTTCTATTTGTTTCCAAGGTCATCTTCGTTGTAAAGTCTGTAATCATTTTAAATCTGGGTTTTCAGTTTTCAAAAATACTCTTACAAAGTAAAACTAATTTTGGACACAGTGTCTGTTTAGATTGGGAGGAGAGCAAGGCAGCCTCCTGTTCTCTGTGACTTTGTGGATTGTGGTCAGTATTTCTCCTCCAGTAGCCCAGGGTCCTTACACCTGGAGCATACCTCATTTTTATTTGAATTTTTCCCTTGCGCACACCAGGTGGCCTAGCAGAAGTGCTGAATAAAGCTTTCTCAAATGAGACAAATTGGGTCAGGACACAACAGTAAACAGATCTAAACCCATTTAGAACTAATTGGTTCTAAGTGAGAGATCTAAATTATAAAAGTAAAATTAATGTTAGAAGAAAAATATAAAACTTGAATAAATTTGACCTTCTTTTTCCTTACCCTAGGACTTAGTCAGCACAAAAGAAGTGTGTACAAAAGAAGCACAAATTGGATGCCAAACATTTTCAGAAGTAATTACCTTTTTTGCTGAAATCTCCTGCGTGGGAAATGCCAGTCTCTTACCAATAGCAACATATATTAAAAATTGTACATACATGTATATTTTCTGAAGTATCATATACTGTAGACACTCTAATTCCCTCTGCTCGCACAGCCTCCAGAACTGTTTTTCCTCTAAAAAGACTGTGCTGAGGTTATGAGGGGACGGCGGGGTGAGAGGAAATGCAGCTAAAACCTCTTTCTTCCTCTGCTCCACACCCCCTCCAGTGTGATGCATTAATTTTACATGTTTCAGAAAGAACCAAACTAAAATGATAACCATTTAATATGGTTCAGGCTATTTAGTAGTACCTTCAGTTTGTAAATAAGTGTTTTAAAAGTTACGTTTTTCACATTAATCAGTATGACATACACTAAATCTTGTTTCATCTCTTTTTCTGTTCAGATAGCAGGAGAGGCAGATAACTGAGGTCTTTACCTACCATACAGGTGTCTTTTAGACAAATTCATTATTATACTTTGTAACAATCATGAAAATCCAAATGTATGAGTCTAATGGCTAGGAGGAAAATATTGCTGTTTCTTTCCTCCTTCTCACAAGACACTTTACTACAAATTTTTAAAAGAAAATATTTATCCCACTCTATGCATACAGAATATTTACACAATTGTCCAGGACATCAGAAAGCAGAAAGTATAACATGCATGTACTTTTAAAAAATATTTTTTTTCTTACTAGTTAGAGGTATGTTCTTATTGGAATAGGAAATTCAAAAGCAGTGGTCAATTTCACAAAATAGCGAATTCTAGTAACAATGGTGTAGAAAACATGAAATAAATTATGTCTGCACTTAAAGTTACAATAGAGCATCTACAACCTTTGTAACTTATTAGTTCATTGTGTTCTACTTTCTTTAAAAAAGCAATTAACATTAAAGTCCGCCAAATATGAGTAATGTTCTTCTAAGTTTGTTGGGCAGGCTTTTTGAGGACTCCTTAAGAACGTGTAAAATGTCAGTATAAGTGTTTGGTGGAATACGATCTAGTTTGTAGGCTCTTAACTAGCCACAATGCTCATTAAACTGCAATAAGCTGAACTGTAATTGTGAGGCCTGGTTGATTTAATAAGGTTAACATCTGCCACTGTCCCTCGACTTAGTATTAAGACCCTACATAACAAGGTCTTATTACGCAGTGAATACAAACCAAATACCTTTAGAAATGTCAGTTCAGGGAGGCAGAGCAGGACACTCATGTATCTATGTTTGTGCCTCTTGTAGTAAAACCGCTGGGAAGTTGCATCTGTAGAGCTCATATGCATGTTTGCCTGAGCAACAGAACTCGAGAATCCCAGAGACGCTCTTCCTTGGGGCAAGGTTTTCTGTCCTGTTTTCCATCCTTTGCTACGAAACAAGAGGAGACCAAGGCACAGCTGAACCAGTGTCTACAGCTGTCTGTGTCTGAGACTCTTCCTAGTGTTCTCAGTACATCAGCCATAAAATGATCCTTGTTTCAAAGATGTTATCCTGGATTTGAGCATTGAGACAGACTTATTGACAGTGAACTTCACTGACAAGGCCAGGGCTGTAGGAATGAAACAGTATGTAGGGCTCTTCTCATCACCAGCCCCCACTTCTACATCCAAACCTTCCTCATTTCAACCTCTTAATTCTTTTGTGTTCTGTAGCTATAGTTGGATTCTGTGGCTCCCTTTGTTTCCATTTTCCTTTCCCAAAGATCTTTGAAAATCAAAACCATATCTTCCTTTGCATTAAAATGGAAGCAAAAGAAAATAGAAGATTGCCTTAAAGATAACCCTGCCTTCCGCTTGGGTGGGAACCTCACACCCTCTGTTTTAGATCAGGAGCTGAGCCCCGCCTCTACTTCACTACCATTCTCTCCAAATGGATCCACACGAAAGCTTTCTGGCATCTCACCTTTTCATTCTGCAGTTCCTAAAGAAAAGAAAATCATCTGTCCAAGATAAAAAAGACTGGCTGTAGCACCTTTCAGGAGGTGTGTCTTACATGTGGGACAGTAGGTTAAGCCAATTCATGGCATGACTGTTCTTGAACTTCCCCAAAACAAGTTTGTTAAACAAGTTAATTCTAATTCATAAGAATGGAGTCAGGCATGGATAGCTTTAATTTTTAAAAGGGCCACAATCTAATGAGTGGTCAGGTTTGAAAAATATGGATTTAAACAAACAGTTCTGCAGAATATCTTAAATGGGTAAAGTGGTAAGTATGACATTTTAGGAAAGAGCCAAAGAAATGAGAGGGGCTTGTCCTCTGCTTATTCCTACATTTTTAAAACCTTTGACATTTAAGGGAACTGTTTATTTAAAACTCAAAATGCAAAATGTACCCAGAGCCTAGAATTCATTATGAAAATCTCAACTTCATTAATGTCTTCTTAAATAAATATGAGTGGGTGATGCTTTGAAAGGGACAAAGAGATTTAGCTAAAATTAGTGGTAAACCTTGCTTAGGTTTCTAGGCTTTCATGATATATCTAAGGAGAGGTGACAGAGAGGGAAAACTTTATTCTAGCAATCATATAACAAGTAAGATTTTCCCTTTGGTAATTAGCACTATGGTTAGTTAACACCTAAAGTAATATAATATTGTACTGGAAATTTTTGTCAGTACATTTTAGGCTATTAATAAAGCTACTAAGAAGTGAACCAGTTTACTTGTATGCATTTAAACTTATTTTTTTCTGAATTTAATTAGGTTGTAAATATATATTAAACCTTAAAATAACATATTGCTTCTCTTAGGCACAAGTTTATATCAAATCTTGGCCCTTTCTTTGAAACCATCATCTCATAGAATATGTATAACTTGCTATCCTCACTAGCAGAGCAGTGACTTTTTAATGCTCTATCACTGCCTTTGTAGATATGTTTAGTATCTACAATATCCCCCAGAAACTGACCCCAAACAAAATTTCCTCAGAGCTGACTGCCAACAAACCAGTGTAAGAAAGCTTTGCTCTAATTGTAAATAAAATAAATAAAAGCATTCAACAAAATATACTCTAATAGGGAAGTTATATGTTTTAGTTACACAAACTGTGTTCAAATAAGATACCCTTCCTTTTAAAGACAAAATAACACACTTTTTTTTTTTTCCATTTTCTTATGTTGAGACCAAAAAATAAGAGGGTCTTCTCTTTTGGCTCAGATGGTAAAGAATCTGCCTTCAATGCAGGAGTGAAGTCGCTCAGTCATATCCGACTCTTTGCGACCCCATGGACTGTAGCCTATCAGGCTCCTCCATCCATGGGATTTTCCAGGAAAGAGTGCTGGAGTGGATTGCCATTTCCTCTCCAGGGGATCTTCCCAACCCAGGAATCGAACCCGGGTGTCCCGCATTGCAGGCAGACGCTTTACCGTCTGAGCCACCAGGGAAGCCTCAGTGCAGGAGACTTGGGTTCAGTCCCTGGGTTGGAAAGATCCCGTGGAGGAGGACATGGCAACCCACTCCAGTGTACTTGCCTGGATAATCCCCATGGACAGAGAAGTTTGGTGGGCTATAGTCCATGGGGTTGCAAAGAGTCAGATATGATTAAGCAACTAATCACACAATACATAGGAACAGACAGACTGCCCAGTCCCTGCCAATTGACATCAACTGTGAGTCTCAGCACTTGGTTTGCAGGGTCCTGCTTGGAAAAATACCCGTGATTGATCTCTCCTCTGCCCCCTGCCCTCCAGGAGATGCTCTGGTGAGAAAAGAAGGGAAGGGTTGGGTGTCAGACCGGACTGCAGAGGTTAAGACTCTACTGAGTGTTCATGACAGTGACACAGGAAGGTCCTGAGCTCACCTCCTCCAGTAGATGCGGCAAACTTACAGCTACCTAGGGGACAGTTTTCTCAGGCAGAGCAACCCCTCCACACCAGGTTTGCCAATAAGGACAAAAGCACATGGAAGGGAAAAGGAAACCTGAGATACAGTCTCACCGCAGACCCACCTCCAGGTTGCGCAGGCACCATCCGGAGGGAACTCAGAACCTGGGGCTGCTCCCCTGGAACGAAGGGTTCCTCCTCATACTGGGCACCCTGACCTTTAAGTCTTGCCCTGGGGGGATGAGCCCTGAGACATCTGGCTGGAAGACCAATGGGGCCCTCGCCTATAGTATTTAGGGCTTTGGTGGACTGAGATGTGGTCTTACAGGGCACACGTGCAGATTCACCCGTGGTGCAGGAGCAGCCCCTCTGCAGAGCGCCCAGACTGTGAGAGAGACTTGCCGATTCTGAAGCCCTGGTTTTAGGGTAGGGACCTGCTGGGACAGTCTCTGGCTGTGAAGGCCGCAGGTGCCACCTTGCTGCCCCCACCCTCTGCCTTGCTAAAAACCAAGGGCAGTGTGTGTGCTTGTTGTTTCTTGTTGTCTTTGTCCCCACTCCACCTCCTGCCCCCGGCTGTGGTCCACAGCACCACTCTCTCCCAGATGGGAGCTTCTGCATGTGGAAGGCACACTTGACTCTACGGCTGCTGACCTGGTTTCCATGGCTGTGACCCAAACAAGGGGTTTTCGTTTGTCTAACTTTGTAAGCTCAGTTCCTGGGTCTCGGGGAACTGTAAGAATCAGAGAGAGTTATTTCTCAGTAGACCACCACTCAGCTGACACAAATTAGTATAGATGGTCCATCCTCATTTACGTAGTCCAAGAATCAATATCAGAGAAAGCAACGGCACCCCACTCCAGTACTCTTGCCTGGAAAATCCCATGGATGGAGGAGCCTGGTAGGCTGCAGCCCATGGGGTCGCTGAGGGTAGGACACGACTGAGCAACTTCACTTTCAATTTTCACTTTCATGCGTTAGAGAAGGAAATGGCAACCCACTCCAGTGTTCTTGCCTGGAGAATCCCAGGGACAGGGGAGCCTGGTGGGCTGCTGTCTATGGGGTCACACAGAGTCGGACACGATTGAAGTAACTTAGCAGCAGCAGCAAGAATCAATATGGCTAAACTATCCATGCATCCCAAAGCAATTAGTGAGTTCAGTACAACTCCTGTCAAAAGTTCAATGGTGTTTTTATACAGAAATAGAATAAACAATTCTAAAATGTTATGCAACCACAAAAGACCCCAAATAGCCAAAGCAATATTGAAAAAGAAGGACAAAGCTAGAGGTCCCATGCCCCCTGATTTCAAACTGTATTATAAGGCTGAAGTAGTCAAAAAAGGCACATAGATCAATGAAATAAGATACAGAGCCCAGAAATAAACTGATGCATATATGGTTAATTAGTTTTTGACAGGAGACTCAAGAATATACAGGGAGGAAAGAATGACCTCTTCAATAAATGGTGTTGGGAAAATAAGACAGCCGTGTACAAAGAATAAAATTAGACTCCCATTTTATACTAGACACAACACTTAACTCAAAAATAGATTAAAGACTTGAATGGAGAAACAGACATAGAAAACGGACTTATGGACATGGGGAAAAGGGAGGAGAGGGTGAGATGAATGGAGAGAGTAACATGGAAACTTACATAGCCATATGTAAAATAGGTAGCCAGTGGGAATTTGTTGTATGTCTCAGGGAACTCAAACAGGGGTGGGATAGGGAGGGGGATGGAAGGGAGGTTCAAGAGAGAGGAAACATATGTGCACCTATGGATGATTTATGTTAAGGTTTGACAGAAAGCAAAAAATTCTATAAAACAATTACCCTTCAATTAAAAAATAAATAATTTTTTCAAAAAGCCACCTGAAACACTAAAATTCATAGAAGAAAACAGATGGTCAGTTCCTTGGCATTAGTCATGGGATGACTTTGTGGATTTGACACCAAATCAAAGGCAAGAAAAGCAAAAACAATCAATTGGACAATATCAAATTAAAAAGAAAATCTTCTGGACAGAAAAGGAAACCATTAGCAAAATGAACAAGCAACATACTGAACTTGGAAAATGTTTGCAAATCATATAGCTGATGGGGCTAATATCTAAAATATAGAAATAATTCGTAGAGCTCAATAGCAGGAAAAAAATCCAATTAAAAAATACAGAATCTGAATAAACATTTTCTCAAAGAAGACATGCTCAACATCCCTAATCATTAGGGAAATGCAAACCAAAACCACAAAGAGAAATCACCCCATACCTGTGATACTGGTTGTCGAAAGGTAAGAAATAAAAAACACTGTTGAGAATGTGGAAGAAAGGCAACTTTTGTGCCCTGTTTGTGTAAATATAAGTTGGTGCAGCTGCTATGGAAAACACTATGATGGTTCCTCAAAAAATTAAAATAGAGTTATCATATGGACCCAGCAATTCCACTTATGGGTATTTATCTGAAGGCAAAAAAAAAAAAGTAACCCAAAAACCTACATACACCCTCATGTTCATCGCAGCATTGTTTACAATAGCCAAGATATGGAAACAACCTAAGTGCCCATCAGTGCATGAAGGGATAAAAATGTGACACATACACGCACACAGTGGAATATTACTTTGACATAAAAAGTGAAATCTTGCCATTTACAACAGCGTGGATGGACCTCAGGGGCATTGTGACATGTGACATAAGTCAGAAAGAGAAAGACACATACCATATGATATCACTTAAGTGTGGAATCTTAAACAACAAAGTCAGACAGAGAACAGACTGGTGGTTGCCAGAGACGAGAGTAGGGAAAATGGGTGAAGGGTGTCAAAAGGTGTTAACTTCCAGTTACAAGCAAACCATGGGGATGTGATCTACAACACACTCTAGTTAATGCCACTGTATTCTATACTAGAAAGTTAGGTCTGAAGAGTCCTCATCACATGAAAAAATGGGCTTTACTTACATATGGTGATGGGTGTTAGCTAGACTTACTGTGGTGGTCACGTCACAGCGTATATAAATATTGACTCATCATACTCTACACATGCAACTAGAATCATATATGTCAATTGTATGTCATTTTAAAAAAGGTTTTTTCCTATCAATCCAGAGTTAAATATATGTCTTTCTTTTTTTGCACTGTTTTATTTATTATTTATTTATTTATTTAAATTTATTTTAATTAGAGGCTAATTACTTTACAATATTGTATTGGTTTTGCCATACATTATCATGAATCCGCCACGGGTGTACACGTGTTTCCAATCCTGAACTCCTCTCCCACCTCCCTCCCCATACCATCCCTCTGGGTCAAAAAAGTTTTTTGTTTTTTTTTTTTCTTCTATCAATCCAGAGTTAAATATACACACAAGCACACACATACTTTCTGCTTAGATGATTTCTGTTTTAACATCTGTCCTCTTAATAGAGAATTTTAGAGGGAAACAGTCATTCTGTCTGTATTTGTGCACAGACAGATACCTCTTTTATTAAAGAGGCAGTTGCTCATCAAGTGACACAGTTAAGCAAGATGAGTACATTGTGGAGCTGTCTGTTCAGGACTGTGACCACAGTTAGCAACACTTTATTGTATATACAAAAGTCACTAAAAGCATATATCTTTTATAGAAGTGGCAGGCAAATGAGGTCATGCTCAGTTCTAGGACCTTTTAAAAAGTATTCCATTTTAATAAAAGCAACAAAAACCCAAAGAACAAGAACATTTTAAAAAAAGTATAGCTTCTTTCAACATGCTTTATTTTTTTTTATTTGAAATTTTATTTTATTTTTAAACTTTACATAATTGTGTTAGTTTTGCCAAATATAAAAATGAATCCACCACAGGTAAACATGTGTTCCCCATCCTGAACCCTCCTCCCTCCTCCCTCCCCATACCATCCCTCTGGGTTATCTCAGTGCACTAGCCCCAAGCATCCAGTATCGTGCATCGAACCTGGTTTAATTACCACTTTTAACCTTGTTATTTCCTTATTTCAATATCATCCATTTATATTGATGGATGATGAAATGGATGAGAGAACTTTGCATAGAGGATGTGCCTATGCACAAACCAGAAAAACATTCAGATGTAGGTGAATAATGGAATCCAGCTCCACGTAACACTTGGTTTTAAGGAAAGGATACAATTAATTCAGCAGTTCTTAGTTTTTACACTTAAGACTGCTGATGTGGATGCCTACAGACACCTACATACTTCCTGCTACACTTTTCATGGGGAAAAAGCCCAGAGCATTCAGAGAAAAAGCATTACAGGACCAGGAACATTATGGTGGCCTGTGCATCAGAGCTTCTGTGGTGCCAGGCTGTGTTATCTGTAACTAATACCTTGATTTTCTTTTCCAGTTTACTAGATTAGCCTTGTTTCCATATTCTTTTCTCAGTAGCTTAACTGAAATATAATTTAAAATATGCAATGCAATCTATAAATACTTTACCTTTTTCTATGTTTCTAACCACAGTGAATGAAATAGGCAGGTTTAGAAAAAAAAAATACTGGATGCTGTAATTATTCAATAAAAACAGGTAATTTTGATTTTGAAGAATTTGGATTTTTAAAAGTTATGTTAAACTAAAAAAGAATCAGTGGACGGTATAACAGAACTGACAGTACATATTAAAGACATTTTAAGGTAAACTTTAAATATCATAATAAAGAAATATTATACCTATAGAATTATTTTGTAAACTTTTTTTTGTCACCCACACTTCCCATCATTAGAAACATATTAATTTCTAACTATACTTACATCCACACCCATGCAGTGTTATTCTAACACATAAACATAAAACAAATATTTAACATATCATATATATATATATATATAATACCATGAGAAACACTGGGCTGGAGGAAGCACAAGCTGGAATCAAGATTACTGGGAGAAATATCAATAACCTCAGATGTGCAGATGACACCACCCTTATGGCAGAAAGTACAGACAAACTAAAGAACCTCTTGATGAAAGTGAAAGTGGAGAGTGAAAAGTTAGCTCAACATTCAGAAAACAAAGATCATGGCATCCAGTCCCTTCACTTCATGGGAAATAGATGGGGAAACAGTGGAAACAGTGTCAGACTTTATTTTTCTGGGCTCCAAAATCACTGCAGATGGTGACTGCAGCCATGAAATTAAAAGATGCTTACTCCTTGGAAGGAAAGTTATGACCAACCTAGACAGCATATTCTG
>NW_011495053.1:371287-433093 GCF_000754665.1 Bison bison bison | reverse complement strand
TTTTTCCTGTGGTCATGTATGGATGTGAGAGTTGGACTGTGAAGAAGGCTGAGCACTGAAGAATTGATGCTTTTGAATGGTGGTGTTGGAGAAGATTCTTGTGAGTCCCTTGGGCTGCAAGGAGATCCAACCAGTGCATCCTAAAGATCAGTCCTGGGTGTTCATTGGACGGACTGATGTTGAAGCTGAAACTCCAATACTTTGGCCACCTGATGCAAAGAGCTGACTCATTTGAAAAGACCCTGATGCTGGGAAACATTGAGGGCAGGAGGAGAAGGTGACGACAGAGGATGAGATGGCTGGATGGCATCACTGACTCGATGGACGTGAGTTTGAGTGAACCTCAGGAGTTGGTGATGAACAGGAAGGCCTGGCGTGCTGCGATTCATGGGGTCGCAAAGAGTTGGATGACTGAGCAACTGAACTGAACTGAACTGATACATACATATTATATATATAATATCATACACACACACACACAAACACACTGGTCTCAAGACCAATTTTCTTTCTGATAAGTAATGGTGAGTTTTTATTTAGTCTTTTAAATTTAAGCACAATTTTTGATAGTATTTATATTATTCTTGGTGTTCTGACTCTACAAGATTAAATGAGAATTTTCTGTTTTTCTTGTTAGTTGAGGATAAAAAATATCTGTACTGAACAGCCATGCCCTTTCCTTTGCCATAGAATATCTGGATTGTTTTATCCTAAATATGGCCAGCATGATTTGCTTTGTTACTCTGTGACATACCCCTTCCATTTATTTGCACCTATTAGATTATAAAAAGAAGAATCAATTTTTAACATTAGAGACTGATGAAAATGAACACTCTAATGAATTTTAGCTTCACAATATTATAATAACATCATCTTTTATTTGTAATGATTTCCACTGCCTATTTAAAAGCTGTAAAACTGAAACAAAATGGCCAGTGCTAAATTCTCTTATAAAAATAAAGCAAAGCAAAAGTAAAGTACTTTAAAAGAGCTTAATTTATATTGACATTAATTGCATTTATATATTTTTCTTTAATGCATTTCACCTACA
This sequence comes from Bison bison bison, assembly GCF_000754665.1. Classification (NCBI taxonomy): domain Eukaryota; kingdom Metazoa; phylum Chordata; class Mammalia; order Artiodactyla; family Bovidae; genus Bison; species Bison bison. The sequence continues at coordinate 432,042 of NW_011495053.1, read as the reverse complement.
AGTACAGGTCAATTAATTCCAGTAATTTACATTATAGAAAATCAAGTGCTTTAAATAATTAACAAAATTATGTGGAAATCACCATGTTAGAACATACATCAAAATATGAAACTAGAAGAAAAGCAATCTGCCCACTAATGTAAAATATAATCAGTATCTGAAGTATAATGTTTATTCATTCAACAGAGATTTATAGCAGACACTATACTAGGTATATAATAATAAATAAAACAGAAAGGAAGACTCTACTCTCATAGTGCTTCATTCTATCAAGGAAACAGAAATTAATACAAGTAAAGCACATACTTTATGATGAATGTCAATGAGAATTATATAGCAAGAGAGAAAATAGGAAGCATTCATTGGGCAAGGGAACAGAGGTTGCAGTTTTAGTGTTAAAGCATAGAAAGGGAAATACATCCTTATATGTAACTGGTGCTAAATGCTTGTGTACATAGAATATGATTAAAGAAAAAGATACAAACATACTCCTTAAGGAATACACACACAAAATACATGTGGATCATTGGTTTCATGCAGAGGTAACCTGAGTTACAGGGGTCAGAGGTGAGAGAGAAAGTTCTAACAGTATGTGGAAGTGCTATATCTCTGAAATTCTGCAAGTTGTGCAGGTAACATATATCTCAAAAATGAATAAAATTTAAATAAGAATATATCAATGCAGATGCCTACCTATCCTGTAGGAGCTTGGCTCCACCATGTTGAATATGCTCTTTTGACCCATATTCCAACTCCAAATGGATAGTTTCAATATAAATTCCCTTATATATTCATACACTGCTGCTGCTGCTAAGTCGCTTCAGTCGTGTCCGACTCTCTGTGACCCCATAGACGGCAGCCCACCAGGCTCCGCCGTCCCTGGGATTCTCCAGGCAAGAACACTGGAGTGGGTTGCCCTTTCCTTCTCCAATGCATGAAAGTGAAAAGTGAAAGTGAAGTCGTTCAGTCATGTCTGACCCTCAGCGACCCCATGGACTGCAGCCTACCAGGCTCCTCCTTCCATGGGATTTTCCAGGCAAGAGTACTGGATTGGGGTGCCATTGCCTTCTCCAATATTCATACACACACACACACCTAATATTGGATTGCCTGTCATTTGACTCCAATCAAAATAAAATAGCATATACTGCACACACACACACAAGGTCTTTTGCTTTGTAACCTGAGCTCTTTGGTCACTGTAGCAAAAGCTGAGTCAACATTCCCACTTACTTATCTATTGCTGTGAAACAATACCACCCCCAAAGTAGCAGCTTGAAACCACATACATTTGTTATCTCAGAGTTTCTGAGGGTCAGTAATCGGGAAGTGGCTAACCTGATTTTGCCTCTGGCCGTGTCAGCAGGCCACAGCAAAAGAGTCAGCAGGGGCTGAGGCCTCCCCAGGCTTGACCAGGGGGTGACTCTCTCCCATACTCTGTCACTTGGGCCCTCTGCACAGGGCCCCCTCGTACTGTGGAAACTGGCTCCGCCTAAGGGAGTGACCCCAGAAAGGGAGGGGAGACAGAAACAGGCTTGCGTGTGTGCGGGACACTGGGCTTTCATAAGCTGGTGTCTCAGAAGTGATGTCCCACCATTTCTGCCGTTCCCTGTGACTTAGCAAGTCTAGTCCACACTCACAGGAAGAAGATGGCGGGAGGTGTGGATACAGGAAGCAGGGTTCAGAATGTCTGTCTTCCCCGCTGCTTAGCCAGCCAGGTGCCTCTGCCCTCCTCTCCGGGGTTACTGCCCCTCCTTGTCTTTTCCTGTGGTTGGATTTCTTAGCATTTAAACTTGGAGAAGGAAATGGCAACCCACTCCAATGTTCTTGCCTGGAGAAGAACACTGGAGGAAAGCCCTACACGCATATACATATACACACATATACATATATAAAGAAGCCAAACACTCGATCTTAAATCATTCCAAATTCTTCTCCGGTGAAAGCAGTTGTGATAAAAAAAGGATTAATCACTAATTAGTCTGTTTCCCTCTTAATGTACATTGTTTAAGACTATTTCAGCAGTGCTGGTGACCACGTATAAGTGTCCCTGTTAAATTAGCCTATGGGGCACCAGTTTCCGGAACCGTGTAAATGGCCCCAGCTCTGCAGCTGCTCAGCCTGGACTTGAACTCTGAGTTCACTGCCTCCATCACCACTTAACCACTTGCAATGTCAGCCTCCCTGTGAAGCCAGCAGGATGTCTTGGGGTTGTGGTTGGGACCACGACAGACAGCACACGGGAAGCACAGAGCTCACCGCTTTTGGGGGCAGGTACACAGGGAATGCATGGGGCCCTTGCTGCCTGTGGGTGAAAGGTCACTGTCCTCTCAGAGAGCGTTTTTATTGAGAAACCTCTAATATTCTGAGGAACTGCCCAGTTCCTAAGGAAAGCTATCAGAACATGAGAAGACAGGGAGAAAATAAAATTCACGTCATTACTAACATGAGTTAACAGAAATTGGAGTTTCACCACTTTGCCCCAGAAGATAATGAAATCTTCACTATCCTTATTTTTTGTACTCCTCTGTTCCCCTTCATGACAGGCTGTGTGCTTTCCTCCAGTGTAGGGCTCTTCTTCCCTCCCTTGTCTATTCCACCAAGCATATAACTCCCCCAGAATCCCCTGTACCCTATGTTTGAAAATTAAGGCGAAACGAGTTACTCCTGCTTTTCTGATCCTTATGATAACTCTTAAAATCCAGGACATGGAAGCAACCTAGATGTCTATCAGCAGATGAATGGATAAGAAAGCTGTGGTACATATACACAATGGAGTATTACTCAGCCATTAAAAAGAATACATTTAAATCAGTTCTAATGAGGTGGATGAAACTGGAGCCTATCATACAGAGTGAAGTAAGCCAGAAAGAAAAACACCAATACAGTATACTAACGCATATATATGGAATTTAGAAAGATGGTAACAATAACCCTGCATACGAGACAGCAAAAGAGACACTGATGTGTAGAATAGTCTTTTGGACTCTGTGGGAGAGGTAGAAGGTGGGATGATTTGGGAGAATGCCATTGAAAATGTATAATATCATATATGAAACAAGTTGCGAGTCCAGGTTCGATGCATGCTGCTGGATGCTTGGGGCTGGTGCACTGGGATGACCCAGAGGGATGGTACGGGGAGGGAGTAGGGAGGGGGGTTCAGGATGGGGAACACATGTATACCTGGGGCGGATTCATGTTAATATATGGCAAAACCAATACAAAATTGTAAAGTTAAAAAATAAATGTATACCTGTGGCGGATTCATTTCGATATTTGGCAAAATCAATACAATATTATGAAGTTTAAAAATAATAAAATTTTAAAAAAAATTAAAAAAATATATTATAAAAAAAATGAAACCCTGATTACCATGAACAAATGAATGTGGCAGGTTAGGGTCTATAGGTGCAAATGTATTAACAAATTTCTTGGTCATCTGCTAATGATGCTAGTAGTTACATTCAGTATTTCATACATAATTGGACATTGAATGTTTTTAACCTATGCACATCCCTAAGCAGGAGTTTAATCTTCCTTAATAGAAAATTTAGAGGAAATGAGGCTTTATCTATAGATAAACATAATTAATATTAATATCTTATTAGAGTAATTTTGGACATAAATATAATAAATATAATGATTAACATTATATGAATAATTTTATATCTACACAAAGTGAAAGTGTTAGTCACTCACGAAATCTGCACGTGAATGTTAATTGCAGCTTTATTTGTAACTGCCAAAACCTGGAAGCAACAGAGATTGTCCTTCAGTTGGTGAATTGACAAATAAACTATAGCGTACCAGATAATAGCATATTATTCATCACTAAAAAAAAAATGAGCTATCAAGCCATGAAAAGACATGGAGGAATCTTAAATGGATACTCTTAGGCAGCTATTTTTGAGAGAGAAGAGTGTTTCTAATGAATGGACGTGTCCAAACTGTCAGGTGCAGAGAGCAACAGATAGCACCTGTCATCTGAGCTCACAGGATGGATGGTCAGAAATATCCTTCAATTATAGACAAAAGGCGTGCAATTCCTTCAGGTTATAAAGGCTCCACTGAAACCAGGATTGCTTCTAATATGATTCATCACTGCCTAGAAATTAATTTCATAAAGTCTGCTTGATGACCAACATCATACCTCTGAAATGTGGTGGTTTATGACAAACGTATTCTTCTGAATCATTTCTTATATTTTAGGAATATTTAAATACATTTGGAAAGTAAAGCAAAAAATACTTTATAGGTCTCTAATTTTCTCCAAACTATATACTATAAAGTAGCTTTAATTAGTAAACATGAATTGATGTGCTTGAATTTGAGCAAAATTTCATAGGACAGTGTACACTAAAATGTGGTAAACTAAATTCAGGACCAAAAAAAAAAAAATCTATGGAAAAGTCCTAGAGTGTGGGTGTTTCATTTCTCTGGGTGTTTCTTATAACCTCACAGCTCTGAGATATTTTGTAGCAGGTGTTTTTTTTTTTTTTTCTTAATCTGCTCAAATAGCATTTACTGGGTAGGGGCTAACATTAAACAGACAAGCAAATACATTAACAAAATGAATGTTTTAGAAACTATAAATGTGATGAAGAAAACAAAACAGAATGACATGATACAAAGTACCTACAGCTACTGTGGTCGATATTTTTACTCATTTGCCTAATCCTATAATATACATGAAATAGTTTGGAATTACTTCACCAATAGTACTGTCAACAAACTTCCTAAATAAAGTTCAAGATTCTTTTTCACCAACTTTCGATTTGGCAAGTTTTCAGTTCTACAGAAAATTGCACAAATAGTGAACACATGTATTCTTCACTGATAATCACCAGTTGTTAACATTTTGCCACATTTATTTGATATGTAGAAACTATCAATTCTCTCTCTACTTTGAATCATTTGAAAATTAGTTGCAGACATCATGACACTTCACCCATAAGCATTTCAGCATTTATCTCGTAAGAACAAAAGCATTCTTGTACACACAATGTAATTACCACATTTAAGAGGCTTAACGATGACACAGTATTATCTTGTATGGATTTTGAGATGTTCATTTTAACATTCTCCATTATTATTTGTAGGAAAGTTTTTAATTTACTCGGTTAAAAACGTGTACATAAAGAGTGCCTGCTTAGAGAGTAGCACATTTTTAACAGCCTAAGCTAAAGCTTCCATACAGATAGAAACAGAGAATTTTAGAATGAACTTCTCAGAATCCTTGTGGGCTTATTAGCTCTCACACATAGCTCCACTTTTGTGTTCTTCTCTGATTTCTAATTCCTTTGTTTAGTTCTGATTTCCTTAAAGTAGCCTAGCTTGCACACTGGGGCAGTTTAATCCAAGCTTTCAGATCTCTTCCTGAATGGCTTCTTCAGGAGGAAATGGGAAGAAGCTGGAACACAGGATTTTTAGGGCAGGGAGACTACACTGTGTGACACCATAACAATCCATACACACCGTTATATGTTTGTCACACTCACAAGATGCACAGCAGCTGGGGTAGACCCTTAGGAACAGGATGGAATGTGGGTGATGCTGACGTGTCAGTGGAGGTACCATCTGGTGGGGGCATGGATAATGGGGAAGGCTCTGCATGAGTGCGGGTAGGGCGTTAGGGGAGACCTCTGTACCTTCCCCTCCATTTTGCTGTGAACCCCAAACTGCTTTTGAAAAATAAAATCATGAAAAAAAGTGAATATCTTCCTAAGTAGATACTATGATCCTATAAGATTAATTAGCACTCACCAAGAATAATTCCTGAATCTATATCATTATTATGAACAACTGCCTGCTGTCTGAACAAATGAACAACTGCACTAAGTTAGAAGAGAAGGCGTTACATTCTCCTTAAAAGGTAAAAGGCATTCTTGCAGACTTTTGCTTACTGTCAATTGCATCACAACTGATCTTTTTCCAGACTAGTAACTTTAGAAAATACTCCGCTTCTATTCTCTCTCGTCTGCCTTTCAAATAACTTTCATAGCAAGCATAACAGCCAGTAGGTTAGCCAGCAGTTGTCACTTTATAGAATAGAAAACTGCCACCCTCAATCAATAAACCTTTTCTGAAATTGACATAGCTAAGTGACAGAGAAGATCTGGACAGAATGCACATTTTTGGATTTTCCATGTCAGTGCTTTTCATGCTACCCCTCAGAATTTAAGACTCACTCTGGCAAATACTGCTTTGGCCAAAAAGCTTGTCCAGGTTTTCTTATAGGAAAGCTCCAACGAACTTTTGGTCAACCCAACAGAAAGGAATGTTTCTCATATTTATTTGATCTGCAGCATGGGATGAAATTCCCAATCTCCTCAAACATTTCCCTGAGACTTTACTATTAAATCTTATCCCCTTTTCTGTGATGACTTAGAGGGGAGGGATGACAGGGTGGTAGGAGGGAGATTCAAAGGGAGAGTATATGTATATATAATTATGAGTGATTTGCATTATTATATGACAGAAAGCAACACAACATTGAAAAATAATTATCCTCCAATTAAAAAAAAAAGTTAGCAGTTTGGGATTAGCAGATGCAAACTACTATATATAAATAGATAAACAACAAGGCATTATTGTATAGCACAGGGAATTCTATTCAATATCCTATAATTATCCATAGTGGGAATAAGCATGAAAAAATATATATATATATCAGATTCACTTCACTGTATGCCAAAACCTAACACAACATTGTAATTCAGCTATAGTCTAATAAAATAAAATTAGAGATGTAAACAAAAACAGACAAAGTCTTATCACCATGGTGCTTTCCTGCCAGTAACTGTTACTCTGAAGAGGCCTAAAACCATCCTTTCTGCGTCACATGTGGGTCATCTTTTCACTCTTTGACAGAGGCACTGAGGAAAAGAGTGGTAAAGATGGAAGAGAGTGCCTCAAGAGAGTGGAAGAGAACACCTGAACAGACCCCGTAGCCCACCCCTTCCTCTTCACCTGGGGCCCGGGGACGTCGGCACTTCCCACTGAGCCGAGTTTCTCTGAGCCTCTGAGCCCCACGCCCGGCCATCAGCAGTCTCAAGTCACTGCGGCAGCCTCGCGGGCTGTTCTTCTATTTTTAGACTTTTCATTCCAATCTATTTCATCCAGCTCCAGTGTCCATGACTGTCATTTAAATCATGTCATTTTCTTTCACTGTTCAGAAACCCACAACTTTCTTTCTTATCCATTTTCAAGAAGGTTGCTACTGTCTCTGTATTAGCTTTCATCTCTGATCACGCCCACCAAGTTGCACCTTCAGACAAGCCATGGCTCCCATCTCTCCTAACTGCTTTCCTTTGATCCCTCCTCTGGATGTTCACAGAGGACACCTACTTCTTCATGGCTTATCAGCTACCTCCCACATATTTAAAGTGCAGCTCTAGTATTAAACCTTCTCAAATGTCACTCAGAGGCGTCTGCCTCAATTGCCCTGGTGATCCCTAGCATTTGTAAACTATTTACGATTCACAGTCCAGGGAAGCTTAGTATGTTTATTCAGTTTTTTAAATCGGTGGTGTTGTGTATTTTTTATTTTTGTCAAATCATCTCTCTGGAAGCAGATAAACTTAAGGACAGACACCATGACTTTTGCCTCCTCTGTTCTTGCCCGGGGCAATGAATGTCAGGATCCACATACAGACACCACTCCATCAATACCAACGGAGTGACAGTGATGGGCCGCTTTAAACTGCAGACTGCCTGGCCTTTGGAAGAGCTGTTACCCTTCCGATCTCCTCCCCAGACCTGGATAAATGGGACCATGTGCACAGGTCTCCCGTCCCCCTCCAGACTCCCTGCCCATCCCAGGCACAGCAAGGTCTGAAGACTCGCTATTCAATGGGGCCCTGCCTCACCAGCATCAACCTCACCAGTGGCTTGTTAAAAATGCAGAATCCCACACCCACATCACCCCCGGAGAACTGGTACTGGTGTTTTCATATGATCCCTACCAGACAATTTTCTGGACTTTAAAGCCTAAAAAGCCTAAAAGTTTAAAGGGAGCGATTTTCTTCTCTTCTGGAAAATCCTGTCTTGTGTAACTGGGGTGATCATAGCCTGCAGCAGTTTCCTTTCATATCCTGAATAGCAAAGATTCAAACCATTGTGCCTGGTCAAATGTTAAACTGAATAAGTATATGTCAACTAAATAAAATTCTTCTTGATCTCGAAGTTTCACCCATACAGTTTCCTGAGTCACCTGATAGTCTGTACCCTTGCTCTCTGCACTGAGTACTGGATCAGTATTTATAATCATTAAATCAATAAAGAGCTTTTCATCAGCTATTCTGTGTTTTGTGTTGTATTGTGTATTATGGGATTAAGATAAGTATTCCATAGTCCTTCCCTGTTTGCAAAGGGCTTGCAACCAATTGGTTTATTTATTTATTTTGTCCTGCTATAATAGCAAATGCCCTTTTCCACATTTCCAAATGAGTGATTATTTCCATGACTATTTACAATATTCATCCTACAAGGAAAGGCTTTCTTGGATGTAACACTAGCAGTCCCCTCCCTTATTTGATGAGTGCATCGTCCAGGAACCAGCTCAGATCAGGTCAGTCACGTCCCACTCTTTGTGACCCCATGAATCGAAGCACTCCAGGCCTCCCTGTCCATCACCAACACCCGGAGTTCACTCAGACTCATGTCCATCTAGTCAGTGATGCCATCCAGCCATATCATCCTCTGTCGTCCCCTTCTGCTCTTGCCCCCAATCCCTCCCAGCGTCAGAGTCTTTTCCAATGAGTCAACTCTTTGCATAAGGTGGCCAAAATACTGGAGTTTCAACTTTAGCATCATTCCTTCCAAAGAAATCCCAGGGCTGATCTCCTTTAGAATGAACTGGTTGGAACTCCTTGCAGTCCAAGGGACTCTCAAGAGTCTTCTCCAACACCACAGTTCAAAAGCATCTTCGGCACTCAGCCTTCTTCACAGTCCAACTCTCACATCCACACATGACCACAGGAAAAACCATAGCCTTGACTAGATGAACCTTTGTTGGCAAAGTAATGTCTCTGCTTTTGAATATGCTATCTAGGTCACCCTGTTTATTTAACTTATATGCAGAGTACATCATGAGAAACGCTGGACTGGAAGAAACACAAGCTGGAATCAAGATTGCCGGGAGAAATATCAATAACCTCAGATATGTAGATGACACCACCCTTATGGCAGAAAGTGAAGAGGAACTAAAAAGCCTCTTGATGAAGGTGAAAGTGGAGAGTGAAAAAGTTGGCTTAAAGCTCAACATTCAGAAAACGAAGACCATGGCATCTGGTCCCATCACTTCATGGGAAATAGATGGGGAAACAGTGGAAACAGTGTCAGGAACCAGCTGGTCACCCCCAAATCCAAGTAATAAATCTCTGCAGACACAACCGACTTGTCAATAATTGTTTATTCTGAAGGTGAAATTATCAATGATGCCCATTATTTTCTTAGGTTCTTTCAACCCTGCTTCTTTTCCACGGATATCCTGAGTCAGTTTACCAACCAGCTCTGACTTCCTATTATAATAACCTCCTACCTCTTCTCACCTCTCCTTATGTTCTGCAAGAAATGAAACCTTGTAACAGGTGGTTACAACTACATGAAGCATTATGCTTATCATAATTTTGAAATTTCTTTCCGTTTACCTTCATGGAATCAATGAAACATGTCAGACTGAACCCTATGACTCTGGGAACATTCTGTTGCTTTTTCTATACAAAAGTGGCAATACTGCAGTGCTCAAATGAATACCTATTTCAATTTCAGAAACTGAAAATGAAGATATTATTTTGGTTAATATGTAAAGAAGGTAAACCGTAATAATTCCCCACAGCTAAAAATGTTGCTCATTCATGCTAGCATTGAATATGTAACATTATGAAATTGACAAACAATTGTTACGAATTAACACATATTTTATGGAACAATTTGTCCCTTATTAGAAAAGAAGGCTATCTGAATAAGGGATGATTTGAAACAAAACTAGAATGAATAGTTAGTGAAACATACTGCTGCTGCTGCTGCTGCTAAGTCGCTTCAGTCTTGTCCGACTCTGTGTGACCCCATAGACGGCAGCCCACCAGGCTCCCCCGTCCCTGGGATTCTCCAAGCAAGAACACTGGAGTGGGTTGCCATTCCCTTCTCCAATGCATGAAAGTGAAAAGTGAAAGTGAAGTCGCTCAGTCGTGTCCGACTCTTAACGATCCCATGGACTGCAGCCTACCAGGCTCCTCCGTCCATGGGATTTTCCAGGCAAGAGTACTAGAGTGGGGTGCCATTGCCTTGTCCCAGTGAAACATACTAATAAAACACAAATACATTTGAAATTCAATAGCAATTCAACCTAAAATGCCCATGGATACCAACCTTCCTTTGCAGTTTCAGAACCCAAGTTGCTATAAAATAGTTATTTTTAAAATTGAGGTAGTATATATTTACAGTGAAATGCATGTATCTTAATTGTATAGTTCACTTATTTTGAAGAAATAGTTCATGCCAACAGATGTAGCCAACACACTGGACAAAAGCATACATAATTTCCATACCACATTAAGTTACTTTTTGCACCTTATATTCAGTTCTTACCCCCTCCCTCCATAGGCAACTTTTCTGATTTTTATTATAAATTGACTTCATCTGGTCTTTCTGTAAATACAATTATACATACATCTCTTATGTCTGGTGTCTGTCTCCCCATATAATGTCTTAAAGATTCATTAATGTGTTGAACATATCAGTAACTCGTTTTTATTGCTGGGTAGAATTCTACTGTATGAATATATCAACATACTTTTATCCACTTTTCCATTGAGGGACATTTGGGTTGTTTCAATTTCAGGCTATGTGAACAAGTTTATAATTCTTTTTTTAATTTAATTTAATTTATTATTATTATTATTTTATTACTTTACAATATTGTATTGGTTTTGCCGAATAATTCTTGTACAAAATGTTGTTTGGACTTTTGTTTTCACTGTTGCTACTGCTGCTGCTAAGTCACTTCAGTTTTCACTACACATGGGGAAACAGCAAAGACTGGAATTCCTAGGTAATAAGGTACATATATGTTTAACAACTGTTTATATTAAGGAACATTTTCCATATGAAAAAACAAGATAAAAAATCAGAAAAAAAGAAGCTTAATAAAACAGAAATAAGTAATTTGCCTGGTAAGATTAAAAATAAGTGTCATAAAATGATAATAGAACTTGGCAGAAACATTGATTAATAGTTAAAACTTTAACAAAGAGATACATCAATAAAATATCAGAATACATTTGAATCAGTTCTAATGAGGTGGATGAAACTGGAGCCGATTATACAGAGTGAAGTAAGCCAGAAAGAAAAACACCAATACAGTATACTAATGCATATATATGGAATTTAGAAAGATGGTAATGATAACCCTGTATGCGAGACAGCAAAAGAGACACAGATGTATAGAACAGTCTTTTGGACTCTGTGGGAGAGGTAGGGTGGGATGATTTGGGAGAATGGCATTGAAACATGTATAATATCATATAAGAAACGAATCGCCAGTCCAGGTTTGATGCAGGATACAGGAAGCTTGGGGCTGGTGCACCAGGATGACCCAGAGGGATGGTACAGGGAGGGAAGTGGGAGGGGGGTTCAGGATGAGGAGCACGTGTACACCCGTGGTGGATGCATGTTGATGTATGACAAAACCAATACAATATTGTAAAGTAATTAGCCTCTAATTAAAATAAATTTAAATTAAGAATAAAAGAAAAAAAAGATCACTGAAGAATCAAGTAACTAAACTGAAAAATACACAGGAGGGGTTCAACAGCACCCTAAATGAAGCAGAAGAAAGGGTCAGTGATCTGAAAGACAGGGCAGTGGAAATGACACAAATAGAAGAGCAAGGAGAAAAAACTTTAAAAAGCGTTCATAGCTTAAGGGACTTTTGGTACAGCATCAAGCAAACTAAAATTCAGAGTTAGGAGTCCAAAATGGAAAAAAGGAATGAAAGCAGCAGGAAACTTATGTAAATAAACAGTGGCTGAAAATTTTCCTAAACTGGGGAAGAAAGCAGATGTACAGATTCAGGGAACCCAGGGAGTTCCAAATAAAACAAACCCCAAGAGACATGTACTGAGACATAATTAAGCTGTCAAAGGCAAATGACAAATCTTAAAAGCAGCAAGAGAAAAATAACACATCACATACAAGGTAACCCCCAGAAGACTATAAGCAGATTTTCAACAGGGTACCTGAGGCTAAAAGGGTGTGACATGGTATATTTAAAGTGCTAAAAGGAAACAAACAATAAAACTTCTGGCCAATAATAATCTGCTTGGCCAAGTTATTATTCAGGATTGTAGAAGTAAAGACTTTTTCCAGACAGCCAAAACTGAAAGAGTTCATTACCACTGAACTGCTTTAAGATACATGTTAAAAAGACTTCCTTAAGCTGCAAAGGGTACTAATTAGTAACAAGAGAACATATAAAGATATAAACCTCACTGGTGAAGGTTAATATAAAAACAGTGGATTAAACACCTATAAAGCTAGTGTGAAGTTCCGTTTAGTTCAGTTCAGTCGCTCAGTTGTGTCCAACTCTTTGCGACCCCATGAATCGCAGCACACCAGGCCTACCTGTCCATCACCAACTCCCAGAGTTCACTCAGACTCACATCCATCGAGTCAGTGATGCCATCCAGCCATATCATCCTCTGTCGTCCCGTTTTCTTCCTGCCCCCAATCCCTCCCAGCATCAGAGGCTTTTCCAGTGAGTCAACTCTTTGCATGAGGTGGCCAGAGTACTGGAGTTTCAGCTTTAGCATCATTCCTTCCAAAGAAATCCCAGGGCTGATCTCCTTCAGAATGGACTGGTTGGAGGACACCGAAAAAAGTAGTATAAGTAACAATAATGATTAGTAAACATATCAATGATAAAAAGATGTAAAATATTATGTCAGAAACAAAGTGTAGGAACGGCAGGATAAAAGTGTAGAGATCTAGAATATGTTCAAGTTAAGTTGTTATCTATTTAAAATTGACTGCTATAAACTATAAGCACAGATTGTTGTGTGTAAGCCTCATGGGAAATACCAAGCAGAAACTTACAGTAGATATACAAAATATAATGAGAAAAAAATCTAAGCAAACCATTATAGAAAGCCATCAGACCACAAATGTAGAAAGCAAGAGAAGCATATAACAGAGGAACCACAAAGCCACCAAAAAACAATTAGCAAAATGACAGTAAGTACATACCTATCAATAATTTAAATACAAATCGACTAAATTTTCCAATCAAAAGATATAGGGTGACTGAATGGATTAATTTTTTTTTTTAAAGGCTCCTCTATGTGCTGCCTACAAAAGAATCACATCAGATGTAAGGACATACCCAGGCTGAAAGTGTAGCAATGAAAAAATATATTTTATGCAAATAACAACCAAAAGAAAGTTGGAGAATCTGTATTTTTATCAAACAAAGTGAAAATGAAAGTCACTCAGTCTTGTCCGACTATTTGTGACCCCATGGACTTCCAGGCAAGAATACTGGAGTGGGTAGCCTTTCCCTTCTCCAGAGGATCTTCTCAACCCAGGAATTAAACCCAGGTCTCCTGCATTGCAGGCTGATTCTTTACCAGCTGAGCCACAAGGGAAGCCCAAGAATACTGGAGTGGGTAGCCTATCCCTTCTCCAGTGAATCCTCCTGACCCAGGGATTGAACTGAGGTCTCCTGAATTGTAGGCAGATTCTTTACCAACTGAGCTATCAGGGAAGCCCTTTATTAAACAAAATAGATTTAAAAATAAAGACTATAATAAGAGACAAAGGAAAGTGCTACATAATGATAAAGGAGACAGTCCAAAAGAAGATATAATCTGTGTAAATATTTATGTTCCCAGCATAGGAATAAAACCAGTCAATCCTAAAGGAAATCAACCTTGAATATTCATTGGAAGGACTAATGCTAAAACTGAAGCTCTAATACTTTGGCCACCTGAGTGAAGAACCTACTCATTGGAAAAGACCCTGATGCTGGGAAAGATTGAAAGCAAAAGAAGGGGGTGGAAGGGGATGAGATGGTTAAATACCATCACTGATTCAATGAACATGAATTTGAGCAAACTCTAGGAGATAGACAAGGACACGGGAGCCTGGTATGCTGCAGTCCATGGGTCACAAAGAGCCGGACACAACTTAGCAACTGAACAACAGCAAGCATAGAAATACATAAATACACAGTGCAAATATTTAAAAACTTAAAGGGAGAAATAGACAATAATACAATAATTGTCAGGGACTTTAATATCCCACTTATATCAATAGACAGATTATCCAAACAGAATAATAATTAAATACTGGCCTTAAATGACACACTAAATTATATGATATTAGCAGGTATATACGTAACAGCCCATCCAAAAGGAAATACACATCCTCCTCAAGTGCACATGGAGAATTCTCTAGGACAGATCTCATGTTAGACCACATGCAAATCTTAACAGATTTATGAAGACTGAAATCATATCAGGAATCTTTTCTCACTAGAAATAATACACTTTAATCAATTACAAGGAAACAGTTCATAAATATACACAGATTAAACATGTTGCCCAACAAATGGTCAATGAAGAAATCAAAAGAGAAATTAATACCTTGAGGTATTCTAAGAGACAAATTCATAGTGAGAAATCCCTTTCTCAAGAAAGAAGAAAAATCTAAAATAAACAAGTTAACTTTACAATTCAAAGAACTAGAAAAAAGAAGAACTAATGAAGGGTGGTTTGTAGAAAGGAAGTAACAAAGATCAGTAGAAATAAATAAAATAGACAATGGAAAAGATCAATAAAACCAAAGCTAGTTCTAAAAAAAAAAAACTGACAAGTATTAATCTAGAATCACCAAGAAAAAATGCATAAATAAACAAAAATTAAAGAGATGTTATAATTGATACCACAGAATCCATGGATCATAACAGATTAACTACAATATACTTGAATAATTTGAACAACGTCAAATCAATACATTACTAGAAATGAGCAACCTTCCATGACTGAATCATGAAGAAGCAGAAACTTTGAATAGACCACTTACTAGTAGGGAGAGTCAATCAGTCATCAAAAACCTCCTGACAAAAGTCCAGAAGCAAAGACTTCACTGGTGATTTCTACCAAACATTCAAAGAAGCATTAATATCAGTCCTTCTCAAACTCTTCCAAAATGCAGAAAAAGAAAGAACACTTTCAAAATCATTTTATGATGCCAGCATTTCCTTGGTACCAAAAGCAAAGACATCACAAGGAAAAAAAATTGCATGTCAGTACTCCTGATGAACATAGATACAAGTTACCTTAACAAAATATTAGAAAACCAAATTCAACAATACATCAGAGGATCATGCACTTGATACAGTGGAACTTGTCTCTGGGATGAAAAGATGGTTCAACATTTGCAGATCAATCAACATGATAAAAAAGATTTAACTAAATGAAGGATAAAAATCATACTATCTCAATAGATGAAGTAAAAGCATTTAATAAAATTCAACAGTAATTTATGATAGAAAAACTCAGGAACATTAATATGGGGGAATGTACTTGAACCAAATAAAGGCCATATATGGTAACCCCACAGTTAACCTTATACGCACTGTGAAAAACTCTGCAACCCAGAATAATAAAATAATGCTTATTATCACCATTTTAACCCAATATAGTCTTGGAATTCATAGCCACAGCAATTAAGGGAAAAATAAAAAGTCATCCTGATTGGAAAGGAAAAAGTAACACTTTCATTATTTGCATGTGACGTGGTTTTATACACAGAAAACCTAAATACTCCACCGAAGTCCATCAGACTAATAAATAAGTTCTATAAAGTTACTGGATACAAACTCAGTATGAAAAAATATGTTGCATTTCTAAACTAATTATAAAGTATGAGAAATTAAGAAAATAATTTCATTCATAAATATAGCAAAAAAATAGTGAAACTGGGAATAAATTTAACAAAGAAGGTAGAATACCTGTACATGAAAACTACAGAGATTTAAGAAATTGAAGATAATACAAATAAGTGGAACCATATCCCACAATCATGGACTGGGTGAATTAATACTGTAAAATGTCTGTACTATCATAAAAAATCTGCAGTTTCAATACAATCCCTATCAAAATGTCATTTTTCACAAAAGTAGAGCAAACATAAAATTCTTATGGAACCATAAAAGACCCAGAATCACCAAAGCAATCGAGAAAAAAGAACAAACCTAGAGGCTTACCCTCCTAGATTTCCGACTCTATTGCAAAGCTGTAATAATCAAAACAGTATGGTATTGGCATAAAAACAGGTATATAAATCAGTGGAACCTAACAAAGAGCCCAGCAATAAACCTGTGCAAACATGATAAATTAATTTAGGAAAAGGAGCCACAAATATAAAATGAGGGAAGGATAGTCTCTTAATCAGTGTTTGTTAGAAAAAGAGGAGAGCTGCATACAAAAGATTAAAACTAGACTCATACACCGTACACAAAAATTAACTCCAAATGGATTAAAGGTCTGAATGTAAGACCTGAAACCATAAACCTCTTAGGAGAATACAGGGGGAAAGCTCCTTGAAATTGGTCTTGAGGTTGAATTTTTAGATCTGACTTCAAAAAGCAAAGGAAACGAAAGTCAAAGTAAACAAATGTGACTACATCAAACTAGAGAAGTTTCTGCACACTGAAGGTAATTATTAACAACAAGAAAATACATCCTACTGAATGGAGAAAATATTTGCCAAACATATATCTGATAAGGGATTAATATCCACACAAACACACACACATATAGCTCAATAGTGAAAATAAAAATAATCTAAATAGAAACTGATCAGGAGACCTGAATAGACATTTATCCCAAAATGCACACAGATGGCCAACAGGTCTGTGAGAAGATGCTCAACATCCTTATTCATCATGGAAAGGAAATTGAACCACAATGAGATGACATCCTGCCCCCATCTTTTAGAACAGCTATTCCCAGAAAGCAAGAGATAACAAGTGTTGGCGAGCATGTGGAGAAAAGGGAATTTTCTGTGCTTTCTTGGTGGAAATAGCCATTATGGAAAGTAGTATAGAGATTCGTTTTCAAATTAAAAATAGAATTACCATATGAGCCAGTAATCCCACTTCTGGGTATTTATCTGAAGAAAATAAAACACTAATTCAAAAACATATATGCACCCCCAGGTCACTGCATCATTATTTTTAGCAGCCAAGTTATAGAAGCAACCTGTGGGTCCGCTGATGAATAAATCAATAAGGAAGACGTGAGACACACACACACACACACACACACACACACACATGCACACCCATATGCTCTCACTCATGTGAGAAATTAAAAAAAAAAAAAAAAGCAACAAAAAGCCAAACTCCTAGATACAGAGAAGAGGTTGATGGTTGCAAGAGATAAGGTATGGGAGAAATGAAGAGGCCATAAGCTACAAATTTTAATTATCAAATAAATGATATAATGCACAGCATGATGAGTACAGTTAATAATATTTCTGTCACAGTAGATCTTAGAAGTCCTCACTTAAAGTATTGTTATGGACATCAACTTATTTTAATGATCATATTGCAATTTAAAAATATGTGTTATACGCCAATTATATTTCAATAAAAAAGAAATATTGGACAAATTATTTAACCTCAATTTCATACTAGGTCAAAATATCAATGTTCTAGAGCTTTTCTGAGAAACAAAGACATCCTACAGAATAAATTTGTCAGAAGTATTGACATACAATTACTCAAAAAATTCTCATTCTACCAAACAGTGCTGTGAAAATTGGATATCCACATGCAAGTAATGAATTTGGATTTCTGCCTCACAGACAGAAAAATTATCTCAGTAGACCACAGACATGAATGTAACAGCTAAAGTTACAGAATCTTGGAAGAAAACAGAGAAGCAGATCATTTGCAATCTTAAGTTAGCTATGATTTCTTGGATATGACACCAAAAGCAGAAGAAATAAAAAGGGACTAAATTGTTGGGTTTCACAAAAATTGAAAGATTTTTGGCTGCAAAGGATGCTACTGAGAAAATAAAAACACAAACCACAGAATGGGAGAAAATATCTGCAGTTGATAAATCTACTAAGTGTATAATATCCAGAGTATACAGGATGCTTATAGCTCAACCACAACAAAACAATTAAAAAGTGGGCAAAGCATACAAAGAGACATTTTTCCAAAGAAGATAGATGAATGGCCAATAAGCACATGAAAATGTGCTCAGTACTGCTTGGGAAAAGAATTTAACAACCGCAATGAGATAGGAGTTCCTACCCTCTATGAGGGCTGTACTCAGAGGTGATAATGGGTGTTGGCAAGTGTGTAGAGAGATTGGAAACTTTATACATTGCTGGTGGGAATGTAAAATGGGACAGAAGATTTGGAATATATTTTTGGCAGTTCTTCAGATGGTTAAAACAGTTTTACCATATGATCCAGCAATTTCATCCCTAGGTTTTTATACTCAAGAGACCTGGAAACATATATACACACATAACTAGTATACTCTTCTATTCATAGCAGAGTTATTCATAACACTCAAAATGTAAAATAGTTCAAGAGTCTGCCAACTGATGCTTGCATAAGCAAAATGTGTCAAATACATTCAATGAAATATTATTGGTCAATTAAAAGGAAAGGTGTAGAGATACAGGCTAAGACAATGACAGACCTCAGAATCATTCTGCTGAGTGAAGGAACTAGGGACAAAAGACTGCATGCTGTCTGATTTAATCTATTAATATTGAAGAGTGTAAGGGGAGGGGCAGATAAAAAGTAGCTAAGGAGAACAGATTTCTTTGTGGGCTGATGAAAACACTCTAGAATTAGGTTATGGTGATGGGTGTATAATGCTCTCAGTATATTAAAGTCCATCATTTGCATACTTTAAGTGGACAGAATTTAAAATATGTAAATTGTATGTCAATAAATCTGTTTTTAAAAGGCATAAATGAAAATATCCTTCAATGGTGCAGCACTCCAAAATGGTCACCCTGATAACTGAGGAAGGCATTTCAAGTTGACTTATGCTAACCTCACAATATCTAGTTGATCCTGAAAGATATACATCTTGGAGATATAAAATAAGCTTGGAGAAACTTATATAACAAGACTTCTAAAAAGCTTTCCACTTTAAAAAGCCAGTGCCATTTTTTCTAAAAAGCCAGTGCCATTTTTTCTAACAACCCCCATTGTATATCTGTTTATGTGTGCATATGTATATTATTAAGATTTAGTATTGCATTTGAAAATCTTCATATTATTACATGTTAAATCTTTTTTTTCCCCCCTATGGAAATTGGCGGCCTTATGCACAAGCATCTGCATTATCCACGTGAAATTGATGTAAGGTCACTAGCTAGGCTCTGTGGGGAGCATATTTAGCAGAATAAGTCTGCTACCTGTTTAAGGAGTGAAATACCTACTCACTGCAGGATGTATTCACTAACTGTTTACATAATTGTAAGCTCTTAGTAATAAAGCAGTCATGAATCTGTCATTTGACTGCTTTAACCATGACACTTCAGAACTCAAAATCCTGCTCTCAAAAACTTCCTTTAATTTATTTTAATTAAAAGATATCCCAAGAGGGCAGTACAAATGCTTGAAAGTTTAAAGCTTTGTTCCCTTTGCTACAACTAAAGACATGTTCTCTTCCCTTCTCTATCAAGTGAAGTGCACTTCTGAGATTCACAGTAGCAATTATGTGAGGTAGTCTTTTAAAAGAGTAGTTTGATACAACCAAACAAAGCAGGAGTTCTGGAAAGACTCACCAAAGAGTTGAATATATATATATATATATATATATATATATATACACACATATATCAGAGAAGGCGATGGCACCCCACTCTAGTACTCTTGCCTAGAAAATCCCATGGACGGAGGAGCCTGGTAGGCTGCAGTCCATGGGGTCGCTAAGAGTCAGACACAACTGAGCGACTTCACTTTCACTTTTCACTTTCATGCATTGGAGAAGGAAATGGCAACCCACTCCAGTGTTCTTGCCTAGAGAATCCCAAGGACCAGGGAGCCTGGTGGGCTGCCATCTATGGGGTCACACAGAGTAGGACACAGCTGAAGTGACTTAGCATATACATATATATATGTATATAAATGATAATCTTCTAATGTGAAGTTTGTTATCATTTATTTTTGTAATAATGGAAAAATTCATAATAATTCTTTTTAAAAGTTTAAGATGAAGAAAAATAGTATAAGCAGCATTTGAATCCATTTCTAACACAATGCAATATTCATTCAAAATGCTGCCTCCTTATAGATTAACTCGGTTGACAATACTTCAGTTCAGTTCAGTTCAGTTCAGTTGCTCAGTTGTGTCCAACTCTGCGACTCCATGAATCGTAGCACGCCAGGCCTCCCTGTCCATCACCAACTCCGGGAGTTCACTCAGACTCATGTCCATTGAGTCAGTGATGCCATCCAGCCATCTCATCTTCTGTCATCCCCTTCTCCTCCTGCTCCCAATCCCTCCCAGTGTCAGAGTCTTTTCCAATGAGTCAACTCTTCGCACGAGGTGGCCAAAGTACTGGAGTTTCAGCTTTAGCATCATTCCTTCCAAAGAAATCCCAGGGCTGATCTCCTTCAGAATGGACTGGTTGGATCTCCTTGCAGTCCAAGGGACTCTCAAGAGTCTTCTCCAACACCACAGTTCAAAAGCATCTTCGGCACTCAGCCTTCTTCACAGTCCAACTCTCACATCCATACATGACCACTGGAAAAACCATAGCCTTGACTAGATGGACCTTTGTTGGCAAAAGAATGTCTCTGCTTTTCAATATGCTATCTAAGTTGGTCATAACTTTTCTTCCAAGGAGTAAGCATCTTTTAATTTCATAGCTGCAGTCACCATCTGCAGTGATTTTGGAGCCCAAAAAAATAAAGTCTGACACTGTTTCCACTGTTTCCCCATCTATTTCCCATGAAGTGATGGGACCAGATGCCATGATCTTTGTTTTCTGAATGTTGAGCTTTAAGCCAACTTTTTAACTCTCCACTTTCACCTTCATCAAGAGGCTTTTTAGTTCCTCTTCACTTCCTGCCATAAGGGTGGTGTCATCTGCATATCTGAGGTTATTGATATTTCTCCCAGCAATCTTGATTCAAGCTTGTGCTTCTTCCAGCCCAGCGTTTCTCATGATGTACTCTGCATATAAGTTAAATAAGCAGGGTGACAATATACAGCTTTGATGTACTCCTTTTCCTATTTGGAACCAGTCTGTTGTTCCATGTCCAGTTCTAACTGTTGCTTCTTGACCTGCATACAGATTAGGATGCAGTATTGCCTAGACAGTGCATGGTCATCTGTTGATCATGGCTGAAACCCCAAACCTTCATCTGAGAAGCTGACCTGGGAGAGGGCAGAGGAGAACTCTCAGAGGGCTGGTGAGGAGCCCTGCATGGGGAAGGCTTACATTAGTCACAGAATGAGAAGGGAGTGAACTCAGAGGATGTACACTTGGACCACATGGGTTTAGAGGGAGGCCAGCATGGAGTCACACTGAGTTTTGTTAGTCAGAGTACAGACGTTGGATTTTTTTCATCTTGAGACTTGAATCCTCTGATGAGTTTTGATGGGGTGGGACAGAATCTGATTTGTAATTGAAAACCACCCCACTTCTGCTCTGCTGAAAACAGATCTCAGTGAGGGACCACAGTGAATGTGGCCACAGGTTAGGATGCTGTAGTGGATGTGGGCTGGGTCTGAGCACCCACAGTGAGAATGAGGACTAATTAAGGATGCTCTGTGTGCTAAGTCACTCAGTCATGTCAACCAGACTCCTCTGTCCATGGGACTCTCCAGGTAAGAATACTGAAGTGGATTGCCATGCCCTTCTCCAAGGGTTCTTCCCAACCCTGGGATCTAAACTGCATCTCTTACATCTCCTGCACTGTCAGGCCAGTTCTTTACCACTAGTGCCATCTGGGAAACCAGAAAACATTTACATTCTCCCACTACCTGAAATGCCCCCCTGATGGCTCAGATGTTAAAGAATCTTCCTGCAATGCAGGAGACCCAGGTTCAATCCTTGGGTTGGGAAGATCCCTGCATCCCCTGGAGAAGGGAATGGCATCCCACTCCACTATTCTTCCCTGGAAGATCCCATGGACAGAGGAGCCTGAGGAACTACAGTCTCTGGGGTTGCAAAGAGTCAGATATGACTGAGCGAATAACACTTTCACTACCTAAAATATAAACTCAAAACATTTAGGTAACAGATTTACAATGCTAAAATAAACTATTTTGTATTCTGAACCTACCAGAAATTCTAATGCATCACCAAAGAAGCAATATTGAAATTACACAGTATGAATTAACTGGCCCCAATTAAAGAAACAGGAAGACATAAATTGAGTTTTCCAGAAAAATAAAAGTTTGTTTGTTTGTTTTCCTTAAACCTAGATGCCAAAATATAATGGACTATGGAATAATGGGTTTGATCACTTTATTAATTCCAGTGGTTATAAGTTAATTATTTATAATATCATTTGCTGATGAAGGTGGAGAAGGCAATGACACCCCACTCCAGTACTCTTGCCTGGAAAATCCCATGGACAGAGGGGCCTGGTGGGCTGCAGTCCATGGGGTCGCTAGGAGTCGGACACGACTGAGCGACTTCACTTTCACTTTTCACTTTCATACATTGGAGAAGGAAATTGCAGTCCACTCCAGTGTTCTTGCCTGGAGAATCCCAGGGACGGGGGAGCCTGGTGGCCTGCTGTCTATGGGGTTGCACAGAGTCAGACATGACTGAAATGACTTAGCAGCAGCAGCAGCAGCTGATGAAGGAGGTGAACAAAATGCAGCCAAAGGTCTAGTTTCTCTTTTTAATGAAAATTCTATCATCTTTTTTCATTAAAAGTGTCACTTTATAGTAGAGTCACATGTTATTCAAAATATGAATTAAAGAAAATAAAGAGGAATGTGATTAGAAAGGGAAATATATGCAAGTATTTCTAAAAATTCTTTACTGCAATGGGCCATTGAACTTAACTTTGACTGTAACAAAGAATATTTGTCTGGCCACGTAATTCTTACTCTGATATTACTAATCAAGACCATCAGATTTATAAAGAAAGGGTGGATTTATCTTCCTCACATAATATTGTGGAAGAATGGCATAGATTAATCAAAAATGATGACTTAGAGTTTCTGTCTGGAAGTGAAGAAATGATTATTTTTTCATCTCTGTGCCTGAGGCTCTGACAGACCTCAGAGATACTGTGGTTTTGGTTTCAGACCCTGAGATAAAATGAGTATCACAATAAAGTGAGTCACACAAACTTCGGGTTTCCCAGTGCACATAAATTAATAATAAAAAGAAAAAAAAAAACTAAAAAAGAAAGTTATGTTTTTTCCACACTATGGTCTATTAAGTATATAATATTCATTATGGCTAACAACAACAACAACAAAAAACCCAACATATATACATGAAGTAAAAGTACTCAATTGCTAAAAAATACTAGCCATCATCTGAGCCTTCAGCAAGTCCTAGTAGTATTATCAAAGATCCTACATCCCAGATCACCATAATGGATATAATAATAATAAAAATGTTTGAAATGTGAGAATTACCTAAATGTAATGCAGGGACATGAAGGGAACAAATGCTGCTGGAATAAATGGCACTGATAGACTTGCTCTACGCAGGGGTGCTGCAGACCTTCAATTTGAAAACCGTAAGCAGCATCTTCAAGGAGCAATGAAGTGAAGCCCAATAAGACAAGGTGCCTGTTCAGTCATCTCCCCACACATGTCCTCGGTGTGGCCAGAACCATTGTTGCAGAGAGCAGTCGCGTGGTGGATATCATGGAGACAGCACAGTAGCTTTGATGGGTGGAAATGGGGCTGGAATTACCAGAATTTCCCCTAAGAAGCCAGAACCCCAGAGGAAGAAGCCAGGACAGTCCCCAGAACACTGTCATCACAAAGGAAAGAGACACTTTCTCACAGGACACCATCATCACAATTGAGGAAAGCACCACCTCCCTTAGGACATCATCGCCACCATCACAAGGAAAAGAGACACCATCTTCCTTGGAGCACCAACATCACAGTGGTTAATGGCGGCAGTTTCCTCCAGAACATCTTTGCCTGAAGGGCAACAGCCACCCTTTCCCCAGGACCCCATCATCACAGGGGAAAAGCCCCCGTTACCCCCGAGACTCCATCATGACAGGGCGAGCAGTGGTGCCCTCCTGTCGGCGCTGAGGGGAGGCGTGACGTCCACCTCCTCCCTGTGTGGCTTCCACCCCAGCTCCCCGCAGACTTCTGAGACAGCTCTCACTTTCAGAACTCACTCCCTTCTGCAGGGTAAGGCTATTTCTTTTCATTTTTGAGAAACAAGTGAGTCCTTTCTGAAGAGAGTGCTGGGGTTTTCAAAGCAATCGTCTCATCTTGGGGTGGAGTGGGAGAGAAGTCAGCTATTTGTACCAGAGTATCGCTGCATTTGCTTCTTTCTTCTTCTTTTTTTTAAAATTTATAAGTCTCATTTATTTGTGCTACAGTTTGAATCCCTGTGTGCAGACAGGAATGGCAACCCACTCCAGTATTCTTTCCTGGAGAATCCCATGGACAGAGGAGCCTGGTGGGCTACAGTCCATGTGGTCATAGTCGGACACACTCAGGATTTGTGATTGGTCTCAATCACTGTGTTGGGGGAACACTTGAGCTTGGTCAGCTCCTTTCTGCCTGAATTTCTCCCAGCCTCAGTGTCTGGTGTTACTTGTCTAATCCCTGCAGGTGGGCTTGTCCCCCAGCCAACAACCAGTGTCTATTGTAGAAATCTTCCCTCTCCCCTTCCTCAGATCCTGGGCAGGACTTTTGCTCAGACAGGTTGGGCATGAAACATCTTTATTGCACACAAATTGGCTCAATAGTTACTAACTTGAATTGGGAAAAAATAAAATCAAGTGGTTTGGAGGTTTCCAGTGTCCCTTTTGGTTTTAATACTTATTTATGAAGACATTAAAACAACACAGCTCTACCCAATACATTCAATTACCTAAGAAGACTTGGGCCAACATACTATAACAGACTGCTTCGGATTTTTCTCCCTTCAGACCCTAGAGTAAATACAGGTTGTTTGAATTGAGGGTCAGAGGGTCCGGTTTCCATCCTTTCTGACTTACCACTCAGCTTAGGTCCTTGGGGAATAGCTTTTCTGCACACAAGTTTGAAAACAAAAATTAGCTGACTAATGCGGTCCTGAGACTATGGGACACCAAAACCTCGTGTGAAATGTAGAACATCTGAGTATAGCCACAGCTCCAGTCACTGATGTAAAGATGCCAGCTCCCACACCGGCTGTACCAAGGGAACCAACACACATCCTGTGTTCTGTATTCACACAGGCATGTCAGAGACATGTATACCTGTGCTAAACACCTCCTAATAATGGGAAAAGCAATACCAACCTTAATGGTTAAACTTGATTCAGTGTCATATGGGTCAGTAATCTAAGCACTTTAATGAACTTATTTAATCTTTAGAACAGTTCAGAGATAGACAATGTTACTATTCCTATTTTTGAGGTGGAGAAATTGAAGTTTAGGTATGAAGTTAAGTACCTAGCAAAATGTTATTTTATAAATCTTAATTTCTAAACACTAGGTAAAACAGAGATTATCTAACCACACACTCCACTGGAAACCTCTTAATCTAGTAGCAGATTAATAGTTGTTACTTAGCCTAACTTAATCCAACAGTAGTGAGATACTTAATCCAGTTACCAGACAGGATAATAATCTAACCACCTAATCAGTTGATATAATCTGACTGCGAGAGACCAGATAGAACATACCAGAGAATCAGGAAGTTTTTTACCCAGGCAGCCTGAGTCCAGATCCCAGTAGCTTAACCATCACTCCGATGGCCTTGCTTACACACTTCAGAAAGGTTAAATCAAGGAGAAAGAGTATAATCCCTATGGGAGGGCTTAATCTTTATTCACAACCTATAATTTTCTCCTGTGACATTCTGCACTGGAAATTTTTGTGAAAAAGCCAGGACACTGATAAACCCGCATTTCAATACCTAGTCATTTTCCTTTATCTGTCAACAGAAAACTTAAGGAATTTATCCAGCATGACAGCAAAATAATATTTCAGTTTTACTTGACAAAAAGAAAAGTAGTAGGAAGTGATTCAGCTAGGAATATGACCAAGCCCTTCAGAGTAATTCAATACTGTGGTTAGCGGAGGATGTTTTCTTTCTTTCTTTTCTTTTCTTTTTGTATGTAATGAAAGGCAAAGATCATTAAAGCAGAAATGTCAAGTTATCTTTGAAACATGAGCATGGTGTTACCAGTGCGAAGCTTAAATAGATACTAATGATATGTTAATTGGTTAATTATACATATTAATAACATACTTGCAAAGACACCATTTCTTTATGTTTAAATGACATAATTGTGTGTCAGTTTTGTTTTCAGTAAACACAGAGATGCTTTCCTTCACCTACATGTCTCTATATAATTGAGTTTGGCTTTTCTCCCTGAGCTACAATTGATCCTAATGTCTTTATTAAACAGGAATCATCTTCAGTAGTCTGCTTTTAGCCCCCTCTCTGAGATAGCCAAATTGCCAATCAGGTTTTCAGAAAGGCGGACAGATCCTGGCTGGGGTGCCGGTCCATTTACAAATGGCATTACTGTCCTCTCTGGCATCACAAAATCCAAAAGCAATCCCCCTTTTGCCAAGTAATCACACAGAAGAAAATCAGCTATAATTCTTGGTCCAACAAGATACGCAGTCCTATCCCCCTGTCATTGAAAATGCTTTACACTCATCTCAAACTCAGGTTCTTTTCTAAAATTGCCTTTTCTACAGAAGTTACAGCAGTTGGAGAAAATGGTTTGATTACCTGTTAGCTTTCAGTCATATCACTCTTGAATATGTCTCCCTGAAATCATCTAAATCCTCTTCAAAAATTAAAAAAAAAGTGACCTATAAAAGTTATTTTTTCAGGACATGTTCACCATGAAATATACCAAGGGATACATGATGCACAAAAGCTTTTAAGATCACACACTAGGGGAAATGACCATGCTCTCTTTTTAAAAAATTCTTATTCTTATATTACCTAAAACCTCTTAAGACAAATTTGGGGAGTCTGTGGACTTTGGATATAATCAGAAGGTTCACTGAAACATGAAACTATTATGAAAAGCAAGTGTTATATATTCAACAAAAACTTATGACTCTTTAAAAATCTGTTTCTCTCTTAAAAAGTTGACGGTGATAAGTTCTCTTCATTACAGACAAGGATTAATAATATACAGCATCAGTTAATTTACACTCTGGGAACATCTCAATTGCCAGCACAGGCAGGATCCTTGTGGTTGGCAATAGAGGTACCACCCACTCACTATTCTCTTATTAAATTCTACTGTTATCTATTCTCTTATTAAATTCCATTGCAACAGAGATAATTTTGAAGCTAAGGAGATTTAGATCTATTTAATGAAAGAATCTTTCTGGTATTTAGCACTTCCTCTTTTGTTTAAACATTCTACTCTCTTAATACCCTAGAACTGGATGGTAAGATTTTGAGAGCTGGTGTTCTGTAATTTATAATTCATCTCAGAATAGGAAATTTGTGGGAGGATCACGTTGCATTAGAGCAAGCCTACTTATTTCCAAACAAAATATCCAGGCCTAATGCCCCAATGAGAAATCTGAAGTAACATTGGAGATGACAGATTTTCCAGTTCCCTGGGGCAAGCTCCCATGCCAGGGCTATGGAAGAGTCATTCTATGGAGAATGTTTGCCTCCAAGAATAGAGGACTCAGTGCTTAAGCAGGTGCAGGTTAGATGATCAGGTGTAGAGAGGACAGTGGGATATGCCTGGCCTTCAAACAGCCCCCGAAGAAACAGACAGCATATATGATGTGTGACAGCCTACCTCTGGGCATGCTGTGTGCTCTCATCAGCAGGGTGGATTCACTGTATCTTCATTTGACTCAACCTCTATGTGCCCTGAGACTTCTGGGTAAGAGAAGTAAGTGATCACAAAGGGTACAGCTGGTATCATCGTGTCAGCTGCTCCCACCTTGTAGCCCCTGAAACATGTATAAATGGTTGGAGGTTGCATTCTATAGGGATGCTCTGAAAAAGCGAGATGAGTCCTGAAGGTCTGTGTAAGGCAGGTGAGGGCCTCTCCTAACTTGAATGGGATGAAGCACAGTATGGTGGTGTAGAGATGCCCTGGCCCCAGGACTACTGAAAGTGATGAACGTGCCACTGCCCATGCTCTCCTCTCTGGGTCCAGGATGGTTTAGCCCTGAGGCTGTCTCTGCCCTAAAGTAGGTAGTGGTTATTGTCCAACCAGAGCACCAAATGCTTGATGTTTTGACCTGTGGTGCTAGAGAAGACTCTTGAGAGTTCCTTGGACAGCAAGAAGATCAAACCAGTTAATCCTAAAGGAAATCAACCCTGGATATTCATTTGAAGGACGGATGCTGAAGCTGAAGCGCCAATACTTTGGCCATCTGATGCGAAGAGCTGATTCATTGGAAAATACCTTGGTGCAGAGAAAGATTGAGGGCAAGAGAAGAAGGAGGTGACAGAGAATGAGATGGCTGGATGAAATCACTGACTCAGTGGATGTAAGTTTGAGCAAACTTCTAGAGATTGTGAAGGACAAGGAAGCCTGGTGTGCTGCAGTCCATGGGGTCCCAAAGAGTTGGACACGACTGAGCTATTGAATGACAACCTTTGGAAGTACTTGGGGTTGAGTCCTGCCTCTTTGCTCACTGGAACCTCTGATATGCAATTCATGGGAACTCTCTTCATCTCAGTTTACTCATCCATGCTCTGTGGAAGAGCAAGCCTAAGTCTGATCTGTGTCTGCTCTAAAGCAGAGCTTTCCAGAGCTCTCCTACATGACAGCACATGAAATGAAATGCCGACTGGACGGCACACTGGGACACACAGAGGAGCTTCTGAGGCTGGGACCGAGGAGAACCGAGCTGTTTCAGGCCACCCCTAGCTGCCCAAAGGCTTGAGGGTGTCAGCCTCTGAGATTCGCAAACAAGGCAGTGAATTCTCAAGTGCCATGGCTCATCCACACACACACATGCACATGTGGAAATGAAGACACACTGGTTAGAGCTCTTACTCAGATAATTATTTATGTAATTAGAGACCTCCGTCTTACTCACTCGACTCTATTTTGTGGAGTCATGTACTGTGACTCTTTGTCCATCTCTACACGGAAAGCAAATGATTGTATAGATTCCTAGATATTTTACTTGGAAAGTGAGAGTATTGGGTTATGTGGTCTATATATGTCTCTTTAAGGTCTACGAGGTGTCCTTCAATGGCATCATCCCAGAAATGAGTGGTTTTCAAACTTCTGCTACATCAGAACCACCACATCTTAACCACTGGGGTAAGGCATGTATTACTGGGGCCAAAATGGCTGGTTCTGCCAGTCTCAGATGGTACTCCAAATTCTAACATGTTTCTGGGTGGTTCTGATACTGCTGGTCTGGGGACTGCACCCTGAGAAGGCCATCATAAATCCAAGGGTCTCTACATAGGGTGGACTTTATAAGAGGAGTAGTGAGACAAAAGGAAAGACTTGGGACTCTGAGGTGCTGGGTAAGGGTGAGAAAATGCTGTTCTCACTTTGCCAACAAAGATCTGCATAGTCAACGCTATGGTTTTTCTAGTATTCGTGTACGGATGTGAGAGCTGAACCATAAAGAAGGCTGAGCACCAAAGAATTGATGCTTTTGAACTTGTACTGGAAAAGACTCCTGAGAGTCCCTTGGACCGCAAGGAGATCCAACCAGTCAATCCTAAAGTAAATTATCCCTGAATATTCACTGAAAGGACTGATGCTGAAGCTGAAACTGAAGCTCCAATAGTTTGGCCACCTGATGCAAAGAGCCAGTTCATTGGAAAAGACCCTGATGCTGGGAAATATTGACAGCAGAAGGAGAAGGGGCCAATAGAGGATG
Organism: Bison bison bison; assembly: GCF_000754665.1. Classification (NCBI taxonomy): domain Eukaryota; kingdom Metazoa; phylum Chordata; class Mammalia; order Artiodactyla; family Bovidae; genus Bison; species Bison bison. Next base: position 401,996 of record NW_011495053.1, on the reverse strand, counting down.
AGATGGTTTCACTGACTCAATGGACGTGAGTTTAAGCAAGCTCTGGGAGATAGTGAAGGACAGGGAAGCCTGGTGTACTGCAGTCCATGGGGCTGGAAAGAGTTGGGCATGACTGAGCAACTGAGCAACAAAGGCTTTCAAACTCCACCTGTACCTATGATTCTTATTTGTTGAGATCCATCTTAGTGAACACTTTACTTCACTCTGGACTCATCTGCAGGGGGGCATCTGGTTTTCTCTTTGGAGGAGGCCATGCTCACACACCCCTCTCCCCATAGGCAAGTGTCTGACGATGCTCTAGTCAGCAGTTCTCGGACTTTCCTTTGAGAACAGTCCTCTAAGTCGGTCCCTTCAGACTGCACCCAGGTCCAGGCTAAGGGGAGACAACACCTGGACCACATCACACAATCCCGACTGTGACACCAGGCACAGGACCCCAGCAAGACCATTCACTGCCATCATTGGCACCAAGAAATCAAGAGCAGGTGTTTATTTCCTTAGGACAACAGTGAACTTTTTCTTCTCTATTTGAAAGAGAGCAGGTACTAGGTTTGGTGTTGCATGAGGAGGAGAGAAGGAAACTTTTGAATAAAAGCTGAGCCAAAAAATGAAGAAGCAAAGCTGGGACAGCATTGCTTGATCAACCATAAAGAGACCCTGTTAGCTCAGATGGTAAAGAACCTGCCTGCAATGCAGAAGACCCAGCTTCAATTTGGGGTAGGGGAGATCCCCTTGTGGAGAAGGCAATGACACCCCACTCCAGTACTTTTGCCTGGAAAATCCCATGGGTGGAGGAGCCGTAGGCTGCAGTCCATGGGGTCACTAAGAGTCGGACACGACTGAGCGACTTCACTTTCACTTTTCACTTTCATGCATTGGAGAAGGAAATGGCAACCCACTCCAGTGTTCTTGCCTGGAGAATCCCAGGGATGGGGGAGCCTGCTGGGCTGCCGTCTATGGGGTCACACAGAGTCGGACATGACTGAAGCAACTTAGCAGCAGCAGCAGCAGATCCCCTTGAGAAGGGAATGGCAATCCACTCCAGTATTCTTGCCTGGAAAAGTCCACATACAGAGGACACTGGTGGGCTTCAGTCCATGGGGTTGCAAAGTGTCACACAGAGCTGAAGCGACTAACTCTTGCTTACTTAAAGAAACACCCAAGTATGGCCCTCTTCCTAGTATTTCCTGTTAACCATTCCACACACTGTAAAGTTTTACTTAATCAAGGGTGGGGAGAAATTTTGATCATTTGAAGCCTAAACATTCTGAAAAAAAGACAAAAGAGTCAAGGAAAATGCTCTCAGAGTTTGAGACGGTTGGACCTTAATCTTAAGTCTCCAATCGATATCATTTTAGTAGGTTGTTATGCTTAGTGGGGGGAAATTTTTCTATGAAACAATTTCGAGTTTTTTCAGTCACTAGGGTGAATTAGTGAAAACTTTGAATGATAATTTCTTTAAAAAATACAACCAGAATGTTTATACTAATGTTCATATTCATTTGCTATTTATGTCATTTAAGTAGTGGATCATTTGGATACAAAGAGACAACACACACATAGTATTTGTCTTCTACATAGAAAATATAAGAAAAAGAAGTTCACAGAAGAAATGAAATAATACGTTCTTGTTGTCTTTGGAGGGAGCATAATCTCATAGCAGAGCTCATAATTTCTGAGCTTTGCATGCAATAAGCACTGTGTGTTAGGCTGTTTTCTTAACCAATATGTGTGCCAGATGGTATGATACCTAAAGGAAAAAATAAGAAGTTGTCACACTTAAATATTAACTAAACTAAAATGCATCTCAGTGATGGGATGGGATTACAGTGTGATGTGTTCTCTTCATCACGGCTCATGGGTTTTCAGATCACTGAAATACCGATATTTGGAAAACAGTTCAGAAGTTAAGCTGAGACTCAACTATACTTGAAATCTTGCTTATGAGGGAATAAATATTTACTCTGTAAAGGGCCTGAATGGGAAATGCATTAACTAACCAATCTGCGTACCAGCCAGAGTGGAAAGGCAATAAAGGAAGACGGTGGAGACTGCAGAGGACATGAGATGCAGGGTCCCCATGGACCCCAGGAAACACCCCCTTCCTTCTTCTTGCCTGTTTTAATTAACCGAGGGTCAATCAATAGTAGCCATGGAATTAACTGTCTTTCCTTTGAGGTTGCAAAGAGTTTTGAAGCATTCATTCAATCAGTTCCCCAATTAGTCAACGAGGACCAATTTAATGACATGCTGGTTCTTCTGCGGCCATGATAATGTGTTTTGTCCTTTTTGATAATGTCAGGTATCTATCATGGTAAAGGGAAGAGGCAGTACAATTTCTTGGGAGGAAATCTGGAGTTAACTCTTAGGTTACTTAAGGGAGTATAGTCACACCATTTAAAAATCAAGTTTTGCACAAAGGCTGGTATCAAAATAAAAACCTACTTTAACCTCAGTTTTGTTTTTTCTTTTTTTTAAATTTTATTTTATTTTTAAACTTTACACTATTGTATTGGTTTTGCCAAATATCAAAATGAATCCGCCACAGGTATACATGTGTTCCCCATCCTGAACCCTCCTCCCTCCTCCCTCCCCATACCATCCCTCTGGGTCGTCCCAATGCACCAGCCCCAAGGATCCAGCATCATGCATCAAACCTGGACTGGCGACTCATATAGGTATTTCAATGCCATTCTCCCAAATCATCCCACCCTCTCCCTCTCCCACGGAGTCCAAAAGACTGTTCTATACATCAGTGTCTCTTTTGCTGTCTCGTATACAGGGTTATTGTTACCGTCTTTATTGACTAGACACTTTCAAATGTGTTCCCACTAAGATTCTAACACAATACATCTCCGGAATTCATGACATTTTAAATTCAATTTAATGTAATAACTAAAAAAAGAGCCGGGGGAGAAATTGATGTCATTGTTAATACAACATAGAAAAGTTTAAATATCTGTAAATGTGCAAATACGTTTAATGACACAAGGGTATAAGGTTATGTGATAAGATGACTAGGATCAGATATCTCTGTGTCTCAGCTACCTTTGGTTATGCAAATATTTAAAGTACATACATGCTTTGAGCACTGAAGGAGGGGATATTTTCCTGAGTTCCATAGAGGCATTATTTAAATTCATCCTATGATCACTGTGTTCAGTCACCTTGCGTCTTTTGCAATTTTGTTCTAAATTTTGAACTTAGAGGGGCCACTGTGAATGCAAAGATGGAACCTGTAACTTAATGAGGATCAGTCAGTACCTTAGGTTGAGAGAACACCCCAGTATCACAGAACAGTACAGTGACTAGAACTTGGTTTAATAATTTCAAGATAGTTTTCAGAAATTATTCTTCTAAATGTCTGTGTCCTACAGGGAAGATGACATATTACTTAAAAACAATTTTCCTAATGGTTTAAAAGTCTAGTGCTTGCCAATATTCAAAAAAATTTTTTTTAATAAATGGTCCATTTGGGGGTGGTTAGAGAGAAATGGCATCCCACTCCAGTAGTCTTGCCTGGAAACTCCCATGGACGGAGGAACCTGGTAGGCTGCAGTCCATGGGGTCGCTAAGAGTCAGACACGACAGAGCGACTTCACTTTCACTTTTCACTTTCATGCATTGGAGAAGGAAATGGCAACCCACTCCAGTGTTCTTGCCTGGAGAATCCCAGGGACGGGGGAGCCTGGTGGGCTGCCGTCTATGGGGTCGCACAGAGTTGGACACGACTGAAGCGACTTAGCAGCAGCAGCAGCAGCAGAGAGAGGAAGGGCTCCCTAGGTGGCAGTAGTGCTAAAGAGCGTGCCTGCCAGGGCAGGAGACACAAGAGACGCAGGTTTGCTCCCTGGGTCAGGAAGATCCCCTGCAGAAGGAAATGGAAACCCACTCCAGTATTCCTGCCTGAATAATTCCATGGACAGAGGAGCCAGGTGGGTTACAATCCATGGGGTCGCAGAAGAGTTGGACAGGGCTAAGCAACTGAGCATCTGAGCGTGCATGTACACATTTGCATATATACATATTATATAGACATTTGCATGTTATATATAAAATATACATGTCCATTATGCATACATGTGTATACATATAGTATGTACATATATATATATATATATATATATATATATTTCTTTCTTGGTGGTATTTCTATTTCCAGAGATGGGAACGATCTACCAGCCACTGAGTTAACTGACTTTTTTACATAAAACATAAATAATTATTTCCACCTTTCTCTTGAAGTTGTATTTTGCAAATCGGAAAAAAAAAAACATTTTAGCTTCCTGTGGTACTGGACACTTGCTTTATATGAAAAAGTTTCAAAGATCATGGTACATCTCATATTTTTGCCTAAAGCCCCCTTTCTTTAACCTTTTAAACTGAACATAACCTTGTTTTTTATTCCCACCATTGGATAAAATTTGTCAATAGCTTCTTTCTAGAATTTACAGCAAGCTCTCTAAAGGATTAAGCTTGCCTATCTCATATTTCATGAAAACTTGCTACATGTTCCACATGATGAATCTAGACCAAGTAGTAGTTGACTTAGGTATGTGCTGGCATTTTGAATGTATCTCAAATTTCTGTGTCATAGTTTTTTCTAGCAACAGTTCATTTTATTTGAAGCAGATTCATGTTGCAATGTAATATTATGCTATGGTGTTTTTTTTTTTCTTCAAAATCAACAAAATTAACAATTTCCGATTTATTTAGAATAACAACCATCACCTATAGAATGGTGTGCTGGGGGTGTGGGAGGAATTCCTGAAGCTCTGAAGTTAGCACTGTGGTCAGGAGAGAGAGGGGGTCCTGGTCTGTCCACCATATCTCACTGATCAGGGTTTGGGGAACCAGACAACAGCATTCCAGACAGAACCATCCACTTAAGGAACAGATTTGAAAAAATATGTATATAAAACATCTTTGGGGCTCACTAACCATATTTGTAATTCAGCACATTGCAAACAAGGAACTAAATAGTGAAAGGCTGTTGCTGAGCCCTGAAAGACACCGGGATTCTTGGCCTCCAGAGGAGAAGAGTTCAATCCGGGGCCAGTGACAAGGCTTGATCACTCAGAGCTTTTGTGTAATAAAGTTTTATTAAAGTATAAAAGAGAAAGCTTCTGACATAGATGTCAGAAAGGGGCAGAAAGAGTGTCCCCCTGCTAGCCTTTAGCAGTACATTATATACCCATCAGCAAGCTGTTAATTAGAGAAAGGAGATGTGTCAAACCTCAGAGTGGCACCAGGCCCCTCGCCCACAACATGCATTTGAGATAACATTGGCACCAGGTGAGTCATCCCGCACCATGAAAGGACTGACATGAATCTTGAAGAAAGGAAGTTTTCCAAGTAAATATATAGCTCCATTAACATAATTAGGAGAACAGTGAATGAGTAAAAGATATTGGTTTATTGAGCCCTTATTGTTCTGAGTCTTAAGTGGAACCAACTTGAAGAACTAGGGTAAATACATGTTTCATTAACATAGCTTAAGAAAAACATTTCCAAAATAATAATAATAATAAAAGAGAGAAAAAAAAAAGAAAAGAAAGTAGATAATTTACTATCTTAAAAAAAAAAAAAAAAAGAATTCAACTAGGAAGCTGGTTTTGATAGTAAAGGAGAAGTGTACTGCTCTTGGTACCCAAGAGTGTGGAATCCATTCTAATGACAAATGTCATTCAGCATGATTGTATTGGTGACTCCATCAGTGAACTGGAAGGGTCATTAAGTATTTGAAAGCAGTAGCAACTATGCTTCTACCAATGTGATTGCTGATTCCATTATTCTAGATATTTTTGACAGTTAACTTCTTAAAAAAAAAAAAGAAAAACACATTGGTTAACTCAAGGTTTGAGAAAAGTTAAGTTCAGGTGAACCAGGTGTCATCACGGCAACACAGAATGTTAAAAGAAGCCTCTTTCTAAATCTGTATAGAGAAAGTAAAGAAATATGACACTTGTAGCTTGTATCCTCCTGCTGCTTAAGAGAGGGATTAAAAATTGTTGAATACTTGCAGCCTATTTCCTCCTTTTGGAGACCCATAGCCTTCCTGCCTGTTAACTCTCAATAGTGAGAGATAAGATGGTTGGTGATTAAATTTGGTCCAAATTTGCTCATACCCAGGCATCTGAGCTTTATTGACTAGAGAGGAGGCCCTTGAAGGGGTCTGGATGAGAATGAGGATGCCACACAGTCCCAATCCAGCTGTGAGGTGACTGACCATACTATCCAGGTGCACATGTGCGTGAATGAAACGGAGGTCACTGAGTCAGATTCTCAAGGTGTGGTCCTCCCTCCAGCAGCCTGAGCACCACCTGGGAGCCCATTGGAAACTCTCATCCTCGGCTGGAACTGAGTCAGAATGTCCGGGGCTTGGGGTTCTGGCTCTGTGCTTTAACAAGTCCTCCTAGGAAGCCTGAAGAAGGCTGAGCACCGAGTATCCCTGGACCACAGATGCAGTGTGTCTTGTTTAGGGGAGGTACAGATGTCCTCCTAGCCTCTGGTGGGCATCCTGTCCCACTGCAGCGACTTGAAGCAACTGTCTGCTTAGCAAAGCCACGCCTCTGCTTATGTTAAACTGAAAATCTCTAGAGACCTTTGCCAGGTCATCAATACTATTTGTTATGTTGGATTTAAACTCACATGGTCAGATGTTTCTAGTCTTCTTTCTGCCTGGAGTGGACCTGTTCCCCTCATTGCGTATAAAAAAATACAATCTAAATACATATTTCTGAAAATGACTATATATATATAATATAATCATAGTTATATATATACATATAATCACTTTGCTTAACATCAGAATCTAACACAACATTGTAAGCCAGCTATACTTCAACTAACAAATATAGTTGGTTTATAATGTTGTGTTGGTTTCTGATGTACAGCAAACTAATTTTATATATATGCATGTATATATATATATATATGATTTTATATATATATATATAATTATATATATATGATTTTATATATATACATACATTCCTGTGAGTGAAAAAATACATGTTATGGAGAAGGATAAGGCTGGGTTGTCCTTCATATGAAAATACTGGTGATATGCTTACCTATTATTAATAATTATTTAAATAGAAGGACTCTTTCTTAATCTCTTACAAAATATCAAGGAAGCGGCTCTGGCTCCCTCACAGAGATTTAGGAGGATAGAGGCTAGTGGAAAAGTAAATGCAAAGAAAGTCAGTCTCCAGTACAAACGTTAGTTTAAGAATATTCTATATATGCATCCGGTTACTTTTTTCATTGATGTAAAAGGTCAAGCATTAAAAACATATTTTGAGGTGATTTAAGTCCTAGTTCTCCCAAGCATGGTTCATAAAGGCAGTGTTAGCAACACCAGCCAGCTTCTTACAAATGCTGAATCAGGCCCCCCAAAATCTGCATTTTAATTAAGTCATGGGACATTTTTAGACACTTTCAAGTTTGAAAAGCACAGTGTATGCCTATTGTAATAACAAAATTAGCAGCTCTCCACACCACATCTCTTATTTTACTAGAACTCAATTTGATGACACTGTGCTATAATGGAAGAGAGTCCCTTCCCAAAACTTGGAATCTCTTTGGCAAGGAACGATGATGCAGATCTACATCAAAATTCAGCTCCTGTTACACACTTGGTGCTCTGATGGGAGACTTAACTCTGGTTGTTGAGAAATGTGTGTGTATGTGTGTGTGTGTGTGTATGTGTGTGTGTGTGTGTGTGTGTGTGTGTATGTTATTTACTCAGTCGTGTCTGACTCATTGTGATCCCATGGACTGTAACCTGCCAGGCTCCTCTGTCCATGAAATTCTCCAAGCAAGAATACTGGAGTAAGTTGTTATTTCATTCTCCAGGGGATCTTCCTGACCCAGGAATCAAACTTGGGTGTCCTGCATTGCAGGTAGATTCAAAGTAATAATAAAGTTGAAAGTCAGAAACAGGATAAAACGCTGGCAAATAGTGAATCTGGATATGAAAACCATACTTTTCTGATAACAATAACATCATTTAAGGGTTTCTTGATAATATAATATGTGACTTCCATGGTAATATCTTATTAATTGGAATACTATGGCCTGGAAAAGTTTATAATAATGGTATAATAATTGTGTAATGGTCATTTTGATAAACCCTGTGGCTTGAGCAGTCATTTCTGAACTTGACAGGTTATTTTTATCTTAAATATTACAAAAACATGAGGCTGAACAAAGCAGGAAATCTGTTACTGACCAGCTATAATGGGGGCCTGGGAGTGACTCTCAGAGGACCAGAGGCCCCGAGTCACACTGACAATAAGCAGATGGCCCAGGGCGCGACCTCGGAACAGTATGGGTATCCCCAGAACACCTGTAAGAGGCCCTCGGCCCAGTTAAGCAGACCAGCAGCCGCAGCCCCGACAGTTGGCAATGACCAAACCCAGGTAGTGAGTGAAATGCCATGCTGGTAAAGGCAGAACTGTGTTCATTGCAAGTCTAGTGAGAATAGGGTGGTGAGCGCTCACATGGTGAAATCTACCATCATTCAGGGCTGGCTTCCAGCTCCGGTGGAAAACCCAGGGTACAGTAGATTGAGACAAGATTGATCAGTGCATGGGTGGGTGGAGGAAGTCTGGATATGGCTACTATGTACTCACTGTCCAAGACAGGCCAGGCATTATATAATTTAAGATACATAGAATCTTGCAAAGTGGATAGTTTGATAGGAAAATTGTGCCTTAGAGATACTGAATAATTTGATTATGCATTTTTACAAATAGGAAAGCCAAGATTCAACCCTGAAACTTTTTCCTGGGTAGTGGTTTGAGTAACCAAAATTGATAGTAAGGTCAGGGAGGGAGGTGTGAGTAAACTGGTGGACCCTAGAGAGAGCCATGTTGAACCCTGGAATCAAAGAGGTTGACAATTTCCTGGAAAAGACAATAAAACTGTAAGTATTGATTAATAGTAATACTACTATAAGGGCTTCCCAGGTGGCTCAGTGGTAAAGAATCCTCCTGCCAATGTAGGAGATGCATGTTTGATCCCTGGTTTGGGAAGATCCCCTGGAGAAGGAAATGGCAACCCACTGAGGTATTCTTGCCTGGGAAATTCCATGGACAAAGGAACCTGGGGGGCTACAGTCCGTTGGGTCACAGAGAAGTTGGACATGACTTAGTGACTAAAACTACAACAAACAATACTGCTACAGTCATTGAAAGTTGCTCTATAACTTCTGTCATACTAACATTTTAACAGTGAGCTCAGGCTGCTTTCAGGACACAAAGAGACAGGAGTATGACAATCCTATGGCTTGTACCAACTGCTGGGAGAGAAGAAGCACACAATATAATAAATGCAGCACAGCGAGAGGTGACAGAATGGAGGAGCGGCCACTGAAAAGCAACATGAGGCTTTGAAATGCATGCCCCGTCCCATTACTTGTAGTCACAGATCATCACAGGGCGTCTAAAACAATCTAATGGAAAAACCAGCCGAGAAGAGCAGAAGAAAGCCACAGGAATATTAGGACACAACAAGGAGTACTTGGGAACATCTGGAGAACATGATATAGCCCAATGAGATGCCAGATAAGATGTTGATTTGTCCACACCCTAGATCATCAGGCCTTGGCAAGGACAGTTGTTCAATTCTTTGTCATTTCAGAATCCAATAAATTCAGTGAATGCCATCACATTCTACTTACCTAAATGAGAAATGTCAGATACTGTTTCCTTTCAGTTGTTTCCATGAAATTTTCAAAGGATCTTCCCCAACGCACCACGTTGAATGAGCGAGTGCAACCGACCAGATTCTGTACATTTTCCAAAGGCTGATTTTCTTGATTTAGAATTGACAATGTACTATGAGATGTAGCTAGTGAAAAACAATTTAAAGTTTTTAGAATGAGATCAAACACAGACTCTAGAAATGGTGAAGGACTGGTGAAGGATTTCCATCCTCACTTGCAATCAAGACACTTTGAGAAAATGAAGTTCCTCAAAGCTGATGAGGGATTTGAGATAACATATGATGTTAATGGTGTTCCCTGGCTTCCCTAGTGGCTCAGACAGTAGAGAATCTGCCTGTAATGCCAGAGACCCAGGTTTGATACCTGCGTAGTGAAGATCCCCTGGAAAAGGAAATGGCAACCCGCTCCAGTATTCTTGCCTGGAGAATTCCATGAACAGAGGAGTCTTGGCGGGCTACAGTCTGTGGAGTCACAGAGCCAGACATGACTGAACGATGTTACCAGTGCAGCAAATAAGAGGAAATGTCAAAGGAATCTTACTGATACTGGAAAAGAACATTGCTGAGCTTTTGAAATAAATATGTTATTGGGCAAGAAATGAGTAACCATCTTGCTGCTGCTGCATGGGGAGGATATATTGATATAATTCTCAGCACATTCACAACTCTCCATAAAAGTGTATATACTTTAAGCTTGGACTCTGGGTTAGAATTTATCTCTTTCCCCAGAAGTGGTTCTTAAAATTCTTCTCATTAAGAAAATAACAACAATAATGATAATTATATTAACAACAGTTACCAACCTCCTGATGGCCCTTCTCTCCTGAGAAGTTTGCCCTGCGATCTCCATCACCAGGTTCCCCTCCAGGCTGCCTCTCAGCCCAGCTCTCACAAAGCTTCTGTATATCCTCTGCTAGTTGTTTACCTGACTTCCACCCTACACTGTAAACCTTTCACAGGGTGGGAATCTTTATATCCCTAATGCATAATAGTGTATCTGTTATTGTTGTAGTTCAGTTGCTAAGTTGGATCTGACTCTTCCCTGTCCTTCACTATCTCCTAGAGTTTGCTCAAACTCATGTCCATTGAGTTGGTGATGCCATCCAACCATCTCATCCTCTGTAGCCTCCTTCTCCTGCCCTCAATCTTTCCCAGCATCAGGGTCTTTTCCAGTGACTTGGTTCTTCGCATCAGGTGGTCAGAGTATTGGAGCTTCAGCTTCAACATCAATCCTTCCAAAGTATATTCAGGATTGATTTACTTTAGAATTGACTGGTTTGATCAGCTTGCTGTCTAAGGACTCTCAAGAGTCTTCTCCAACACCACAGTGCAAAGGCATCAGTTCTTCAGTGCTAAGCCTTCTTTATGGTCCAACTCTCACATCCATTAGTGACTACAAGAAAAGCCATAGCTTTGACTATATGGACCTTTGTCATCAAAGTAATGTCTCTATTACTAGGTTTGTCTAGGTTTGTCATAACTTTCCTTCCAAGGAGCAAGTCTTTGAATTTCATGGCTGCAGTCACCATCCATGGTGATTTTGGTGCCCCCCAAATAAAATCTCTCACTGCTTCCACTTTTTTCCCATCTATTTGCCATGAAATAATGGCACTGGATGCCACAATCTCAGTTTTTTAGAATTTTCTAGACAGTATTTATTTTAAAGCAAAGATTAACCCCTCTCAGTTGAGTCTAGCTTTTACTGGCCTTTATCATTTTCTCTTCCTAAGGTTTTCCCCAACATTTACACCTTCCATCCACACATTTTAGTCCTGACAGGTTCTGTTTGGTTCTGTCTGTTTGAGTTTTCATGTGAAGACCTCAGGGCCTGGTGTTCTAGAATAGAGTCAGGGAAGCTTCCATCACTGGATCCCTGGAGGGAGCCCAACAGAGTATCGACCCATCGGTCCCACCCTGAGTGAAAAATAAATGCTTGATGATCTGTTGATTAAATTTAGATGTTGTGTTAATGTCTCAGAGAAATATTTATTTTTAATTTTGATGTCATGGTTTGATTTCAGCAAAGGATTCAGGTTGTTCTGCCCAAGATTTCACACCCGTTTAATCTGAATTCCGAAGCAGAGACAAATCAACAAGTAACCAAAAAACACATGTGAATTCACAATGATGTTTTGATGCAGCTTTGAATTTATAAACATTCAAGTTTATGCAATTGTTTTTATTTCTTTGTATTTTAGTTCAGTAAAGATTTATGTTTATTTCAATAACCTAGAGACATCACAGACCCAGAAATACTCTCTGGAACATTATACTTAATACAGTTATAATGCTAAACTAAGGCATAATTATTCAAATTAAGTCCCAAATTAGGCATGCTATACATTTTAACTCATTATGTTGATCTTTGGTTATTGGCCCATCTTATTGCAAATAACAGACTATGGCACATAACAGATATTTAATTTACATGCATTAAATAACATCTGATTGTTTTTGCACTTCTGTTTCTTAAGAGATGGATTATCATTTGTTCTTTATCATTTGTGGCCTTTTTAACTGAACTGTCTTCAATATACAGTGCTTCCCAGGTGACTCAATAGTGAAAAATCCACTTGCAATGCAGGAGATGCAGTTTCAATCCCCAGGTCAGGAAGATCCCTTGGAGAAGGAAAGGGCTACCCACTCCAGTATTCTTGCCTGGGAAATGCTATAGACAGAGAAGCCTGGTGAGCTATAGTCCATAGGGTCACAAAAGAGTCAAACACGACTGAGCAACTGAACACACACACACATCTTCAATATACAGTAGTCGTTTTCCATGTTTATAGGCTGGTGGCTGGGTGGTTTGGAGGGGGTTGACTTATGGCTGATCCTGTTCTGTCCCACCTGGTAGAAACTCTGCTACCCTGTGAGCAACCGGGGGTCAGGATGACTGTGTTGTACTTCTCTATAGACGTCGCTTGTGAACGCCACTTAAATGATGAGAAGAGCATTCTTTTTTTTTTTTTTTTTTTTGAACTTTACAATATTGTATTAGTTTTGCCAAATATCGAAATGGATCTGCCACAGGTATACATGTGTTCCCCATCCTCAACCCTCCTCCCTGCTCCCTCCCCATACCATCCCTCTGGGTCGTCCCAGTGCACCAGCCCCAAGCATCCAGTATCGTGCATCGAACCTGGACTGGCAACTCGTTTCATACATGATATTATACATGTTTCAATGCCATTCTCCCAAATCTTCCCACCCTCTCCCAAATAAACAAATGGGACCTAATTAAACTTAGAAGCTTCTGCACATCAAAGGAAACTATTAGCAAGGTGAAAAGGCAGCCTTCAGAATGGGAAGAAATAATAGCAAATGAAGCAACTGACAAACAACTAATCTCAAAAATATACAAGCAACTCCTACAGCTCAACTCCAGAAAAATAAATGACCCAATCAAAAAAATGGGCCAAAGAACTAAATAGACATTTCTCCAAAGAAGACATACAGATAGCTAACAAACACATGAAAACATGCTCAACATCACTCATTATCAGAGAAATGCAAATCAAAACCACTATGAGGTACCATTTCACGCCAGTCAGAATGGCTGTGATCCAAAAGTCTACAAGCAATACATGCTGGAGAGGGTGTGGAGAAAAGTACACTGTTGGTGGAAATGCAAACTAGTACAGCCACTATGGAGAACAGTGTGGAGATTCTTTAAAAAACTGGAAATAGAACTGCCTTATGATCCAGCAATCCCACTGCTGGGCATACACACTGAGGAAACAAGAAGGGAAAGAGATATGTGTGCCCCAATGTTCATTGCAGCACTGTTTATAATAGCCAGGACATGGAAGCAACCTAGATGCCCATCAGCAGATGAGTGGATAAGAAAGCAGTGGTACATATACACAATGGAGTATTACTCAGCCATTAAAAAGAATACATTTGAATCAGTTCTAATGAGGTGGATGAAACTGGAACCTATTATACAGAGTGAAGTAAGCCAGAAAGAAAAACACCAATACAGTATACTAACGCATGTATATGGAATTTAGAAAAGCATTCTTGAAATGGGCTCTGAAGACCTCCTAGGGGGCCTCTGGTTCTCTGCAACTAGATTTTAATTTTGTGTTTTCATTTTATGATTATACAACTCTCTGTGACCATATACTGTATTATCAGCATGACTGCCTTATTTGCATCGTATTTAAGATTCCATAAGCTAAAAGCAGACTCCTTTAATATCCTCAGGCTAATGAGTAAAAGATGCACATGAACTTGCAGTGTGAATGACAGGTCCGGGCAAAGGAAGGCACGTGATACCAAGAGTGCTCCATATGAAAGAGATTTTTGTTGTAATTTTAGTAGAGCTTCATCAGAATATTATGGCCTAGTGAAAAATATTGATAGTAGTAGTAATAATCATTACTGTATTATTATTGGTGATCTTGATTTGTGTGAGAAAAATTTGAGTAGCAATTTATTGTTACTAAAAAAATCAGAATAGTAATTAATGTTTATAAAGATTTTTATTAAAAGTTTATTTTTAAGAAAAATAAATAGTTTTGTGTGCATTTGTTTTATATACATAGTCATATGCAACCTATAAGCATTCCTAGTTTTACATTTACATGATTAAAAAGATTGTAACTTTTTAAGACTTTTTCATTGAAATGTAGTTGATTTACAATATCATGTAAGTTTCAGGTGTACATCACAGTGATTCATTTATATATATATATTTTTTTCAGATTCTTTTTCCTTATAGCTTATTACATAATTCTGAGTATAATTTCCTGTGCTATAGAGTAGGTCCTAGTTGATTATCTATTTACCATATAGCAGTGTGTGTATGTTAATCCCAGACTCCTAATTTATCCCTCCCCACTTTCACCTTTGGGATCTATAAGGTTGTTTGCTATGTCTGAGGGTCTATTTCTGTTTTGGAAATAAGTTCATTTTTTTTTAAAGATTCCACATACAAGTGATAACAATATTTGTCTTTGTCTAACTTACTTCACAAGCAGAGACATTACTTTGCCAACAAAGGTCCATCTAGTTCAAGGCTATGGTTTTTCCTGTGGTCATGTATGGATGTGAGAGTTGGACTGTGAAGAAGGCTGAGCACCGAAGAATTGATGCTTTTGAACTGTGGTGTTGGAGAAGACTCTTGAGAGTCCCTTGGACTAAAAGGAGATGCAACCAGTCCATCCTGAAGGAGATCAGCCCTGGGATTTCTTTGGAAGGAATGATGCTAAAGCTGAAACTCCAGTACTTTGGCCACCTCATGCGAAGAGTTGACTCATTGAAAAAGACTCTGATGCTGGGAGGGACTGGGGGCAGGAGGAGAAGGGGACGACAGAGGATGAGATGGCTGGATGGCATCACTGACTCGATGGACGTGAGTCTGAGTGAACTCCGCGAGTTGGTGATGGACAGGGAGGCCTGGTGTGCTGCGATTCATGGGGTCGCAAAGAGTCGGACATGACTGAGCTACTGAACTGAACTGAACTGAACTTACTTCACTTAATGTGATAATGTCTAGGTCCATCTGTCACTGCAAATCACATTATTTCATTATTTTTATGACCAAATAATATTCCATTATATATATATATATATATATGTAATGGAATATATATATGATCCTATGACATATATTGGGATCATAATTTGAATGAAACCTAATCATTACAGGGATCCTTGTGAAATGTTTTGTTTTAGAAGAGGCTCATAGGTATAAAATTTATGAAACCCTTGTTAGAAGTGACTGTTTACAAAACCCAGCTCGAGTGTCTGACTGTCCCCACACACAGTTCTTACAAAGCCAAGGCAATGAAAATTGCTAGTCGTGTTGTGACTATTGTCTCCATAGGAAAGAATGACTATGGCATTTTAACTCTGTTTTGGAAACTTCCTGTACCAGCTTGCACTAAGCTTTGTCTCCCTGAAATTTAGACTGCTGCTTTAAAAATACTGGCTGTCTTATCAGATCTCGGCCATTTTGATGCTCTCATGAGTACATACAACATGGAAAGGTGCATTAGAAAAAAATTTCAGTGTGCTGCTTCAGTTTAACCAATGAGGAAAATTAGATCCAGAGAGAGATTAAGTTGCTTGAGATCAGTGGGCACCTAGAACCTCTGTCAGGGTATAAAGCCGTCATTAGTAATATGGATGAAGTTATTTATGAGAAAGCAGTTGGCTTCCCTAATGGCTTAATGGTAAAGAATCTTCCTGCAATGCAGGAGATGTGGGTTTGCTTCCTGGGTCAGTAAGATCCCCTGCAGGAGGAAATAGCTACTCTTTCCAGTATTCTTGCCTGGGAAACCCCATGACAGAGAAGCCTGGTGGGCTGCAGTCCATGGGGTTGCAAAAGAATCAGACAGGATTTCAAAACTAAGCAACAATGACAGTTACGTTAGAGAACCCAACATCAAAACGAATTCACTGCCACAGGTTCTTAGACCATTGGTTTGTTTTCTCCATCTATGTATCTCTGTGCTTTTTAGTTTCTGGGTCTAGTTCTTTAAACTAGAAAATCTGGGTTCTAGATGATCTAGAAATTCAGTACATTGTTTGATAATTTTTTTATTAAATTTGCCTGCTGTTCTGTGTTCAATGTTTCAGAATCTTTACCTGAGTGGTCTCTCCCATGTAAAGAGATCACTTCCTTTAATATTTCTTTGGACTGTTAGTTCTCAATGCATTGCTAATTCTGCAAAGAGGGTATATGAACTCCTGGAAATCAGTTTATCTGTTTATCCTGAGAATAGTTTAACTCATGGGCAGGTATGTTTGGAAACAACTGGTTCAAGAATCTTTGCTAACATCAAGAAGGCTGTGGAATTCAAAGAATTTTTCTCACAGATTTCAAGATAAGCTTTTACTTGTTTCTTAAGTATGTTATGCTTAGTCGCTCAGCTGTGTCCAGTTCTTTGCAATGCCATTGACTGTAGCCCGCCAGGTTCTTCTATCCATGGGATTTTTCAGGCAAGAACACCGGAGTGGATTGCCATTTCCTTTTCCACAGGATCTTCCTAACGTACAAATCGAACCTGTGTCTTTTGTGTCTCCTGCACTGCAGGCAGGATTCTTTACCCGCTGAGCTATCAAGAAAGCCCCTTCTTAAGTATTGTACTGACAAAATTAAATTGGGCTAAATTGAACAAGCAAGCCAACTTCTGTGGTGCTGGTGATGGTGCGCCAGGCAGCCCTGAACTGTAGCACATCTGTCTACCTATCACCAGTTAGTCCACTGAGCTCTGGTAGTTTGTATGTTTTTCTGGGACCAGGTGCCCTGCTTTAAATGAGACATGAAAATTCAGGAGGATGAGCTGCTCATCTTCCTGGGGTGTGACCTGAAGTCCTGGACTCCCAACTTGCTTCTTTATCAGGAAAGCTGAGCAGTCAAGCATACTGTGAAACTACAGGTTCTGGCTCAGCCCATCTGGGTGACATCTGAGACTCCAAGTTCCTGACGTGGGGCTACTCTGCCCCTTCCACTAGAGTGTGAGTATTTAAGACTGTGGAAAGTTGTTGAAGAGTGGGTGGTGAAGCAGTAAATAAGTGAAAAAAAAAAAAAAAACTGAACAAGTTAGGAACCAAATGCAAGTCATAACCTATAATAGGTGTATAAGACAGAGCAATTTTTTAATTCCATGTAGAATTCTTTCCATTTTTGAGAATTTAACAGGACAGTGTCTAAAAGTGAGATAAGTTTGGGCATTAGAAACCTAAAGCTCTGTGTACATAGCAAATGTATTTATGTCCTTTTAGGAACATCTATGTTTCACAAGGATAAGATCACTTAAATTGATTATAGGACTAATAATATTGATTTTGTATTTCTGTTTGATAAGATTTAAATTTTGTGTGTCTATAATACTATACAGTATTAACAAGAACAAAAGTAAACAGACTGATGCACTTTTCCATTTAGTATGTAAAATAAGGCATTCCCCTTGTGCTATAAATCTTCTCGGCTAGAGTTTTAAGCATAAATCTATATTAATAAAGCAAAGAATGGGTTTATTTGATCAAACATAACTTAAATAGCACACAGCAGACATTCTGACTATGTGCTGTAGTCAGCCACAAGTGTGAGGGAAAAAAAAATCAATTATTTTAATTAAAGCCCATTTTCTTAATATATAGGAAATATTTATCGATGTCTTTAAGTCTGTGATTTTTGAAGTGAAGCCAGCATCTAGGTGATCCGTGAATTACATCTAATCAATTAGTGAGGAAGGCGTTGAATATTTAATTATGATGACCATTGGTTGTACTTTGCCTGAACAGCATTCAGCCTGTAAAATCCTCACAAATTGCCTCTGTTAGCCTGGTTTCAGGCCAAATGGGCATTTCGTGATTGACTTTTTAATGATGCTCTTCATCATATTGGGAATTAAATCATCTGTATAGTAGAGGCTTGAAATCCACTAACTCCAGCATAATTTTTTTAGGCCTTATATGACAGGTGTGAAAATGAAAGAGGAGAGTGAAAAAGTTTGCTTAAATCTCAACATTCAGAAAACTAAGATCATGGCATCCGGTCCCATCACTTCATGGGAAATAGATGGGGAAACAGTGGAAACAGTGTCAGACTTTATTTTTCTGGGCTCCAAAATCACTGCAGATGGTGACTGCAGCCATGAAATTAAAAGACGCTTACTCCTTAGGAGGAAACTTATGACCAACCTAGATAACATATTCAAAAGCAGAGACATTACTTTGCCAACAAAGGTCCGTCTAGTCAAGCCTATGGTCATGTAGGGATGTGAGAGTTGGACTATAAAGAAAGCTGAGCACTGAAGAATGGATGCTTTTGAACTGTGGTGTTGGAGAAGACTCTTGAGAGTCTCATGGACTGCAAGGAGATCCAACCAGTCCATCCTAAAGGAGATCAGTCCTGAGTGTTCATTGGAAGGACTGATGTTGAAGCTGAAACTACAGTACTTTGGCCACCTGATGTGAAGAGATGACTCACTGGAAAAGACCCTGATGCTGGGAAATATTGAGGGCAGGAGGAGAAGGGGACAACAGAGGATGAGATGGTTGGATGGCATCACCGACTCGATGGACATGGGTTTGGATGGACTCCAGGAATTGGTGATGGACAGGGAGGCCTGGCGTGCTGCAATTCATGGGATCACAGAGAGTCAGACACGACTGAGTGACTGAACTGAACTGAATTGACAGGTGTGAAAATAACACTCTTTAACATAAGTACAGGAAAACGTTGTCATTGGATCCAAGTCAGGGCACCTACCTTTCAAAGCCATGTGCACCTCCAGTGGGTGTTTGGAAGTCAATTTCCTGGGTGATTCTAGTTAATCAAGTACAACATTCCTATGATTGGAGGCAGGCAGAAGGATTTATACAGAGTCTTTTCAGTTAGACTCTCTTGTCAGTATTATCTCTGGACTCTTACTGAAACCTCAGTACTGACCATCTGTTTTTCTCTAAATAGCCCAATGCAGACAGCAAACCGACAGAAAGTGGGAAGAATATTTTAAGTGCATATTTTCAGAAAAAATGTCCTAGAATTATATTTTTATTATATTATACATTTTTGAACGAGGTAAATGGTAAAGCTAACTGCACTTCTATCATGGAAGGCTCATATAGTGCAAAGTTGTTTCCTTTTAATTGGATAAACTTAAATATCTACTGATCTTTATGAATGTCAAAACCACGAGAGACATCTCTCCTATGACACTGTGATAGCCAGTTGCCACCAGAAGTGGAGAAAACCCAGAGCAAAACTTACAGAGGGTGGACCCAGGAAGGAAGCAAGATGGAATGCATTTGATTTTATAATATTCTTGAAGTTTGCTTGTAATAGAAGGACTGTATTCTTTGGAACATGATAGCAAAATGTTCTAATAGTTTTCAGAGGATGATCTAGGTTTTGGCAAGCCTAAGGGTAATAATTTGGAGTCTCACCAATAAAAAGAGATACATTATATTGAACATATAATGGTCATATATGACCATTATAATAAGTTTGAAAGTAAGTATTTTCTTTAAAATAAGACAGCTCTACAATTTATATATATTTAGAAAGATAAAAAATACTATAATCATCAGAAATGTCAGAAAAAAATCTGAAAAAAAAAATTCCTAGTCATTTTACCCCCTGCACACCTATGTATTCTCCTATAGCTTTGGGGAAATATTTAGTGGCTACCTTTCCCTGTGAGCATATGATTTTGTACTTTTTTTCTATAGAGAGAATAGAAAGGTCATCTGGCCTTTTATTAGTCAAATACTTTTTTAAACATGTTTTAAAAAATAGCACTACTTTCATGGGAAATAGATGGGGAAACAGTGGAAACAGTGTCAGACTTTATTTTTCTGGGCTCCAAAATCACTACAGATGGTGACTGCAGCCATGAAATGAAAAGACGCTTACTCCTTGGAAGGAAAGTTATGACCAACCTAGATAGCATATTCAAAAGCAGAGACATTACTTTGCCAACAAAGGTTCATCTAGTCAAGGCTATGGTTTTTCCTGTGGTCATGTATGGATGTGAGAGTTGGACTGCGAAGAAGGCGGAGCGCCAAAGAATTGATGCTTTTGAACTGTGGTGTTGGAGAAGACTCTTGAGAGTCCCCTGGACTGCAAGGAGATCCAACCAGTCCATTCTGAAGGAGATCAGCCCTGGGATTTCTTTGGAAGGAATGATGCTAAAGCTGAAACTCCAGTACTTTGGCCACCTCATGCAAAGAGTTTACTCACTGGAAAAGACTCTGATGCTGGGAGGGATTGGGGGCAGGAGGAGACGGGGGATGACAGAGGATGAGATGGCTGGATGGCATCACTGACTCAATGGACGTGAGTCTGAGTGAACTCCGGGAGTTGGTGATGGACAGGGAGGCCTGGTGTGCTGCGATTCATGGGGTCGCAAAGAGTCGGACACGACTGAGTGACTGATCTGATCTGATCTGATGGATAACTTGTATGCTGAAGTGAGGATTCATTTTGATGTCTCGTATATTTTTAGCATTGTGTTCTAACTTGAGAAAACTTCTGTCAAGCATCTAGAGTCTAACTTTGTCCTTGTCCACCAAACCTTGTCCCACTTCCACCACCTACCCCTTTCCAGCGCTGGCACTTAGAACATGGTCCATAACACCCTTGTCTCAGCATCCAGTACTGTGGCCCACGCTGTGTTCACAGAGCCAACCACACACATTGCTTTGGAATGATGATTGATAATTAGTTATAAATAAACGTGATGGAAACTGTATAAATAGGCTGACATAAGTGACCTTAAATTTACCTTTAGACTGATCCCAAAAGCCCCACGCAATGCCCAGCACCAGTGCTGAAATATCCAGAAGGAGAATAGAGAAGAGAGAGAATGGCCTTACCCAGTTGAACTTAAAATTATTTTTGCTGCAAAATTCCCCATTCAGAGGATTCTAGGCACATTCTAGGTCAGTTTCCAGAACCTCAATGCACCTGCATGAAAGATAGGCTCTGAAGTTCAAACTTCATTAGTTTCAGGGAAATAATCCTCTCCTAATCTGTGCAGGTGAATACTAAGATATAAAAAGCATAGAATTTCCCCATACACGTCTTATTGAAAAGGGAGGCTGAGGACAGGTTTCCTTTTTAGCAATTACAGGTGAGTGATGTGGAGCTGATGTGCTGGCTTATTGAATGTTCAGGTGTCTGAGTAAATGCTTGACCTCGACTATTTGGTTTAACCTTATAAAATGTGGCCGCACATTTGAAGCAGGCTAGAGGCATCATATATTTTGGACTGTTACCTTTCACTCACTAATATTATCTTCAAATACACAAACACACGTATTGCCTTCATGCAAAGAAGGATTTCAGCACATATGCAATGAAATGTTGCACAAACTTGACCTCCATTACTATTTTTTGCTGCTCCCATGTTACTAATATTTGTTGTTATCCAATTGCTAAGTCATGTCTGACTCTTGCAACCCCATGGACTATAGCATGCCAGGTTTCCCTGTCCTTCACTATCTTCTGGAGTTTTCTCAAACTCATGACCACTGAGTCAGTGATGCCATCCAACCATCTCATCCTCTGTCATCCCCTCTCCTCCTGCCTTCAATCTTTTCCAGCATCAGGGTCTTTTCCAATGGCTCTTTGAACCAGGTGGCCAACGTATTAGAGCTTCAGCCTCAGTATCAGTCTTTCCAATGAATATTCAAGGAGGACTTCCTTTAGGATTGACTGGTTTGGTCTTCTTGCAGTCCAAGCTTTAGGAAACTAATTGGATATGTTCAACTACTTCTTAAGAGTTTGGTATTCTGATAATGTTGTAAATCATATACAGGAATAATAAGCATATCAATAGCCAGCCTTTATTGTGCACCTTGAACTAGGTTTACAGATGAGGGAAGCAAGGTTTCCATGCATCGCCTGCATCGCCCTTCCTCACCCGCACCCCCAGCAGCGTCCATGGTCACTGCCTTTGGCCTTGGAAGCCTCTCCCTCATTAGAGTCACGTGTCTCCAAGGCAGGGTTGAGGAGAGGGGTCCTTGAAGCCCAGGTGGATATTCCCTTTATATTTGTTTTCTACTTCCTAGCTGACAGTCTGTTCAAAAGTAAATGCTCAAGGAGAGTCTGTTAATGAATGAGCACAATTCTCCATTATTATAAAAACTTTCCCCAGTAAATTAAACTTAACAACCAGTAAGTAAACTGTCCGGTTTCTTTGCACACTCAGTCCATAATAACAAGGTCACCTGTCTTTTTTTTAAACTTATTTATTTTAATTAGAGGCTAATTACTTTACAATATTGTATTGGTTTTGCCATACATCAACATGAATCCGCCACGGGTGTACACGTGTTCCCAATCCTGAACCCCCTCCCACCTGTCTTTTATTAAAAGTATATCCTTCTTAGGGAATGTGTGATGTCATAGTCCTCAAAATGCTCCAAAAGAAAGTATGATCCATGTATCCAGTAATAAGCTATGCAAGTAGATGGTCACATTCCACAATTCACCCTGAAACCAGGCCACACAAGATGCAGTGATGATTTAGTGACTTGGAAATAATTTTTGGAATTTCGGTGCCTTTGAGCTTTGACTTTATGAGCATAATAAGATAGTCAACAGAGAAATAAAGATTTCACAACAGAAGACCACCCACACCTTTATTTATGTCATTCATATGCTTAGAATGATACCACTGTGGGTAGTGGGACTGTGATCAACAGTCCATCAGTCAGTTTTATGGGACGTCAGACTTGTTCTGACATGGTGGTTCCACATTATAGGCAGCATCCAGTCCCTTTGCAGACTTTCCATTGTGTGAATTTATGGTCTAAAGGTGAATTTTTTGATACCATTAAGGCTAGGAGTATCATCTATTGGGAACATTCTACAATATGCTATTTTTTTAGCTAAGTAGTACTAGGGCTTCCATGGTAGTTCAGGTGGTAAAGAATGTGCCTGCAGTGCAGGAGACCCCGGTTTGATTCCTGGGTCAGGAAGATCCACTGGAAAAGGAAACAGCTACTCACTCCAGTATTCTGGCCTGGAGAATCCCATGGAATTTGTCCATGGGAAGTAAGACTAACATCTTTAATAGCGTAAAACTTGGCAGGTATTTTTCTTAAAACCTTGAAATTAAGGACAATGTCTTTCTATAAAATCAACATTTACAATAAGAAACCTCTGGTGACTTCATTGTTCAACTGAATTGTTATGGTTTGTTGTTTTTGTTTATTTTTATGGTGGTTTCTAAACCAGTCTTGAAGAAATCTGAAACCTTAATATCAGTCTTTATTTTATTCTTCAGACCTTGAGATTTGTTTTATGAAATATTAGAAATCAACCTTCTAATTTATAGAATCCAATACATTGGTGATCAGGAGATAAAACATAGTCTATTAAGCACCTTTTACAATTGTTTTATAGGATTACATTAAGTGTGGCAGTTGTATGGGTTTATAAGAAAGTTTGGTCGTAAGAGAACTCTCAAGAAGAATGCAATTAATGGCACTGAATTTATAAGTATAAAAATAAATGCACGATAGAAATCATTGGTTGAACACTCAATATTGAAATGGATGTGCACAGGCCTTATTTCTAGAACAGTCTTTCTCAGCTGTGTTTAGAAGTGCTATTCATCTCCCTCTCGAAGTCGCGCTCGCCATCCTGGGGGCTGGCTCCAGCCAGTACGGACGTCCCTCGGCCCCTTTCTCTCTCGGTGCACAATGAGATTAATGCGCTGCGTGATAGAGCACTTGACCTTGCTTGTATCACAAAGATCTCGTTAGACTATGCAGCTGGGCCATTATTAGCTCAGTTTTCTCCAGCTGGGCACTTGATACAACAAGAGTCCTGGCAAGGTCACCGGGGGGACGTGAGCAGCACGCAGCATGCTTTATTCAAACTCGCTGATAATCATCTCCTGAATGACACTCCTTTTTAATTATGCATTTTGCACATGAACTTTGCATAAAGGTAAAAAAAGTGTGGAATGAAATAAGCTTCTCTATCAGATTGTTGACAGTTCACCCAACTGAATAGTCACCATCCTTTGAATCGAGATAGAAATCTTTACCTGGGAGCCCAGGTTGCCAGGCTCCTGCTAACAAGGACTCAAGTGTATGGGGCTGGTCATTACATCTTTCCACCCTAAATAAATGTTTAGGCTTTGAAGATTTTAGGTTAGATGTGGTAACATTTTTACAACATGGTAAATGTACAAGTAACATAATTTATCCATGTCATCCCGTTCAGATAAAAGACAATTTGTTTTTAATTTCATAGTATCAGAGAATAATCAGATCAGATCAGTCGCTCAGTCATGTCCGACTCTTTGCGACCCCATGAATCGCAGCACACTAGGCCTCCCTACCATCACCAACTCCCGGAGTTCACTCAGACTCACATCCATTGAGTCAGGGATGCCATCCGGCCATCTCATCCTCTGTCGTCCCCTTCTCCTCCTGCCCCCAATTCCTCCCAGCATCAGGGTCTTTTCCAATGAATCAACTCTTCACATGAGGTGGCCAAAGTACTGGAGTTTCAGCTTTAGCATCATTCCTTCCAAAGAAATCCCAGGGCTGATCTCTTTCAGAGACTGGTTGGATCTCCTTGCAGTCCAAGGGATTCTCAAGAGTCTTCTCCAACACCACAGTTCAAAAGCATCAATTCTTCGGCGCTCAGCCTTCTTCACAGTCCAGCTCTCACATCCATACATGACCACAGGTAAAACCATAGCCTTGACTAGACGAACCTTTGTTGGCAAAGTAATGTCTCTGCTTTTGAATATGCTATCTAGGTTGGTCATAACTTTCCTTCCAAGGAGTAAGCGTCTTTTCATTTCATGGCTGCAGTCACCATCTGTAGTGATTTTGGAGCCCAGAAAAATAAAGTCTGACACTGTTTCCACTGTTTCCCCATCTATTTCCCTTGAAGTGGTGGGACTGGATGCCATGATCTTAGTTTTCTGAATGTTGAGCTTTAAGCCAACTTTTTCACTCTCCACTTTCACTTTCATCAAGAGGCTTTTGAGTTCCTCTTCACTTTCTGCCATAAGGGTGGTGTCATCTGCATATCTGAGGTTATTGATATTTCTCCCGGCAATCTTGATTCCAGCTTGTGTTTCTTCCAGTCCAGCATTTCTCATGATGTACTCTGCATATAAGTTAAATAAACAGGGTGACAATATACAGCCTTGACGAACTCCTTTTCCTATTTGGAACCAGTCTGTTGTTCCATGTCCAGTTCTAACTGTTGCTTCCTGACCTGCATACAAATTTCTCAAGAGGCAGATCAGGTAGTCTGGTATTCCCATCTCTTTCAGAATTTTCCACAGTTGATTGTGATCCACACAGTCAAAGGCTTTGGCATAGTCAATAAAGCAGAAATAGATGTTTTTCTGGAACTCTCTTGCTTTTTCGATGATCCAGCGGATATTGGCAATTTGATCTCTGGTTCCTCTGCCTTTTCTAAAACCAGCTTGAACATCAGGAAGTTCACGGTTCACATATTGCTGAAGCCTGGCTCTGAGAATTTTGAGCATTACAGCACTATTTTCGTAATTTGTAATTTTTACCAAGTGGGTTCTCTTTATTTCACTCATCTTGCATAGAAGCACGAGATAGAGCTCATCTTTCTAATCCTTTTGTGCACATGAAGAGTCCAAGGCACATAGAACCAAAATGCCTTTTCTAACAGTACACAGACATGTGTCCACTGACAGGTGACATAAATCCCAGTCTTTCCATCCCAGATCAAAACTGAGGGTCTGGAACAGTATTCTTAACTCTATATTTATGTTAGAATTACCTGGAAAGGTTAAAAAACACAATCCCTTTGCCCAGTTCTACAGAGATTCTGGTCTGATAGGCTTGGCGGGGAATCTGGGCATCACGGTCGGTAACACACTGCCAGGCGTTTCCAATGTGCAGCCAAGCAGGAGAGCCATGGGTGAGAACAGAGTCCACCCCAGCTCCATGGGTACACAGAAGGCATATGGGTTTCAGACCGAGTAGACACTGCCATATCCCTGGGCACATCCAGAAAGAACCTGTGCTTTGTCTTCTGTGTTTGTCTGTAAGTGTCCTCAGGGAAGAGTCAGCTGGCCGTGGAAAAAGGTGTCCTGTGGTCCCTGGGGTGCTGTCTTCACTCTGCAGGGGAAGGACACTGATCCCCAGCAGCTCTTCCAAGTGGACGACACCATCTCTAGGAGCGTGAACACTTTCAGTAGCTGAAAGTCTCTCCGCAAATGCCATCAGTTTCAGCCACTTGGCATAGTTTTGGTAAAAACCTCGAATTAAGATACTTGGCCTGAGTGGAATTTTGTCTTAAACTAAGGTGATGATGGATTCGATGGACGTGAGTTTCAGTGAACTCCGGGAGTTGGTGATGGACAGGGAGGCCTGGCGTGCTGCGATCATGGGGTCGCAGAGAGTCGGACACGACTGAGCGACTGAACTGAACTGAAGGTGATGATTTGTGTAGGGTAGAGGTTGAAAGCTTCCTAAGTGTTCTGGAATGTTCTGTGCTTATTTATTTAGCCCTGTTGTGACTCAATAGCTTAAATTATAATTAATGACTGATTGATAGAGAAGCAACAAGCCTCATTCATGTTTATTTAATTATTTTAAATTTTATTGGAGAATAGTTGCTTTGCAATGTTGTGTTTCTACTGTACACCAAAGTGAATCAGCCATATGTACACAGATATACCCGCCTTTTTTGGATTTCCTTCACATTTTGGTCACCAGAGATCATTAAGCAGACTTCCCTGTGCTATGTGCTATGCAGTAGGGCCTCATTAGTTATCCATTGTATATGTAGTATCAATAGTGTAAATGTGTCAGTGTAAGTCTCCAAATTCATTCATATTTAGAAAAGTTCAAGTGAAAGAACAAATTGTCCCATAACGACATTGGCCAGGTCAGAAATAATTTTATTCTGTTATTGATTGCAGAAAACCAGCTTTCAGCCATAGATAAGGTTTATTAATGTATGGGGATTTCTGTTGTGTGCAGGCAGATTCATGAACTCACATATGTATTTCTATGAATTTAGGGAAGGAGGGGCAAGGAAGTCTAGAGAACAGAAAACAAAGGAAAAGGTAATTAGTAGGTGGACTGAATGACAATGGAGCAACTGATCGTTGTGGCCGGTTCAGATGCTGGATATGAGTCTATGCAGTTACAGTTCATAGGTGGAGTCACAACCTTTCCTCCTTCATCTGATGAGAGAGTAGGCAAAGTAGAGAGTTTGCAGGAATTTATTTTCATCTTTGAACAGTAGAAATTTGCACTTCTGCTTTGTTCAAGTGATTTATAGCATCCTGTGATCGGATATTGTCCTTATAATGATTCCATTGGCAGCTTCAAGCTCTTATATTTTCATTTAACAATATAAATGTCACTAAGTGTGCCAATAAATACTGACAAAACCCCCCAAAAGGTCAGATTGATTCTATAACTCACACACCTGTCTGATTCTAATGGTTCTTCAGGATTTTTTGTGAACACTATAAAATAAACAGTCTCATGTAAGGACACATCCATTTCTCCTGCCTGTGACTACCTCCTAATAAAGCTCAGTGCTTCTGTTAGCTGTATGCAAGAAAGTCTTTGCTTTAGGAACTTTATGGATTCTTGAAAACCACACATGTTTCCTAGCTTCCCTTAGGAGATTATAAGGTTACGTTTTGTCTGCTGCTTTTAAAGTAAGCTTTATCTATGGGCATTTGTTAAATGCTCTTTTCTGAACAACTGTAATCCATTATCTGTTTCCCCAAAGGTGCTGGTCCCACAATAGCATCTGTTCCTACCAACCTCACTGGAAATCTAGTTTTCTTCTCTTCCCCTGGTGTTGCAGGTGTTTTCTGAAACTCGGAACCTGGCACATCACACAGCAGGCTCTTTGCCCCAAACAGCCCTGGCCCTCAGTGTGGGCTCTTCACTCCCTGTTTGTTCTGGTTCACTTGCCCACAGAGTAATTTATTACCTCCCTCTCGTCCTTCTCCATGGCCACTCTCCAGGACCGGGCTTGAGACCCTGATGTGAAAGTTCTGGCCACAGCACATGTTTGCTCCAAGGCCTTCACCCACCCCCTTTTTTAGCTCTAGAGGTTCCAATCCTGGCATTGAGCCTCCCACACCTGGTCTGTTTTCTCTTTCCTAGGTTGATTGTTCAGTTATCTTTATGGAAAGTATGCCAGGCCTCCAGAACTACCTTCTGCTGATATCCAAACTTATTTCCTCTGTAGTATTTTCCTCCCTTTTCACAATGCCATCTCCATTTTTGAGGTCCTAAACCTTGTAGGTGCTCACCCTCCCAAGCTGGAATGGCATTTTTTCCCAAATTGTAGTGGCGTTTATCCCACTGCATTGTAACTGCCCACTTTCTTGCTTATACTGTCCATCAGAAGGACAAGTCCAATTTCTATACTGTCCACCTCTGTATTCTCAGGGTCTAAGTGGTATCTAGCCCATACCAGATATCCAATACCTTGCTGAATGAATGCCAGCATCCTTGGAACTGCGAGATAGGCAAGAGTTCTCCTCCAGGGACACCACACCCGACTAGCTCTCTGCACATGGGGTCCACCGCTCAGCAACCACCCTCAGCATCCGCTCAGGGAGCACCTTCTGTTTACATTTCCAACATGTCCTCATTTAGTTTAACTAGTACTGGACCACAAATTCAAAGCTGATTGGTCATATATATATATATTTGACTCCATGAAGTTCTCATAGAAGCAAAACAATATTCTCAAGATCAAAGTTTATTGGTTATAAATAGAACTTCAGTAGAGTAACTTCATGACTTATTACTTTAGTATTGAGGTGGTCATCAAAAATCATCATGCATGAACCTTCAGAAAGCACCAGGCAGATTTTCATGTAGCAAGTTTCCTGGCCTTGGCATTGTGATGTATACAAATGAGGGCAAGGCAAAGGACTTGGTCTATATTGAAGCACAAAAAGAATGTTAGTGGAACTGGAATTATTATTTACTCACAGACTTTATACAAGTTAAAGCCAAACATTGCAGACATTTTCCCAGATGAGTTGGAATGTGTGCAAGTTATAATTTAAATAAGAATATTCATAATGTGCTGGTCAACATTAAAGAACACTTTTGTTTAACCAAGTCTGAATGAATTGATTGTCTTTTTGTGCTATGTGAGCACAGATTCCCAGGACCATGTGTATCAGGGAATCTTGACTAGTGTCGGGGTATGTGAGAGACACAGTCTGGTGTGAAGCCATGCTAATGCACGGCCCTCAGCAGTGATGACTCTGCTTTTGTTCTCTGGGATCCTGTCATGTCCATGGAGCCCAAGACCTCTGGGAGGCATGCCACATGGAACAGCAGCAATGTATTTAACAGTTTTACAGGGAAAGACTTGTCTTCCTTTGTTGACATAGGTTTGCATAATGCAGGTCGTGTCTTTTATGTAACAAATGGAAAAGGTGATATTACATGGTAAATAGGAAGGAGTTTAGGCTCCTTACATCAGAGGGACGTAAAAGGAAAACTGACGGCTTGTTCAATAAACTTATCTATTCTAAAAGCTAATTTTAAGCCACCTGAGTTTATATATAATTTATATAAATATATTATATATATATATTGTATAAATTTATATATAAATTTATTTATATAAATCATATAAATAATTTTTTAGGGAAGCAGCAAAAACATTAAATTGACCTTTTTTTTCATTTTATTTTATTTTTAAACTTTACAATATTGTATTGGTTTTGCCAAATTTCTTTCATTTTCCTATTGACTTTTATTTGACTTTTATTTGAAAGGTCAGTAAATTCTGACATTTCAATGGGACTATTTCACACTGATATATCAGTATATATGTATATGTATATATGGGCTTCCCTGGTAGGTAGCTAAGCTGGTAAAGAATCTGCCTGCAATGCAGGAGACCCCAATTTGATTCCTGGACCAGGAAGATTCCCTGGAGAAGGGATAGACTACCACTCCAGTATTCTTGGCTTTCCCTGGTGGCTCAGCTGGTAAAGAATCTGCCTGCAATGCAGAAGACCTGGGTTCAATCCCTGGGTTGGGAAGAGGGCATGGCAACCCCTCCACTATTCTTGCCTGGAGAATCTCTAAGGACAGAGGAGCCCGGCAGGCTACAGTCCATGGGGTCACAAAGATTTGGACATGACTGAGTGACTAAGCACAGCACAGCACATATGTGTTTTTTCACATGTTTTTTATACATGTTTTTGTGTATCTATATATATATATGTGTGTGTGTGTGTGTGTATTTACAATGGGCTTCGCTGGTGGCTCAGCAGTGAAGAGCCTGCCCGCCAAATAGGGTACGAGGGTTCCATCTTTGGGTCAGGAAGATCCCCTGGAGAAGGAAATGGCTACCCACCCCAGTATTCTTGCCTGGGAAATCCCATGGACAGAGGAGCCTGGTGGGTTACAGCCCATGGGGTCGCAAAGAGTAGGACACAGCTTAGTGCCTAATGATGGCTCAGCAGTAAAAAGTCTGTCTGCAACTCAGGAGAAGCAGGAG
>NW_011495053.1:324843-371187 GCF_000754665.1 Bison bison bison | reverse complement strand
TGTCTGCAATGCAAGAGAAGCAGGAGATGCTGGTTTGATCCTTGGACTGGGAAGGTCCCCTGGAGGAGGGCATGGCAACCCACTCCACTATTCTTTCCTGGAGAATCCCATGGACAGAGGAGCCTGGTGGGCTACAATTCATGGGGTCCCAAAGAGTTGTACACAACTGAGCAACTGAACACAGCACAGCAACATACTCTACAATATATATATTTATATTTTTAATATATATAAATATTTTTATGTAGAGGCCATTTGTTTCTTCTTTTCTGATCTAATTATTGAAACTTATTTGTTCTGAGCAATACTTATAAAGGCAACTGTATAACCTAATCTAAAAACGACTGCTTCCCTATGGATTTACAAGGATTGGTTTCAGTTGATCATTTCCAAATCATAAGAGATCAACCATATCATGATACACAGTACTTGACCGATAAACATCTGTGTGAATAAATGATTCACAATAAATCATCAATGACTTGGGCTTTTTGGAGACTTTTCCTTTAAAGCATTGGTTCAGTGTGATACAATGATGAAAAGGCATATTAATCTTCAGGATTAAATTATAATGGTAGTGGAAATGATTATAATTTTATAGAAACCACATATATACATATGAAGAAACTGCACACATATGCATACACACACTGCATATAAAACTGCTGTAACATTACCTGGGATATCACAAGCTTATTGACCTATTAAATGTTTTGGACACTGAATCTTCTGTTATCCATTCCATGCTTACAAAAAAGTTTACAAGGCAAAAATTTAGAATGTATTTCCATTGTAAATGGAAATTATTTCCATTTGTACTATGAGAAAAACTAGCGTGGTTACATAAATCATCATCTAGTAAGCCCCAGTTCCTGGATTTTAATCCAAAAATTTGACTCTGAGGACTGAGTTGTTAACAGTGCCACTGTATTAGTTTCAATTCTTTATAACCTATATTAAGAATTTAGAGAATTTCTTGCAGAAGCAACATTATCAGCTATTCTCAGATGTTTTCAGGCTTTCAATCAGTTCTGCAAAATAAGACATGTGTACAAAAATGCGTACATGCTGTAGGCTTAGAGTTCAAAGTTTTCAGAAACTTAAAAATGTGTGGAACTTCAGCTCAGGGTCAAATAGCAACATTTCCCCCTAGGAGACCTTCATGAGCTCTTCTTTGAGTCTTAAATAGCAACTCAAGAGTAAACATTCTCCTGCCCCCTAGCAGCACTGGTTAATCTGGCCTGTTTTGGCACATCATACACATGGTGAAACATAGATTTTGTGCTTGTGATTCTGGGCCCTTCCACTCAAGGTTGTGTTGGTGTTGTGTACATGTGCTCACTGTCATTCACTCGAAAATGTGTAGATGTTGTATGAACAGGTATTCATTGCCATTCACTCAAGGTTGTGCTGGTGCTGTGTATACGTGTGTTCATTGTCATTGCAGTAGGGCATTCTGGTTTGTGACTATGCCATAACTTATGCATGTCTTCTGATGGGCATCAGTGTAATTTCTTGTCTCTGATAGTTATGAACTGTGTCATTTTGGGCCTTCTAGTACATGTCTTAGGTGAAGAAATGGACATGCACCCATTGAACATTGGCCAAGGAATAATGTGAATCCCATACATTCAGAGAATGAGTGTGTTCAGCTTACAGTCTGACAGTTGTAGAAAAAAGCCCTCATTGCAGTTCTGAGCAGTGAAGAGGGGTCCCAAGTACCCAGTGTTTGCTGCATCTCATCTTTTTAAGTCATTCTGGTCTGGCTGTGGAGCTGTCTCCTCACTGAGGCTTTCCTTGTCCTTTCTTTGACTCACAGTTTCGATCACTTTTCATATTTGTTGTTTTGGCTCATCTAAAATCTTTCTCTGAGAAGTGTCCGCTTAAGCTAATGACCATTTTTTACCCCTGTGGGTTGTCCTTTTCTTTCTGAGAGCCTTCTTTCTACTTTCTGTAAGTAAATCTTTGATAACGTGATGATCATCTTTTCTCACCCTGGACAGTAACGTCTTTTGATGAATAGAGTTTCTCAAATTTGATATAACCTAACCTATTGCCTTTTCTTTTACTACTAATACCTTTTATGTTTGAAAAACCTTTGCTTCCTCAGAGGTTATGAATGAGTTCCCTGGTGTGTGACTTCAGCACACTCCATTTTGTGTCTAGATCTGCAGTCTCTCTGAAGCTGTAAAGGGTCCTAGCTGCACAAACTGCATCTGAATTTAAATTGGTCCCTCACACTCACGTTAATATATAGTACCATAACAGTCTTGAGAGCTGGCAGTGTAAGACCCTGAGCTCTGCTTCTCAGAGTAAATCTTTATATACTTTGTGTTTTTGTTCAGTTGCTCAGTCGCCTCTGACTTTTTGTGACCCCGTGGACTGCAGCACACCAGCCTTCCCTGTCCTTCACCATCTCCTGGAGTTTACTCAAACTCATGTCCATTGAGTCTGTGATGCCATGCACTCATCTCATCCTCTGTCATCCCCTTTTCCTCCTGCCTTCAATCTTTCCCAGCATCAGGGTCTTTTCCAAAGTGTTGGCTCTTTGCATCAAGTGGCCAAATATTGGAGCTTCCACTTCAGCATCAATCCTTCCAGTAAATATTCAGGGTTAATTTCCTTTAAGATTGACTGGTTTGATCTCCTTTCTGCCCAAGGGACTCTCAACAGTCTTCTCCAACACCACAGTTCAAAAGCATCAATTCTTCTGTGCTCAGACATCTTTTATGGTCCAACTCTCACATCTGTACATAACTACTGGAAAAACTATAGCTTTGACTAGATGGATTTTTGTTGGCAAAGTGATGTCTTTACTTTTTAATATGCTGTTTAGGTTTGTCAT
Source organism: Bison bison bison (assembly GCF_000754665.1). Taxonomy (NCBI): domain Eukaryota; kingdom Metazoa; phylum Chordata; class Mammalia; order Artiodactyla; family Bovidae; genus Bison; species Bison bison. The sequence goes on along the minus strand of NW_011495053.1, from coordinate 368,342 downwards.
AGCTTTTCTTTCAAGGAGCAAGTATCTTCTGATTTCATGGCTGAAGTCACTATCTGAAGTGATTTCTGGAGCCCAAGAAAATAAAATCTATCACTGCTTCCACTTTTTCCTCTTTGATTTGCCATGAAGTGATAGGACCAGATGCCATGATCTTACTTTTTTGGATGTTGAGTTTTAACCTAGCTTTTTCACTCTCCTCTTTCTCCTTCATCAAGAGGCTCTTTAGTTGCTCTTTGCTTTCTGCCATTAGGGTGCTGTTATCTGCATGTCTGAGGCTTGTTGAAATTTCTACTGGCAATCTTAATTTCAGCTTGGGCTTCATCTAGCCTGGCATTTCACATGATGTACTCTGCATATGTTAAATAAGCAGAGTGACAATATACAGTCTTGTCATATTTCTTTCACAATTTGGAACCAATCTGTTTTTCCATGTCAGTTCCAACTGTTGCTTCTTGACCCGCATACAGGTTTCTCAGGAGACAGATCTTTAATAATTTTCAAAAGATTTTTGTGAACCACACAGTCAAAAGCTTAGTGTAATCAATGAAGCAGAAGTAGATTTTTTTTTCTGAAATTCTCTTTCTTTCTCCATAATCCAACAAATGTTGGCAGTTTTATCTCTGGTTCCTCTGCCTTTTCTGAATCCAACTTGTACATCTGGAAGTTTTCAGTTCATACACTGTGGAACCTAGCTTGAAGGATTTTGAGTGTTACCTTGCTAGCATGTGAAATGAGTGCAATTGTATGGTAGTTTGAGCATTCTTTGGCATTGTGCTTTTTTGGGATTAGAATGAAACTGACCTTTTCCAGTCATGTGGCCACTGCTGAGTTTTCCAAATTTGCTGACATATTGAGTGCAACACTTTCACAGCTTCATCTTTTAGGATTTGACAAAGGTCAACTGGAATTCCATCACCTCCACTAGCTTTGTTCATAGCAATGCTTCCTAAGGCCCACTTGACTTTCTACTCCAGGATGTCTGGCTCTAGGTGAGTGACCACACCATCATGGTTATCTGGGTACCTTTTTGGTACAGTTCTTTTGTGTATCTTGCCACCTCTCCTTAATCTCGTCTGCTTCTGTTAGGTCCTTATGGTTTCTGCCCTTTATTGTGTCCATCCTTGAATGAAACATTCCCTTGATATTTCCAATTTTCTTGAAGAAATCTCAAGTCTTTCCCATTCTATTGTTTCTTAGCTCTTGTTGCTATTCTCTGGAATGCTGCATTCAGTTGGGTATATCTTTTCCTTTCTCCCTTGCCTTTATATATTTAGCCTTCCACATTTCTATATAAATTTCAGAATTGGCTTGTCAGTTTGTTACAAGAAAGAAATCCTGCTGATATTGGGCTAAGATTGGATTCAGCCCATTGATTTGTAGAGAATTGCTAGATTCAGAGACCAAATTGTGTCTTTCTGTACATGAACATGATGTCCATTTGCACATCTTAGGTCTTCTTTAATCTCACTCAGTAATGTTCTAACGAGTCATTTCTTAAATTCACTTATAGAGATTTGAGATTATGCTCAGGTTTTTGGCACTGTTGAAAATTCCATTTTTCTGTTGCTAGTATTTAAGAATACAAATGATTTTTGTTTATTGGCTTTGTAGCCAATGTGAATATTTGCTAAATAAAATGGCATTTGCATTTAATGAGACACAAAGGACTGGAAAATTTGTTAGAAATACAGAGATATGGAAACACATACTAGTCATTAGAAGAATTATTCTGCTTATAATCAACCATCTAAGGATACCGTTTTTCCTAAGGTTTTATTTTAGGATAAAGTGTCTTCAAGAAATTCTGTTTTCCCACTTATGTTGGTATCTGGAGCTCAGGATTTGTGAATCAAATCTTTGTGTACAAAGCCTTCTTCCTCCTTGGGTTTTATATGACAGATTAAGAAGTGCACATGCTGTAGACTTGTAAGGCGAGATCTCAAAATATAGTACCTTTTGGGATGATAACTGGCTATATAAGGCCCTACTCAGAAGTATTGAATGAAATCAGCTTGCCTGTGTAGCTCTGCAAAATCAAGGTTCATCCATAACTATAAGGAAAGTCAGCTAAATAGTGAGATATCTGGAAAATTTACATAGAAAAAAATACTCATACTGCAAACCTATACTTCTTCGATCATATGGTACTTCATTTACATAGTAATTTGGAATATTTTCACTCAACTAGCACTTAATAAAGAACTAAGGCTCAGTATTTCTGGAAGAGTTTGAAAGCTGTAACCTAATGTCTATACATAGGGCAAGCGAATTTGAGCTCTAATGCGTGCAAAGAGAAGGCAGTTCATATAGAACTGCACTTAAATTACATTGTTTCCCTTGACTGCTCCTCTTGGTCTCTTGAATCCAATTTCCTCTGTACCTTGATCAAATGTATTAAAAGTCATAGTTGAAACGCATGGCAGTAAATGAATTCAATAAGCTTGTTAGGTTATAGATATGCAGATGTAGAGAATGGGTGTGTGGACATAATGGGGGCTGGGTGGTGGGTGAACTGGGAAATTAGGATTGACATTCATACACTACCATGTGTAAAACAGAGCTGGTGGGAACCTGCCATATACTCAGCAGCACATGGAGCTCAGCGTGGTGCTCTGTGGTGACCTAGAGGGATGAATAGGGGGTGGGACGAAGGTCCAAAAGGGAGGGGATGTGTGTATACACAGAGCTGATCTACCTCTTTGTAAGCAGGAACTAGCACAACCTTGTAAAGCAATTCAGTTCGGTTCAGTTCAGTTCAGTCACTCAGTCGTGTCCGACTCTTTGCGACCCCATAATTCACAGCACACCAGACCTCCCTGTCCATCACCAACTCCCGGAGTTCACCCAAACTCATGTGCATCGAGTCAGTGATGCCATCCAGCATCTCATCCTCTGTCGTCCCCTTCTCCTCCTGCCCCCAATCCCTCCCAGCATCAGGGTCTTTTCCAATGAGTCAACTCCTCACATGAGGTGGCCAAAGTATTAGAGTCTCAGCCTCAGCATCAGTCCTTCCAGTGAACACCCAGGACTAGTCTCCTTTAGGATGGACTGGCTGGATCTCCTTGCAGTCCAAGGGACTCTCAAGAGTCTTCTCCAACACCACAGTTCAAAAGCATCAATTCTTCAGCGTTCAGCTCTCTTCACAGTCCAACTCTCACATCCATACGTGACCACTGGAAAAACCATAGCCTTGACTAGATGGACCTTTGTTGGCAAAGTAATGTCTCTGGTTATCGTAATTCTGCAAAAACAATCATTTAAAGAGACATTACTTTGCCAACATCTTTTAATTTCATGACTGCAATCACCATCTGCAGTGATTTTGGAGCCCTCAAAAATAAAGTCTGACACTGTTTCCACTCTTTCCCCATCTATTTCCCATGAAGTGATGGGACCAGATGCCATGATCTTCGTTTATTGAATGTTGAGCTTTAAGCCAATTTTTCACTCTCCCCCTTCACTTCCATGAAGAGGCTTTTTAGTTCCTCTTCACTTTCTGCCATAAGGGTGGTGTCATCTGCATATCTGAGGTTACTGATATTTCTCCCAGCAATCTTGATTCCAGCTTGTGCTTCTTCTAGCCCAGTGTTTCTCATGATGTACTCTGCATATACGTTAAATAAGCAGGGTGACAACATACAGCCTTGACATACTCCTTTTCCTATTAGAGCCAGACATCCTGAAATGTTGTCAGGTGGACCTTAGAAAGCATCACTACAAACAAGGCTTGTGGAGGTGATGGAATTCCAGTTGAGCTGTGCTGCACTCAATATGCCAGCAAATTTGGAAAACTCACCAGTGGCCACAGGACTGGAAAAGGTCAGTTTTCATTCCAATCCCAAAGAACAGTAATGCCAAAGAATGCTCAAACTACCACACAAAAGCACTCATCTCATACATTAGCAAAGTAATGCTCAAAATTCTAAAAGCCAGGCTTCAGCAATACGTGAACTGTGAACTTCCAGATGTTCAAGCTGGTTTTAGGAAAGGCAGAGGAACCAGAGATCAAATTGCCAACATCCACTGGGTCATTGAAAAAGCAAGAGAGTTCCATAAAAACATCTATTTCTGCTTTATTATTGACTATGCCAAAGCCTTTGACTGTGTGCATCACAATAAACTGTGGAAAATTCTGAAAGAGATGGGAATACCAGACCACCTGATCTGCCTCTTGAGAAACCTATATGCTGGTCAGGAAGCAACAGTTAGAACTGGACATGGAACAGACTGGTTCCAAATAGGAAAAGGAATATGTCAAGGCTGTAAAGCAATTATACCCCCCAAAAAAGTCTTATAATCTTACAGATATCACACATTACAGTGGTCAGTGATTTTAATATAGAATCAACCTACCCGTCCATCTTCAATAAAAGTCTAATTCATTGAACAAATACATTAAAAAGTTGTACCGTGTACCTAGCACTATGTCACTGATAAGGATATGAAGGTAAATAGACCACTGCCTGCCATGAGATTCTCACCCTCGCCTCTAACGAAATAAGCCATAAATATCTGAATTTGAAGGCAGGGCTAATTCAGAGTAAAATGTGCCCTGTTCCATAGGCTACATTCTTTTCTTTGTAGCATAAGAACTAGCCATTCATAACCTCCTATAATCCATGTGATCTCTAAAAATTTGGATTTCTACACAGAAAGTCTGTGTTTTGTCACTCATGAAACCAGTGGTTGGAAATGAATACATTTATAATGCCTTTGTGATTTTTAAAGGGGCATCAATGGAAAATAACAAAATAGACTATAGATAGGGAGGGCCGGCTTCTTCCTCATCCTTACCTATCCTGCTCTGTCACTTGAGTACACGCAGAGTCTACCTGGGAAAGTGCCCTCAGTGACACAGTAACCAATTTCTTCCACATGTGCGGGCATTGGCTCCAGTGGATGGATGCTTTGTATATATACAGACTATCGTTAGTTTATCCTAACACATCTGAATTCATCTCAATTTAGATTTGACCTCACAGTACCTTTTTTGAAGTGGTCAGTAACATGTTCATTTCATAATAAAGAATCTCATCTTTGGTCATAATAGTGGATTGGCCCAGAAGCTGACTTTTTTTTTAATTTATTTTTAATTGAAGGATAATTGCTTAACCATAATTTTGTTGGTTTTGCAAACATCAACATGAATCAGCCATGGGTATACATATATCCTCTCCCCTTTGAACCTTCCTCCTGTCTCCCTCCCCACCCAGGCCCTCTAGGTTGATACAGAGCCCCTGTTTGAGTTCCTTGAGTCATACCACAAATTCCCATTGGCTCTCTACTTTACATGTGGTAATGTAAATTTCTATGGTAAAGCATCTGTCTACAATGTGAGAGACCTGGGTTCGATCCCCGGTTTGGGAAGATTCCCTGGAGAAGGAAATGGCAACCCACTCTAGTACTCTTGCCTTGAAAATCCCATGGACAGAGGAGCTTGGTGCAGGCTACTATCCATGGGGTCACAAAGAGTCGGGCACGACTGAGCGACTTTACTTTCACTCCATGTATCTCACCCTCTCCTCCCCCCAACCATGTCCATAAGTCTGTTCTCTATGTCTGTGACTACACAGTATTTTTGACACATTGACAAAAAAATATACAATAAGCATGTAACACACATGTACACAGTTGCATACATGCATTTTTCCACGCAAAGAGAATTATAATTTTGCCACCAGGAAGACATTAAGTAACTTATTAAACAGTAAATCATGACCTACAGCACCTCTATATCAAGAACACAACTAAATGCTGAGATATTCAAGGATCAGAAAAGATAATATTCCCATGGCTGGAGAGCTAGTCAAGGTAACATTCTAGAAAAATAATGGCACAAAAGTATATATAATTTCCAGGACAGGTACACGGTATCCGCACATTATACTCATCAAGCAGATTAAAAAAAAAATGGAGTTGATTTCCAATGTTGTGTTAGTTTCTGCTGTACAGGAAAGCAAATAAGTTATACATACACATATATCCCCTCTTTTTTTTTTTTTTTCACTACAGAGTATTACAGAGTATTGAGTAGAGTTCTCTGTGCCATACAGTAGGGAGCTCTACTCAATACTCTATAATGACCTATATGAGGAAAGAATCTTAAAAAATAAAATAAAAAAGAAGGGATATATGTGTATATATAACTGATTCACTTTCCTGTACTATACTATTCACTTTTCCTGGACTATAGAGTAGAAGGATTCCCTGGTGTCTCAGACAAAAAAGCATCTGCCTGCAGTGATGACGATTCTATATACAAGGCAGCAAAAGAGACACAGATGTAAAGAACAGACTTTTGGACTCTATGGGAGAAGGCAAAGGTGGGATGATGTGAGAGAACGGCATTAAACATGTAAAATAGATGACCAATGCAAGTTTGATGCATGAAGCAGGGTACTCAAAGCCAGTGCCCTGGGACAACCCAGAGGGATGGGGTGAGGAGGGAGCTGGGGGAGGGGTTCAGAATGGGGTGCCCATCATGGGCACCCATGGCTGATTCATGTTGAGGTATGGCAAAAAATCATCTCAATATTGTAAAGTAATTATCCTCCAATTAAAGTAAATTACTTTAAAAAAAGAAGAAGAAGAAAAAAAGCTATCCTAAAAAAAATAAGAATCTGTCTGCAATACAAGAGAACTGGGTTCAATCGCTGGGTTGTGAAGATCCCCTGGAGAAAGAAATTGTTACCCTCTCCACTATTCTTGCCTAGAGAATTCCATGGACAGAGGAACCTGGCAGGGCTTCCCTGGAGGCTCAGATAGTAAAGAAACTACCTGCAATGTGGGAGACCTGGGTTCAATCCCTGGGTCGGGAAGATCCCCTTGAAGAATGCATGGCAACCCACTCCAGTATTCTTGCCTGGAGAATCCCACGGAGAGAGGAACCTGATGGGCTATACAGTCCCTGGGGTCTCAAAGAGTCTGACATGACTGAGCAACTAAGTGTGTGCACACACACACACACACACACAAAATAGGCCCTTGCTCATTATCTGTTTTATATATAATAGTGTGTATATGTCAATCCAAATCTCCCAACTTATCCCTCCACACTGTTTCCCCTGGTAACCATCAGTTTGTTTTATACATCCATGACTCTATTTCTGTTTTGTAAATAAATTCATTTGTACCATTTTTTCAGATTCCACTTATAAGCAATATCATAGGGTATTTGCTTTCTCTTTCTGACTTACTTCACTTAGTATGACAGTCTCTAGGTTCATCCATGTTGCTGCAAATGGCATTATTTCATTTTTTATGGCTGAGTAATATTCCACTTTATGTAAGTACCACAACTTCTTCATCCATTCAACTGTCAATAGACAAATAGGTTGCTTCAGTGTCTTGGCTATTGTAAACAGAGCTTCAGTGAACATTGGGGTGCATATATCCTTTAGAATTATGTTTTTCTCCGAATATACCCCCAGGAGTGGGATTGCTGGATCATATGTTAGCTTTGTATTCAGTTTTTTTTTTTTTTTTTAATGCAGCTTCCATGCTGTTCTTCATTATGAATCATTTTTAAAACCATAGATGAAGTTACTTTACTTTTAGATCCTTTCTCTCTTACCTGATAGCCATTCTGATATCAGGGAAGAATTAAGTTCAGGTGACTTACCATCCTTTGTATTCTGGCCACAAGTAACAAAACATGAAAAAGGGAATTTGTGGCAGTGGCTATATCAATAGTTACTATGTCAGCTCAAAGTTGGAAGGGAGATGACCACCTAAACCACACAAGCCACTCCATGTAACAACTCGGATCCACTGAACCTGGGTCTTTTAAACGTTTTGCTCAGTAGGAATTATAGAGATGTGGATATTTGAACATTGATTACATATTTTCTTGCTTATTTCATTTTCCATTTTTTAAAGTAAACCAAGCTAAAACAAAATCATCTCATGTTTTACTTTGTTTATATTTAAGTTTCTATTTGTCTTTCTGCGGTGTGGATAAGACTGGCGTTTTTCCTGTTGCTACATTGATAGAGTTCCCCTTTGTGGGGAAACTTATGGAAGCAATACAGGGTTTTCTCTGTATCAAATAGAGAATATACACATGCAGGAAAGTGAAGAAACAGTGTGTAGTACATCGCATGCCTTGGGGGAGGTATAGAGTCTTCTTTTACTCCCATGCCTGGCAACTATGTGTAAGCTAAGAAATTATCATCTCGCTATTTCACCACCGGGTATTTGTTCTATGTTTGAACTCTCCAACCTGGCATTGTCTACTTGAATCTTCTGAGCAAAGAACATCCAGGGGCAAAGGGAGTGTGAACAGTGAGGGGAGAGAAGAGATTAGTCGAGAGGTAACCATGCGTGCTTCAGACACAGCAATCCAGTGTGAATTAACTGTTACATACAATATGAATCATCATCTCTGATAGACGTTATCATTTGCCTTCAGTTTAACTTAAAGACTTTTATCAGCTATGATGTAGTTTAAGCTTTAGATCCTATCCAGGTTCTATAGCATTATTTTTTTGCTTCTAATATTTTCCTTATGAATAATTTAATTATGCATATTTGTGGTTATTAGACAAAATTGAAATATTTCCTATGACTATACACTCTTTGTGTGTTCTTGGTTACTTTAACATATCATGTTAAATCTAAGTCTCAAACTGAGTTATTAACAGTCAGACTGACTAAGTCTTTGCATCACTAGATGTGAAAGTTATATAAAATATACAAATGTGTACTTGGAGCCCTTGTCAAGAGACAACAGAGGCTCCCTTTTGGGGGCATATGAACTAGAGTGGAAGACATGGGCTCTCATCCTGGATGTAAGAGTGGAACCCCAAGGAACTTGCTTTATATCTCTAGGTGGAGGGCTAGAGGTACTCAGCAGGTAAAGAGACCACCTGCAATGCAGCAGACCTGGGTTTGATCCCTGGGTTGGGAAGATCACCTGGAGGAGGAAATGGCAACCCACTCCAGTGTTCTTGTCAGGAGAATCCCTTGGACAGAGGAGCCTGGTGGGCTAAAGTCCATGGGGTCAGAAGAGCTGGACACTCATTTTTAGGTGAAGTCCGAACTTCTGAAGTCTGAAATGGGGAGTATTGAGGGTTGAACTCATCTATAAATAAACCTCTCTTTTCTATCCCAGTTACAACACATAAAAAGAAAAGTAGGGTCCACAATGTTGCTATAACCCACCTTGAATACCATCCCCTCTGATGCTTACAGCTGGGGTGTGGGTTGGGTCTGCAGCTAACATGACTGTGTTGCCATGACAGACCCCTTGTCACCCCATCTCTGACACAACTGGGCGTGCACAGGACTCCCCACACGGGGCAGGAGCCTGTGGCCATTCGGAAAGGGCGCAGTAGATCATCCACTCCCACAGGCAGGCCGATCCCAAGCAGGTGAAGGAGGCGCTGAGGGTGCACCAGCTCTTGCATCCAAATGTCGCCTTTCCTCCCACAGGGAAGAAGGAAGGAGGGAGGGAGGGAGGTGGGATTAACTAGCTCTCTTCACAGGGAACTGAGTTGCATGGGGCTAAAGACCCCTTCAGAGGACCCCAAGACTTTTAGGAGAGGAAAGGATGCTATTTTAATTAACATGTCAAATAGAAGTGCTCACATTTCACAGGAAATTGTGCTATTGATTAAGACCCATGTTATGAATTATGAATTGTTTGTTATACTTCTAATAACTTGTGGGGTAAAAAAAAATAGCCATATTTAAAACATATTGCCTCTTTTTGGAATTAGTATTTTTCTAGGAATAAGCAAAAGGGTAATTGTTTGGTGAATTAAATTGTATCAATGATTAAATTATATCAATGATTAAATTATATCAATGTTTATATACTCCATAAATTCTGTTAGAGCCCTCCAGCAAGACATAGTAATAAAGAGTGGTGTCTTTAAGCCTTTAAGTACAAAATTTCTTATCATCAAAAAAAAAAAAAAAAGTAATGGATACCCAAGGACAATGATAAACAAAAGTAATAGAACAGTCATGTTGGGCTTTGAAATATGCCTCACTTTTTCCCAGGTTACTTCAGAAAGTTCAAAGGGAATAAAATACTGCCTGTACATCAGTGTCTCTTTTGCTGTCTCGTACACAGGGTTATCGTTACCATCTTTCTAAATTCCATATATATGCGTTAGTATACTGTATTGGTGTTTTTCCTTCTGGCTTACTTCATTCTGTATAATAGGCTCCAGTTTCATCCACCTCGTTAGAACTGATTTTGGGAGAGGGAGAGGGTGGGAAGATTTGGGAGAATGGCATTGAAACATGTAAAATATCATGTATGAAACGAGATGCCAGTCCAGTTTCGATGCATGATACTGGATGCTTGGGGCTAAAGCACTGGGACGACCCAGAGGGATGATATGGGGAGGGAGGAGGGACGAGGGTTCAGGGTGGGGAACATATGTATACCTGAGGCGGATTCATTTTGATATTTGGCAAAACTAATACAATTATGTAAAGTTTAAAAATAAAATTAAATTAAAAAATAAAAAATAAATAAATTAATTAAAAATAAATAAATAAAATAAAATACTGCCTGAATGGATTTGATTTATAGCAAGTGTGACTTACGTGGTGTGAGATCAGGGCTTGGAAAAGAGCTTCCCCTCCTTTGTTCAAATGTGGCTGTCATGAAAAAAACCCGCCACTGGCTTTCCAGTGGGGAACTGCTGTTTTCTTGGAACTATTAAATATTCTCTCAAGGAATAAAGTAAAGGTATAGAAGATAGCAAGATATAAAATTAAAATTCAAGGTCAAGGATTAAAAAAAAAAAAAAAACTAAAAGTAAAGCTATAGTTTGGAGGTGAAGGTATGACATTCAGCCCTTCATGCTTTCATGACTAAACCAAACATTTGCTTCTGAGTCTTGTGTTCCATGCACTCAGGAAAAAAAACGTGCCCGTTTGCTTGGTCACTCTGATAGTGCCGGGCACGCCTGGCCAGTCTGTAGAGACCCGCCTCTTTGATCTCCGCAGCCCTCCTGCCGCCTCTGCTTTGTCCTGAACCCTTTCCCCGAAGCGTGTCCCGTGCTGTGCTGTCCTCACTTCCTCGGCCACGTTTCCCCCTCGGTCCCTCCATCAAGCTCTGGTCCCAGGAGCCTGGCTGGGCCCACCCTTCCCAGTCCTGGGCGTTAACTCCTGCAGCCGAGGCCCTGTCCCCTGGCCTCGCCACTCTCAGAGCCAGGCTGACCCCTCCTGAAACAAGCGTCTCTCGCAGACCTTGCTCCGCACTTGGGCTGCTTCTCCTCTGCTCGGCCTCCCACCGAGCCTTGGCGCTCAGTTCTGGACTCTCCGCCCTGCCCCTCTCCCTCACGACCTCCCGGTGGCCTTGTCCAGAGACCTCCCATCTTAAGAGGACCCCCAGTGTCCCTGGGACCTGGTTCCCAGCCCCTCATCCAGGGTAACAGTGAGTCCAGTGAGCCCTGAATCCCGAGTACAGGACAACCGTCCATCTCCTCCTCCTCAGCTGTCTTCTGAATCCAAACCACTGAGATGTCCGCTCAGCCTCAGTCCTTTCCCCAGGGCTGGGCACCAGCCTAGCACAATCCCCAAGCCCCCTCAGTGTGGGCTGGAAGTCACTACAGGATTTGGTCCCTATGAACTTTTCTGTCCTCCACACTTGGCTTTCAGGTGGCTCAGGCTCGCATCAGACTCCATTCCCCTGCACAGTTCCTCAAGCCGAGATGCTCTGGAGCCAGCTCTTCTCCTGCTGCTCCTCACAGTGAAAACTCTTGGCTTAAATGTCCCTTCCCTGGGTCCTCATCCCCAAGTCCCATCAAAACCACTGGTGCCACCACCTCTCTGTCATTTTCTTAATGGTTTTGTTCATTCTGAAATGATCACTTTCTTTGATTTGCTTCTTGTCAACATCCCCACCAAAACCTCTCATTCACAAAAGCAGACAAGCTGTTCTAACTTCTATCATCAGGGACCATGCCTGGTGCTTGCTTGCTGGGGACTGAGTAACATTTGTTGTGTGAAGAAATGGCACAGTGCTTGTTATCTACAGGGAGAAATATGGTTCTTTTGGAAACCTTTTTTTTTTTTTTCTGAGCTAAGCTGATAATAAATTGCACAAGTGGGAATTCTGGAGCAGATGTCATGGCGACTTCATAAGGCGCTGCTTGTCCCTGCTCAGTGGAGGTGGGAGCAGGTGCTCTGGGAAACCTTGGACAGGAAACTGCAGGAGACCAGGCGGCAGGGGCTGAGCTGTCTGGGGTCCCATCGCTCTGCCTGATGTGAGGGAGACACCTAGAGGGACTGGAGGAAGTAATGGAGGTGTGTTCTCAAACAGCTCCCCTGAAGCGTGATTTCTCCAAACTGCTTTTGACAAATGTCGGGCAGCTTGTTGTCACATCGTATAGGACTTAACTCCCCTGCCCATGTAAATGTCTGGGGTACAGGGACCATGAGCCTTGTAGCTCTAAAGTGAGCATACTCACCTTCCCATTAAAATAGTAGGGCAGGGAGGATGCATCTCCATGGTGATGAGATGCTAGATAGTTTATACCTAAGGGATAGAGGGGTAGCTTACTGTGTCATCCTGAGGGCAGGGCTGGGCTGCACTGAGTGGGTGATTAGGGCCCCGGTGGCAGACTATGCAGAGAGACTCCTAAATGGCAGAGATGTGGGGAAATGTGACATTTTGATTTATAACAAATATTTTGGGGGTCATATGAGCAACACAAACTTATTTCTCATAGTTCTTTGGTCTCCTTTCATTGCTCTTGCTTTCTGACTCAACAGCAGCCCAAACCTTTGGAATTTCCTAAGTGAAGCGAACAACAAAGTTGCTTAACATGTTAATGAGGTGACTTTTGCACCCCAGCAAAGGTTGGGGGTTGGTTGCCATGGGAACCAACCACGTGATTAGAGGGTTAAACCTTTCAGTCCTACCCCTGATCCCTCGAGAGGGCAGAGAGGCCATGGAGGTTGGATCCGCCACCAATGTCCAATGGTTTAATCAACCATGCCTGTGTGATGAAACCTCCATAGAAATCCCAAAGGACGGTTCAGGGAGCTTCTAGGTTAGAGAGCAGGTGGAGATTTGGACAGAGTGGTGGGCCTGGAGAGGGCTCTGTGCCCTTTCCCCACACCTGGTCCCATGCAGGTTTTCTATAGGGCTGTTTCTAAGTTATAGCCTTTCATGACAAACCAGGGATCTCATAAGGAAAACGTTTCTCTGAGTTCCATGAGCTACTTGAGCAAATTAATCAATTTACAACCAATTGGTCAGACATGTAGGTGACAGTCTGAATTTGCTATTGGCATCTGAAGCAGAGGATAGTCACGTAGGACTGAGCCTGTGGGATCTGATGCTCTCTGTGGGTAGACAGCGTCAGAACTGAGTTCAGGACACCTGGCTGGTGACTGGAGAATCCCTTAGTGAGGGAAACCCACTCCCAACACACACTCATGAAAATCAGGTCAAGAACCCTCATGAAAAGCCATGCAGATGGCAAACCAAGAGACCACGTGATGTATCAGAACACACCTGACATACCAACCCAGGCCCTGGGAGCACCACTCTGCTCCTACCAGACTCCAAACTCAAATGTATCTGTTTCCAACACCAGACACACACACATACACAGACACAGACCCCCTCCCCCCGGCCCATACAGACATACCCATATAGACACACACACACGCAGACGCACACACAGAGACACAGACACACAGAGAGACATGCCCACAGCCCCTCCCCACAGACACACACACACCCATAGACACACACACCCATAGACACACACACAGACACACACGCACCCTGTGTGCATGAACACACAGAACATTGTAAAGGAACTTCTGTCTTCCTAACATCAGGAACCTACAAAGTAGCAAAGTAGATTCCAGCCCTGATGGACTACATGCCCCCAGAGGTCACCTAACAATCACCACTTATGCGTTAATTTCTTACCTCTTAATAAATCACGCCTCTTCCTCCCTGCACCAGGGGTCACTCTGATTGGTACCTTTTTTCGCTTCTGTATCCATACTGCTGAGACTAAGTCATTACATATAATAAGACAAGCTGGATGAATGAAGGGCTGGAGGAATAGATGTTCAAGTAGATGAAGAGCCGATGAATAGATGCAGGAAATTGAATTATGAAATGAGTGCTTTTCCACGGGCACCCGTCAGGACATTCTGAAATAGCAAACCTCAATTCTTAAAAGCCATCGACTAAGTGACCTGGCAAAGTATTACCTAGTTAAGGCACCTAGGAACACATTTTCCCTCTCTTTTCCCATAGCTGCTTCATTTGCAAAATGGGTTTGGAATAATGCTTGTTAACTAGTCAATTCAGTGCAGGGTGTGATGAATAGAGCAGGAATAACTGAAGCATGAACATCTTTCCAACATAGCGTCTGGCTTCCAGCCAGAGGGAACGCTGGTAGAATTGAAAATGAGTACAACACAGTTACTGAGTGACCTAGACACAACACGTTCAGTTCACAGCTGGGCTCTCTTACCTAAAAAAAGCAGAGTAAAATATGAGATCTCAGAATGACATTAACCATTTTAATTTAGCTGAGCATCCTCTATGGGTTGCAATGGCATGAAATGAGGAAAGCGATACATTTTTCTTTTAAAGACAAAAACAGAGTTGAACTTCAGCAAGTTTTACTCTAAAATAGCAATGTAATTTTTTTCTAAGGTAAGGTATTGACCACCCAAGTGATTGCATTCACATTTTACAGAACGTAGCCCAGGTTTGTGGGTAGAAGAGTATAAATCTTAGGCTTCATTTTTTCAGAAACTGTCATGGACTGTTTCTTTATTTTTAAATGTTTTGGTTGTTGTTGTTGTTGTTTTTAAGTAGGAAGTTCATGGCTAGTAAAATAATCAGGAACTTCACACTTTACATCAACAACACTCATACATAATACCTATGCAATCTACAATTGGACCAAATATATCAGATACTAAAGAGTAGGCTTTTCATGCAAAAAACATAAATTATGAGTTTGCCCAAAGGAAAATAATTGATCTTTATATGAATAGGATGCAAAATTATGAGGCAAATGATAAGGTAAGAAATATTTGCATCATACAAAATACGAATCTGAAGATCGATACTCCCAATATGTAAAGAGCTTCTACAAATCAGTAATAGTCTATGAGACTAAGAACAAATCAGGTACTCCCAGTGAGGGGGTTATAAATGGTTAAATGAATAAAGGGCATTCAACCTAACTAGTAAGCTGGGAAAATGCAAACTAAGAGGATGTTAAGACATGCTTTTTTTTTTTTTTGGACAAGTTCTTAAAGAGGGCTAATGTTTACATCAACTGAAAGCCATGTGTTTCAAATAACACTAGTAGCTTAAATTGGTGTGACTATTTTGGAAGGTATTTTTTTGAGTGTTAAAGTGTTTATCTCCTATTATTAATTTAGTTTCCTTGGTATTTATTCTTGAAAAATAGTTATCTATTTGCATTGAAGGCAAATATAAGCATACACAGAGAAACATCATTTGTTAAAATAAAAGTTTGAAGCATTTTAAATGTTAATTGGACAATTATTATGTTAGCCTATACATATACATTGGAGAAGGCAATGGCAACCTACTCCACCAGTACTCTTGCCTGGCAAATCCCATGGACAGAGGAGCCTGGTAGGGTGCAGTCCATGGGGTCGCTAGGAGTCAGGCATGACTGAGTGACTTCACTTTCAGTTTTCACTATCATATCATGAAATATTGCACATTAATGTAAAAAAATATAGATCTGTATGGATTATATAGAAAACTTATATTCAAGAAGAAAATTTGTTTAAAAATTCAAAGTGATTATTTACATTTTATAGATCTATGTAAAGTATTAATGCATGCATTAAAATATGCAAACAATGAGGTGTGTGGAAGAAGCATTGGAATAAGAATAAAATAATTTTGATAATTTTCCTCTGTTTTACAATACAAATGCAAACCTAGCTTACCTGCATCATTTAAATTAATATGTAAATAATTAGATGGTCAAAGATTGGGAATAGGATATTAGCAGAGATGGAAATATGTATGATCTACATGTTAAATAATCATTAACATCTTGCTACTATCCAGGTAATAAAACTATATACATAGAATTTTAATGAGTTTTATAGATGAAATAATTATCTATTTTTAAATTTTTATTTTAACTTTTTGTTTTAGCTGATTTATTTTACTTTATACACACATGCACATCTAATTTATGTATAAATTTTGGAGTACATTTCAGGAAAGATGTGCTCTTATAAGGTGCTGAGAAGCTGACATAGATTTTCTAGAGGGTCAACTGGCAGTGTCTATATGACAATGTAAATTTCCCTCAGATATCAACCCATTAATTACAACTGTAATAATTTATTCTGCAAAAATAAACATGCAAAGTCATGTATATGACTATCCTCTTCCATGCTGGGTATACAGATGAGAAATGGAGAGGTGTCCATGAGGAGGTCATTCTGTATCCACATAGTGAGTCACTACAGAACCAATCAGAAGGTTTAGGATGTATAAACACAGAAAGACTAATAGTACATTTATGAAATTTATTCATAGTATCCTACTATGAGAAAAATGTATATATAATAGATTTTTTCTGACCTTCCGGAAAAGAGTCTTCAGCCAAAGTTCAATTTGTGGAAAAATGAGTATAGTCTTCTGTTTTGATAAACACATTATAAAGTATGTGTTATTTGGAAGAATTACAACTCTTAAGCCAGTGTGTTTAGGCAGAAGCTCATAGTTGAATAAAGAGACTTCCACTGGTCTGACCAAGGTGGTGGGGGCATGAGATATACATGCAATGCCAAATCCAGGAGGGGCGAGGGCGCGTGACCTGAGAACTGTGGGCTTCCTTCACTGACACCAACAACAATAAAGGACATGAAAAGACAGGGTCTAAGTCTCCAGGCAAAAAGTGGTGCTGATGCAGTGAGTTCTGGTGATTAGGTTGGGGGAGATCAGCCAGTGGTCCAGTGTTCAATTCCAGAGCAGAAGTCTGTACTCAAAGGGTGGAGGTGGAAGTCAGTTCTACTGTGTCTGTACAGGCTGCTTGCTGGCTCTTGGTGGAGGAAGGTTCCTCTGTTTATATAAGATGGTACTAGTAATGACCAGGTGAAGTAAGTGTAGACTATGCTCCAGGTTTCTGTAAGGATGAACCTAGTTAGTGCACATAAAGAGCTTTGTAAGTGTCCCTGATATCAAAACATCTCACTGGCGGTATATTGCCAGGCTCGCTTTCTCATGGATACTTTAGAACACACCTGTTCTATTCTGCCACTGTATTTATCAGGCCACTGGTATCCTTCAGTTAGGGTTTTAAACTACAGCTCAGGAGGATGCACAGGTAAACCTCTCCTGAATAAGAACCCTGAAAAGATAGGAGTGGAGAGAGATGCAGTGTGTCCAGGTCATCAGAAGAAGTGTCCAGTGCAGCTCTAAGGGAGCCTGCTGTCTGTAGTACTAGGAGATTGATCATGGTTTCCCTCATGCTCAAGTTCTGAAGCTTTTAACTATATCGTCTTGATTCTCGGGCTAGCTAGTTATTAGTTTGTTCATAAATCATTTCACTTTTTCATCCATGGGTCCTTTGGCACCAACCAGCTATCCTGTTGAGGTCACTAATTGATTAGAAAAAAAAGATATCAAAAAAGAGAATCTTAAAAGAATGAAATCAAAATGGTTGCAATAATTTACTAAGGGAAAAAAAAAGTTGGTAAAATGAAAACTAAATGGCAATTCTACAAACATATTGATCCACTCAGTTGAAAAGGTTGGCGGACTCACAACTACAGTGCTTTCAAGTCTCCATGTGGGCATATGCCTGTGAGAGCATCATAGCATTGTCACATATTTCCTGAGAGCAAGTTCTTGGAGCAGAATTCAGAATTAGAGTCCTCTCCTGTAATTCTGGTAGCATGGAACTTTTAATTTGTCAACAGCAAATTGGAGGAACTGCTTAAAGCTTGGGAATGGTTACGTACTAGAAACCAAGTGCTTAACATGAAACAAAAGCCTTCTGCAGTTGGAGACATAACAGGAGCAAAAATCTTCACTTTAGATAAGTTTGCAGCCATTGGCAGGGGATGGGGGTTCCCTTTGGCTTCATGATACCAAAGGTCATTCTTACAAAACAGCTGCATGATTTTCTCAGTGGCTTGTGTCCTCCCCATATCTAAAGGATCATTTAACATCTGGGAACACACTCATTAGCAAGTGCTGCTCTGCCACCATGGTACTCAGAGGAAAACCTATAACATGTTAACAGCACATGCAATTTTAAGAAGTCAGTTAAATAAAATTGAAAATGCCTGTTTACTAAAGAATCATACCAACTGAGCAACATAAGGAGGAAAAAACATGTGATTCTGTATTCTATTAAAAGAACAGAATGTCAATCCTCAGGGCTCACTCAGCCTTTTTCAACAGTTCCCTTTTAAAATGCATTCATCAAAAATGTTTATAGGTAATTGCAAATGATGTTCAAAAACTGTGGCTAAAGATTTGAATTAGGAATAATGGCTTACTCATTTAGGATTAAATGGGCATGCAGTTGGAAAGTGAAGGCTTAATGTAATAGCTTCTGTATATTCATTAACATTTATCTATGGAATAGTATAATCCTTATTTGGCAGAACACTCATGAATTGAATTTTAAAATGTTTTCTTGTTTTTTAAAAGTATTACTAGATGATTTGGGGGAGATTTGTCTCACAAATGTGACTACAGATGATTCTAAAATTCCTCTTTTTTTAATTGTTTTTATTACGTTTCAAGATATGAGAGAGTCATGAGCGGTAGGTAGCATTGATGTCACTCGTAAGTATTTTTGCAGTTTGATTTTAGTGTTCCATGCGTTTCCAGTTCAAATTTATCATGATACAAAGATAGTTATACAAAAATTTAAGAATGGAGACATATTGTAAGGAAACATGAAGGGAACTTAGTTAACAGCATCCATCCATCTGCATGTGAGCTCTGTGAATGGAAATCTTGTCTGCTTTGTTTCCATGGAACCTAGAACAGCACCTGGTACACAGTGGGGGCTCACTGTCTTTTGTCAACAACGCCAAGAAATGTGACCAATGTGATTGTGACCTGGCCATTGAGTGGATCTAAATTTCTTTACCATTTCCTATTTTCTATCCTTTCCTTCACTGCCTGCCTTTCTTGCCTCTATTGTTCCTCTTTTCTGGTTTCCCAGATCTTCTCTCAGATCTGTTAACAGCATTTATGATTCTGCCTCTTAGCTCAGCCCTGTGTAGGGCAAGGTACCCAGTGACTTGACAGGACCGTCTGCATTGGCTTCATCTGTGCATCCAGTGTTAGCCCAGCAAGAGCATTTTGGAGCTTTGCTGTCATTGCTGTTCAGTTGCTAAGCCATGTCCAACTCTTTGTGACCCCATGGACTATGGCACACCAGGCTTCTCTGTCCTTCACTATCTCCTGGAGTTGGCTCAAATTCACATCCATTGAGCCAGTGATGCTCTCTAACTATCTCATCTTCTGCCACCCTCTTCTCTATTTGCCTTCAATCTTTCTCAGCATCAGGGTCTTTTCCAATGAGTCAGCTCTTCACATCAGGTGGCCAAAGTATTAGAGCTTCAGCATCAGTCCTTCCAATGAATATTGAGGGTTTATTTCCTTTTTAGAATTGCCTGGTTTGATTTCCTTGCAGTCCAAGGGACTCTCAAGAGCCTTCTCCAGCACCAAAATTTGAAAGCATCAATTCTTTGGTGCTCAGCCCTCTTTATGGTCCAACTCTCACATCCATACATGACTACTGGAAAAACCATAGCTTTGATTATTCTGATCTTTGTCAGCTAAGTGATGTCTCTGCTTTTTATTATGCTATGTTTGTCATAGCTTTCCTTCCAAGGAGCAAGTGTCTTTTAATTTCATGGCTGCAGTCACCATCCACAGTGATTTTGGAGCCCAAGAAAACAAAATCTGTCACTGCTTCCACTTTTTCCCCTTCTATTTGCCATAAATTGATGGAACTGGATGCCATGATCTTAGGATTTTGAATTTTGAGTTTCAAGCCATATTTTTCACTCTGTTCCTTCACCTTTATCAAGAACCTCTTTAGTTCTTCTTCCGTTTCTGCCATTAGGGTGGTGTCATGTGCGTATTTGAGGTTGTTAATATTTCTCCCAGCAATCTTGATTCTAGCCTGGCATTTTGTATGATGTGTCTGCATATAATTTCTCTTGCAGAAATTTATGTATCTGCAACTTTCTAAAGTTATTAATGCACTGTCTTTATCCAACCCCGACACCCCTCTCAGAGTAAGAGCTTAACAAATACTTGCTGAATTATCAAATTATTATTCTCATCAAACTTGATTTTAACAGGACAAATTATGGTGAGCTCTCATGGACAAGAAATCTGAGTCATCATTTTTATCATGTAGTAGATTTCTTGAAATATACAAGGGATCCATGAATTCTGATCAAATTTTAAAAAATCAAGAGCTTTAAAAATGAGGTAAAAATGGCATGTATTTAACTGAAAAAGAAATTGAGCCATTTTCACATCTCCTCTCATTGAGTAACTTCTGAGATTTGCAAACCTGTTTTTTTGTTGTTGTTGTTGTTCTTTGTTTTTTTTTTTATTCCGTATGCATTTACTACCTGCTTAGAATGCAGCTACTGAAAAAATAAAATAAAATCAGACCTAAACCTCTGGAGATCTATAGATTTTTCTTTGAAGTTCTAAAGGGCATATGTCAGTTTTACAATCATTATATAAATCTCTCAAACTAAAAGCCATGGGAAAAGTTAAACTTTTTTTTTTTTTTTTTTCTGATTGATTGAATTGCTGCTTTGTTTTTTTTTAAATTTTGAACACTCTGCATTAAAAATAGATATAATGGGATTTTACAGTGGAAAACTACTAGTAGTAAACTCTTCTGGGTAGATTCTGGCCTTTTATATGAAATATTTCTTAATCGGAGACTATACACATTATTCAGTTTTTCATTCAGTACATAGAGGCAAATACATGTGGTTTATGATGTTGAAATGTAAAATACATCAACAAGGTATGGCATCAACCTTAGAGAATCTGCTTACAGAAGAACATATGGTAGTAAAAGCCTGAAATTCACAACCAAAATATCTGGGCATTAATGCTAATTCTGCTACTAAAGAAGGTGATGCTGCTGGATAAGAAATTCAGTTCTCTGGGAAGTTACATCCTCATACGTAAAAGGGAAATGCTATTCCCGCCTCAGTCCCTATTTTCAGTTTTGGAACTCACATGCATCCCTACACAGGAAAGAGATTTTAATCAAAACCAAGCAGTGGATGATTTGGCTTACCTAATAACTTGAGTGCATTTGGAAGGTGATGCAGAAGCTAATACTTATTCTGGGAAAATGCACTGCAAACACAGGTGCTGAAAATTTCATGAGTGAGGTGAGTTTTATGATGCTCAGAAGTTGTAAGCTTTGAGAAAAGTGACCTGTGAGTTGTGGAGAAAGTCTCATATTGGAGTTAGGAGAACGGGAAGAGGCAGGTCTTGCAGAAGAGGACAGTGAAAGACAAGTGAAAGGAAATCACAGGGAGGAAGCAGAAGGGCTACAGCGAAGGATAAATCTGGGGAAGCAAATTGAGGTCCTTAGGTGGGAGTCATTCTGTGAATGCAGCCCTACAAGTGTGGACTAAGCCTGAAACATGAAAGTGAGTCATCACAGTCTCTTAAGTGATATTAGGTGGGTAAAGGCAGGGATGTGGCAGCATGTGGAAAAGTTAGAAGAACCCAATATGATACGGTGCAGGTCCAAGGCCATGAGAACTGGACTGAAGTCAAAGCAAGGGGAGCTGAAATGTTGAACGTGATAGTACACTTTAACCAGTGGCGCACGATGAGTCTGTGTAGGAGAACCCGGATGTGGCGAGTGCGGACTGTTGGGTTTAGATATGCGACGTGACACACACACAGATCAACCCTCAGTGCCCAGAAGGACTTCCCGGAGCCATGGCGTCCTGGAGATGCAGGCATGTCGGGTGTGGAGACTGCCATTGTGCATCTGAGCCCCAACTAGACACGTATATATTTCTTTTATTGGGGTATAGTTGATGGGCTTCCTAGGTGGTATAGTGGTAAAGAATCTGCCTGCCAATGCAGGAGACTCAGGTTCAGTCCCTGGGGTTGGGAAGATCATCTGGGGGAGGAAATGGCAATCCACTCTAGCACTCTTGCCTGGAAAATTCCATGGACAGAGGAACCTGGCACATAGGGTTGTGTGGGGTCGAAAAGAGTTGGACGTGACTGAGCACACACATAAACACAGTTGATTTACAATGTTAATTTCAGGAATAAGCAAAATAAGGAATAAGCAGTGATTCGCTTACATACATACACGCATATATACACATTTTCAGATTCTTTTCCCTTTTAGTTTATTACAAGATATTGAGTATAGTTTTCTGTGCTATATACTCTATATAATATATGTGCTATATACTATAACTATATATAATTGGTTATCTATTTTATATATACTACTGTGTGTATGTTAATCCCAATCTTCTAATTTATCCCTCTGCCTGACTTTCCCCTTTGGTAACCATAAATTCTTCTATGTCTGTGGGTCTATTTATGTTTTGTATATACTTTCACTGGTATTTTTTTAGGCTCCACATAAAGATGATATCATTTGATGCCTGTCTTTTTCTGACTTATTTCACTTAGTGTGATAATCTCATGTTCATCCATGTTGCTACAAATGGTATTATTTTATTTTTTATAGCTGAGTCACAGTCCATTACTCAACTAAACATTTAGAAGCCCATACGTTTGTCATTTGGAGAAGGAAATGGCAACCCACTCCAGTGTTCTTGCCTGGAGAATTCCATGGACAGAGGAGCTTGGTGGGCTACAGTCCATGGGGTTGCAAAGAGTCAGACACGACGGAAGCGACTTAGCAAGTGTTTGTCATTACATTCACTTAGAAGGGTAGGAGACAGGATCCTGAGTGCAGCAGGCAGGGGGCTACTTCCTGCTCACCAGTTAGCAGAAGGGCTATGGGCATATCCAAGGGGACGCAGTCCACACATGTGGACAGGAAGTCACTTTGGCTTTTAAACCAGTACCCCAGAGTAGCCCTCCCCTTGTGATACCTGCATAGGACGGAACCTCAGCCTAAAGGCACAGCCCTCAGAGAAGTCCCCAGCTGTGACTTCCCAACAGGCTTCGACTGATTCTTCCAGGTGACTGCATCAGGGGTTATGTGCTTGGTCTTATCAAGAAATAGGTGAAGAGCTGGGAAGGAACCAAGCCTGAAGTGGTCAAGTGCAGTGGCCTGCATAGAAGAGAAGGCCTCTTCCTCTCGGGGCAGCATCTTGGAAGCTGGCATTAGAACGATACTGTAAGATGAGGAAGCATGCTAGGAACACCAGGTATTGCTTGGAAAATTCAGACACCTGTCATGCCTTTTAGGATCTGCCTTCAGTTAACAAAACTTCACTTCATTTTGTACAAATGGAATCAAATAAAAATATATTAGAAAAAAAAAATACGTTGGTGTAGAGTAGATTTCGGGTGCTAACCTAAGTAACAGTTACAGTAAACTTCATCCTCTTGAGAAACGGATCCCTTTCTTAAGGGATGCATGATTATTAATCAGGAAACTGTGTGTTAACCCTTGCAGGGTGAGATGGGTCTGGTCTCCATCATGCTGACCTGGGTTCAGACTTGGACTTTGCTATTAAGAAGTATTTCATTTAGCCCAGCTTTGAAAGTCACCAATCCTAACTTTTTAGCTCACCTTTTGTATGAATAATAACTACTTTACTTCTATATTCTTTAAATTGTAATTACAGTTCTATAGTTGATTTTTATTTTCATCCATCAATAAAATGACTTTCAATTGATCATCATTCACCACGGCATTCACACTGTTAACAACATATAAGAAAAAAAGTATGGATGCTGTCTAATATAATTAGTAAACCTAGTTAACCAATGTATTTTACATACAAGATACCTTGTGTAGAAGGACTTCAGTATGGTCTCTTTTTAAGGCCTGCATTCAAACTGGGAGTGTTTTATTACTTTAGTGATCTGTATCCACTGAATTAGCTTGAACAGATATGGATTTTTCATATCATAGTATAAACATTATTCTGAATTACCTCCTACTTAGGGGTTTCCCTAAGTAGAGGGATGTTCTTTGGAAGGAATGATGCTAAAGTTGAAAAGATGCTAAAGATGAAACTCCAGTACTTTGGCCACCTCATGCAAAGAGTTGAACCATTGGAAAAGACTCTGATGATGGGAAGGATTAGGGGTAGGAGGAGAAGGGGATGACAGAGGATGAGATGGCTGGATGGCATCACCGACTTGATGGACGTGAGTTTGAGTGAACTCCGGGAGTTGGTGATGGACAGGGAGACCTGGTGTGCTGAAATTCATGGGGTCACAAAGAGTCGGACATGACTGAGCGACTGAACTGAACTGAACTAGGGGTTTCCTAGATGGCACAATGGTAAAGAACCTGCCTACCAATGCAGGAGATGCAGGCTTGATCCCTGGGTCGGGAAGATCCCCTGGAGGAGGGCATGGCAACCCACTCCAGTTATCCTTGCCTGGAGCATTCCATGGACAGAGGAGCCTGGTAGACTCTGAAGAGGAGCCTGGCAGCCTCACAACGAAGCATCTTAGCATGTGCACCTTACATTTACTGGGTGTGGGGCAGTTTTGAAAGACCTTTGCATTTCTTGATATTGCTCCAGAGCACAGCGTTCTTAGGATATATCATTAACATTCAAGCGGTCTGGCAGTAATGGAAAGTAGGTAGCTGGGACCACTTCCTGATGCTGTCACTGTTCTGAGAGATCTCAGCTGAATCACTCAACTTGCCAAGAGCATGTAGCAAGTTCTAAGATTCAAATGGGATTCATGGAAACGTTGTGTTGTGTGAGTTTATCTGTCACCCAGAGTGAACCAAACTGCCGCATCCAAGGGCATGGTCCTCCCTGAGCCCATCCTCACCTCCGACCCATCTGCAGATGGGGGTCTCCTTCAATTGCACTTGAGATTTACCGTTCACTACAGGAGCTCACACTGAGCGTGTTGATCTCAGTTATGATCTATGACAGAAAACAGACACAGATTAAAATCCACTGAACAGAGAGACACGAGGGGCCCCAGCGGGCCCCACATGAAGCTTCTCCTAAGCCCCCTGGGGAGTCAGCCTGCGCTACCGTCCTGGCACCCATGCGTCACCATTTGCACTGGAGTTCCCAGGCAAGAAAGCTTGTCTGAGCCGGTGTCCAGGGTCCTTTCTGGGGGTTCATTTCGTGGGTGTGACTGATTGATGCATTATTCAAATGACAGCTCAGTCTATGGGCCTACTGATCCCATGCGACCCAAAGCCCCCACCACAAATCACAATGTTCCTCTTTCTGCAGACTGTCGGGTGTGGCTGTTACCCCGGAAAACAGGATACTTCCCTCAGCTCTGAAGAAGGTGACCTCCCAGAAACTAAGGGAAAATGCCAGATGTTTCTTTGGGCAAGATCAGATCTTTTTAAAACAATACACCTAAAAATAAAACATGGTATTCCCAAAGATACATACAAGAATCTTATTTCTGGGCCTAAAATTTTGTAGACATAAAGGAACTGTATAAAAGATGAGAGTGAATATAGGGTGTCACAGAGGGATGCTGAAGGAAATGTAGAATGATTCAAATCCAAACTGGAATAATTTCTGTAAGTTGAAGAGTGGCTTTTGTTCCTTTACTCTTGAATTCAACAAACATTTTGAAAGGCTATTACATGTCAAGGACTGTGCTGTGCGTTTGTTGAGTGAGACAGGTGTGATCACTGTGTGCCTGGCACTGATGGTGGTGTGTGCAAATGGGAGGATAGAAATCAATTCAGTAATGACACAGACTGCACACAAGTTTGCTTGCTATGAGGTCATGACGAAGGCTTACAGTTCTCTAAAGATGTAGAATAGAAGGGGTTTGCTTAGCCCTCATTTCTGCTTATACTATCCAGACTGGCACCAACCCACTCTCAATCCGACGGTGAAATAGACAGATTTACATACTTGAGAGGGGCTTCCCTGGTGGCTCACTTGGTAAAGAATCCGCCTACAATGTGGGAGACCTGGGTTCCATCCCTGGGTTGAGAAGATCCCCTGGAGAAGGGAATAGCTACTCACTCCAGTATTCTTGCCTGGAGAATTCCACAGACAGAGGAGCCTGGTGGGCTACAGTCCAGTGGGTTGCAAAGAATCAGACACAACTGAGCGACTTTCACTTTCATGTACTTGAGATGAAGCTGCTCCACTAAAAAGTTCTACAGAAGAGGATGTGCACAGACCCCGTGTTATTTTCCAGTCACATAAGCAGGACTGCTTCGCTCATTTCAGCCTTTTAGATGATTTGTGCGTGATTGTAACTTACAAAGTAATGTTGAAAATCTGTAACTTAGGGTTGCAGTTGCCTTCTCCGTGAAACTATTTAGCATATAGCAAACAAGTCCCTTCTATGACTATCAGAACAGCATTGAATGCACAGGAAAAGTTAATGTTTAAAAACAGCTGTGGGCATTTTGAAGACATTGACGTAATCTCTCATAGTTCATTTATGTTTTATTAACACCTCACTCTGTGAATTATTATTCCTAATTTCTACCAATGTTTAGAATTACATAAAGATTTGTAATCTGAGATGAAGTGCAAGATCAAACTGTTGAGAAACAAAGACGGTGATGGTATATGTGCATTTTAAATTATTGTTGTAAAATCGAGGTCAAGCAAGGAACAGTTTTAAGTGCTTTCCTAAAAAGAAGAACCTTTAAAGTTTTTATTCATATTAACGAAATCTCTAGGGTTTGATAAAAATCCACCCTGATTCTGTAGATGTATATTGGAGAAAAACATTGTTTAACTTTCAGTTTGAATTATGATTTTAGGGAATGGAGATATTTAGGCTGTTTAAAAAACTTCACTCCACTGGCAAAAACCTGCTTCCATTTGTAATGAAAGACAGCTACCTAAAATTGAAGTGATTTGACTGTTATTAAAATTCAATTTGACAGTCATAAATTACATCTTCATAGAGGCAAGTATATTCTTTATATTTTAAATATCAAAATATAACTACACATTTCTGCAGGAACACAAATGCAAAGCAATTTGATTCAGATAACACATGTTTTAAAATGTAGTTTAGGCTTTAGTTGATTGCGAGAACTGGCCAGTTTGGGTTCGGGATGGGGAACACATGTATACCTGTGGCAGATTCATGTTGATGTATGGCAAAACCAATATAATATTGTAAATTAATTAACCTCCAATTAAATAAATTTATATTTAAAAAAAAAACCTAAAAAAATAAAATAAAGACTGAGGAAATCTGTTTTATACCCTCTCAGTCAATGAACGAGACTAGATATCTTATCAGAGAAGAAGCTCTTTCTTCCTGAGTTCTAATTTTGAGTTGGGATCAACTTTGAGTTGGGATCTAATTTTGAGTTGGGATCATGGAGAATTATTTTCTCCATGTGTCATCTCAACATTTTTTCCCTTAGATATTGGAAACTGTCTCTGTAAATCCCTCCCCACACATGGTACCTGCAGATTATGAAGAATCTAAGGAACGTGTTAAAGTTCACTCGGGCTCATCACCATCTCGGTCCCATGATTTATGCTATCCTCGCCTGTCCCCCTGTGCAGCTCACTTGTGCACAGATCATCACGTGTAAATCAAGTCTGCCTTGCCCAGTGATACAAGCTTGAAAGTCACCTGCCTCCTCTGGACCCAGGAGCCCTCATGCACAGAAGTGGGGTATCTGACACAGGTTATCGGAGGTCCTTACCTACTCTGATTTGGTGTCATGCTTGTATGCACTTGCAGCTCCAAATACAGGCCAGTCTGTGTAAAACCTATGGTCTTTTGCTTTTTGTGTGTGTGTGTGTGGTTTAAATTGTCATGCCCTTTTCACCTCCCTGATTAAAGCAGTCCTCCTGATATTAAAGGCCCAGGTTAATCATCACTTCGAGTGTGAGTATTCCCTCCTCCTCAGCAACCCAGGTTGATCAGTCACTCCTTCCTGTACAATTTATCTTTAACTTTTGATTTTGTATTGGACTATAAAGGATTAACAGTGTGATAGGTTCAGGTGAACAGCAAAGGGACTCGGTCATACACATACATGTATCCATTCTCCTTCAAAGCCCCCTCCTATCCAGGCTGCCACATAACACTGAGCAGAGTGTATTTGGACTCTGAAAGAAATGATACAAATGAACTTATGTTCAAAACAGAAATAGACTCATAGACTTAGAGAAAGAACTTATGGTTGCCAGGGGACAAATAGTTTGGAATCAACATGTATAAGCTGCTGTATTTAAAATGGATAACCAACAAGGTCCTACTGTACAGCTCTGGTATGATTTTGGCACAGTGTTCACCAAGTTTATGTAATGATCTTGGTAGCTCATGGTGAATGGTGTCGGATCCGTGATCTCCGAAGAATAAGATTTAGCTTTGGGACCAGGGACCAGGCTTGATCGCTCAAGAGCTTTTGCATAGCAGAGTTTTATTAAAGTGAAAAAGGGACAGAGAATGCTTCTGAGATAGACATCAGAAGGGGGCGGAGAGTGCCCCCTTGCTAGTGTTAGCAAGGGAGTTATATACTTTTTTAATTCGTTATTGAAATAAATCAAAATAATGTCTCAAGGTTGTAAAGATCTTACTAGACCCTCTCCCACAATTTACATTTTAAGATGACAGGATTACAACTAACCATAGAAAGATCTTACTAGACCCACTCCCATAAAGTACATTTTAAGATAACAAGATTAGTCAGAATGTTTTCAAGAAGGAGAAACTGTCCTCATGCAGGATACACTGTTGTTATATAATCTTTAGTACAGAGATTAAGCTGAGTTGTGTTGTTGTGTAATCAGTTATGTGACTAAGACTAAGGCATGTAGAGAAAAAAAGAGACATTTGTCCTTTCCTCCTCCTTCAGAATTCCAGACCTCTATCTCCCCCCAAATGGCAACCCACTCCAGTCTTCTTGCCTAGAGAATCCCAGGGACGGGGGAGCCTCATGGGCTGCCATCTATGGGGTCGCACAGAGTCAGACATGACTGAAGTGACTTAGCAGCAGCAGCATCTCCCCCTCAGGGACCCTGGACTTCTTATCAACCTGCCTAGGAATTAACTCTCTCAATCCCATCTTCTGACACTTAGACAACCCTGAGGCAGGAACTGTGTCTTTGTCATTTAACTTTTTTCCTGTAGGGAGGGAACACAGGAAGCTCTGCATATACTTTTCTAATCATTACCACAACTTTAAAATAGACTTCTCTCCATGTAAAGAAAACACTTCTGAATACCACCTGATTCTTCACAGATGTCAGGACAGCTGGGGGATGCTGCATTAACAAACTGCCTCCATGTCCAGGTAGCTACAGGGGTTTCTCCCTAGATGTGTGTCTGTGTGGCTCAGCGGGGACTCTGTCCCCTCCTCTGCTCCCCAGCTTCCCTCAGAGCCCCGCCCAGCGGTGCAGCCTGGATCTGATGTGCTTGGTGTCCAAGTAGAGGAGAAGACAAGACAAATCCAACTCTCGTGCTGAAAGACTGCTGGGAAATGACATGCACTTTCTACCCATGTTTCATTACTCAGTAGGCATTGCTGAGTTTATCAATGCATAACTGGTTACTCCGATGTGGAGAGGGACTTCAGAGAGAGGTCAATTACAATACGGTTGACCACACTCAGCCCAGTGACACAATAATCGGCTATTTCTGAGTGTGTAGTGGTGAAATCACATTTGGTCTTGACGTGGTTCTCATCCTTACACAGAAGGGACTGTTAGGACAGCATGTTAATAGGATGGTGGGAATGATGTACATGTTGGAGAATGTTGAGATGTCATGTCCCTGGGTGTGTTCCAGCATCTCCTGATTTATAGTCTGTGGGAACTTGAATAGGATTCATACCCTGCTGGTGAGTGAAAACTGTGTAAATCTTAATTATGTTGAATTGGTTCATAGTGTTTTCAAGTCAACTATATCCTTCTACTTTTCTATCTATTCATTCTGTAATTTTTGATAGTTTGATATTAAAATTTGGGAGAGGGTGGGAAGATTTGGGAGAATGGCATTGAAACATGTAAAATATCATGTATGAAACGAGATGCCAGTCCAGGTTCGATGCACGATACTGGATGCTTGGGGCTAGAGCACTGGGACGACACAGAGGGATGGTATGGGGAGGGAGGAGGGAGGAGGGTTCAGGATGGGGAACACATGTATACCGGTGACGGATTCATTTTTATATTTGGCAAAACTAATACAATTATGTAAAGTTTAAAAATAAAATAAAATTAAAAAAATAAAATAAAATAAAAAATAAAAACAAAAAAAAGTCTATCTTAATTTATCTACTTGAAAATAATTGTAGTGTACAGTGGCACTATATGTAACTTTATTCTGTATTTTCCAAATCTCTTGTAGATGTTTTATCATGCTTTCCTAATTAAACACACACACACACACACACACACACACACACACAAAAAAAAAACAAGAAGGGAAAAACAATAAGAAAGAAAGAAAAAATGGAAGAAGTATACACTTGTATTATGAACCTACTAAATAAAAAGATAGGTTCTATAGATGAGAAAGCCAGAAAACCAGACAACTTTTCCCCAAAGCAATAATAAATGGAGCTAAACTCTAAGAAAGTGAAGTCTTCATAAAGCACCATGAGGAAGCATTCTACAGAAAGCACAGCTGTGCTCCAGTTCAACAGACTGGAATTTAATACTGCATGAGCCATTAAGATGAGACCCTGTGATGAGAAGAAAATGGTCACATCATTATATGGTGCATAGCAGTTATGACTAATGAAATCAGGAAAATTAAACCCATGTTTCAAACAGTAAACTATCATAAGAACTGGCATACTCAGTCATCCAGCATTACACCAACTAGAACTCAATTAATCGATACTTCTGTTAAACTCATTAACGTCTATAGAGGCAAAACGGCAATTCAAAAATAAATTTCTCAACATGTGAGCCTTACACTTCACAGGCCAGTTCATAGCTCCCTGAAGATATAATTCCTGAGATTTAAATGTTTTTTCTTCATACTGTATGCATTTATTTTGTTTTGCTTTCCAAACCAGCAAGTAAAGGGTTGGGATATGACTGTTTCTCTCTTTCTCTCTCTCTTCATATAAATATATATTTGTTATCGTTCAGTCACTAAGTCATGTCAAACTCTTTGTGACTCCATGGACTGCAGCGCACTAGGCTTTCCTCTCCTTCACTATCTCACAGAGTTTGCTCAAATTCATGTCCATTGAGTCAGTGATGCTATCTAACCATCTCATCCTCTGCTGCCCCTTTCTCCTCTTGTCCTCAATCTTGTCCAGCATCAGAGTCTTTTCCATTGAGTTGACTCTTTGCATCAGGTGGCCAAAGATTTGGAGCTTCAGCTCCAGTCCTTCTAATGAATATTCAGGACTGATTTCCTTTAGGACTGACTGGTTTAGTCTTGCGGTCCCAGGGACTCTCAAGAGTCTTCTCCAATGCCACAGCTCAAAAGCCACAATTGTTCGGCGTTCAGCCTTCTTTCTGGTCCAACTCTCACATTTGTACATAACTACTTTTACACAGCCTTTACTATATCAAACTTTGTTGGCAAAATGATGTCTTTACTTTTTAATATGCTTTCTAGGTTTCTCATAGCTTTCCTTCCAAGGAGCAAGCATCTTTTAATTCTGTGACTGCAGTCACCATCTACAGTGATTTTGGAGCCCAAGAAAATTTCCACTTTTCCCTATCTATTTGCATAAGGTGATGGGACTGGATGCCATGATCTTCATTTTTGAATGCTGACTTTTATTTTAAATACATGGACTTTAATTTTTGCAAATAAGGATTTTACTGGAATATAATAAATGATTATTTCTTCTTTTATAAATATATTTGCCATGCCCGTTAGACCTTTTAAAATATTTTGCTTTATTGAAAATAATTCATTAGTAAATTTTGAAAATAGAGATTATATTTTAAAAATAAAGCTTCAATGGTAGGTGATAAATACTCTTTGCTTTTGGACTGTTCCATTTTTTCTCTCTCTGAATATGTATGTGATTGTGTGTTTCCTTATAAATATCTAGGTGTATGTATGACTGTATATTTTGTAGGAACTTGTGCTATTTTCTACTGGATATCACATTATAAAGATTTCCGTTTTGGAAATATTTAGTAACTGTAATGGCTTTCCTGGTGCCTCAGATGGTAAAGAATCTACCTGCAATACAAGAGACCTGAGTTCAATCCCCAGGTTGGGAAGATCCTCTGGAGAAGGAAATGGCAACCCACTCCTGTATTCTTGCCTGGAGAATTCTATGGACAGAGGAGCCTGGCAGGGTACAGTCCATGGGGTCATAAAGACCACAAAGTTGTGTCCACAAAGAGGTGGACACAACTGAGTGACTAACACTTTCTACCTTCTAATATGATGAACAGTGTTGACCTGAACTTTGGTCTTCATCATGACATCTCTTCTCTGCACTTCCTGCGTTACCTTTCTGAAATATTGCTCTTCCTCCTCAGTCCTCTCCCCAGCCTGATACTTCTCTCTCTGTGCTCCCTGCTCTCACTCTGTCCCTCGTGGCTCCTTCTCTCCCACATCCTCTCTTCTACTACGTCCAGATTCTGTATCTTAAAGTCTGAGGGTCTGACTGACAAACTTAGAGCAGGGAATTGTAGTGGAGAGAGGTTGAACAGCTCCGTGCAGAGGTGAAACTGCCATTAAAACTGTGCAGTGAAATGAGGATGCCTTATCTATATCTTAAAATTTGTGCAATTATGAATTCCACAAGTAATTTCAGAGTTTTACTATTTTGATAATCTTCAGTATCTGCATGAAAAGCCCCTAGAAGTATAAGACTTTTATCCCTTAACTGCAATTTCAAGGCAAATTGAGGTATTCAAAGGAAAATCATTTATCTCAAAGAAAATTACAAAAAAAAAAAAAGATGCAATGCATCCTACTAAAGTTTTATTATAAAAGGATTATTGATTTAATGTTTTGAAGTTTTTAAGTGTTCCCAAGTATTAGCATTGCCTTCTTTTTTAATTTAGGTTTTTTTCCTAATTAGAGAAGATAATTTAATTGTTTTTACTTATGCTAGTTAATTTAAAATAAACTGATATTTGGCAGAGAAAATATTAAGGAAGATAAAGATGAAAAAGATAAGGCTTTTCTTTGAAAATAAGTAAATAAATACATAATGAAGTGAGCAAATTTAGTTTATTCTCCTGATGTAACCAAATTATTGAGTGAGACTGAATCATACTATGGGATTCCCTGGTGGTTCAGATGGTAAAGACCTGGTTTAGACAAAGGGACTGCAGAAAACAAGGTCGATCTCTTCCCATTGTGAGTTGACATGCTTCCTTTTCTTATATTTTCTGAAAATATAGAATATTATATAGTTGGGAGGACCAATTGAATGTGGTCAAGTTTTAGGAAGTGATGCTTATCAGTTTCTGAGGCTCTCACTGCCTACTTTGTAATCCACCAGGTCAGGGCAAGTCAGCCTGAAGTGTTCAAGAATGGTGTTCACAGTGTCCCTGTACCTCCTGCTTTGTGATGTGCCCTTTCCTTATCTCATTTTTACTCCTTCCTTCTGTAAATATTTTTTCAAGGTCTATTTAGTGAATGTGTATAGTGTTTTTCATTTTATTTTTTGTCGACCTATAGTTGATTTATAATGTTAATCTTTGTTGTGAAAGTGAAAGTTGCTCAGTCGTGTCCGACTCTTTGCCACCCCATAAACTACACAGTCCATGGAATTCTCCAGGCCAGAATAATGGAGTGGGTAGACTTTCCCTTCTCCAGGGGGTCTTCCTAACCCAGAGATTGAACCCAGGTCTCCCACATGGCAGGCGGATTCTTTACCAGCTGAGCCACAAGGGAAGGCCAAGAATACTGGGGTGGGTAGCCTATCCCTTCTCTAGAGGATCTTCCTGACCCAGGAATTGAACCAGGGTCTCCTCCATTGCAGGTGGATTCTTTACCAACCGAGTTGTACGGCAAAGTAAATCAGTTATACACACATATACATTATATATTCTTTTTTATATTTTTCCATTATGACTTGTCACAAGATACTGAATATGCTAACAGTCCCCTGTGCTATACAGTAGGGCCTTGTTGTATATCCATTCTATGTATCATAGTTTGCATCTATTAATCCCAAACTCCCAGTCAACCCCTCCTCCTTGGCAACCGCAAGTCTGTTCTCTGTGTCTGTGAGTCTTTGAGTCTGTGTTTCTGTTTTGTAGATAAGTTCATTTGCGTCATATTTTAGATTCTGCATGTAAATGACATTATATAGTATCTGACTTTCTCTTCTTGATTTACTTCACTTAGTGTGAGAATGTCTAGGCCCACCCATGTTGCTGCAAATGGCATTATTTCATTCCTTCTTATGGCTGAGTAATATTCCACTGTATATTTGTACCACATCTTTATCCATTCCTCCATTAATGGACATTTAGGTTGTTTCTGTGTCTTGACATTGCGACTAGTGCTGCTATGAACATGGGGTGCATGTATATTTTTGAATTATAATTTTGTCTGGATCTATGTGCAGGAGTGGAATCGCTTCTTCCATAAATATTGACTCTGCATCCATTTACCAGGCACAGATATTGATGGTTGGGAAAGATCAGTGAACAAAATAGACCAATATCTTTACCATTGTGGAGCTGACATTGTCCATGGAGAAGATAGAAAGTAGATATCTTAAATAAATCACATGGCAAGTTACAAGGAATAGGTGTGAGGTGAGAAGTAGTAGTAAGCAGGGCAGAAGAGATCAAGGAAAAGAGTGCTGTCTTATTCTTGAGCTTCAAGACTGAGCTCTTAAAAGGAAGGACTAGCAAAGAGAAAAAGAAAAATATCTGAAAAAGGGAAACCACTAAAAAAGAAGGAAGCAAGCAGAGAAATATCCTTGAAGTTGAGGGACAAGGACACAACCACTGATCCCAAACATCCTAATAGATAAAGAATGATGAGGTCACAAAGACGAGCTTTGGGTTGAACGACATGGAGATGGTTGATGCTGAGGAGAACGGTTATATTAATAGCTGAGTGGCGGGTGTGCATGCCTGGCAGGCTGATGTGAGAGCCCCTGGAGGAGACAGGGAGCACAGGACACTATTTGGACAGTTTTCTGTAAAGGTGTGTGAAGAGATAAGTCAATACCTAGCAAGGAGACATGGCATAGAGAGAGATTTTAAATGAGAGGAATAAGATCCTGCTTGGATGCTCAAAGGGGGGCTTCCCAGGTGGCGCCAGTGGTAAAGAACTGGCCTATCAATGCAGGAGATGTAAGAGACATGGGTTCAATCCCTGGGTCAGGAAGATCCCCTGGAAGAGGGCACAGTAAGTCACTCCAGTATTCTTGCCTGGAGAATCCCATGGACAGAGGAGCCTGGTGAGATATGGTTCATAGGGTCACAAAGAGTCAGACACTACTGAAGCGACTTAGCATGCGTGCATGGATGCTCAAGGAGGAGCCACCAGGTGAGAGTCAAGCCCTGATGGTCTGTAGAGAGTGGAGCAGCTGGAGCAGTGCACTTGGAGGAGACAAAGCTGACAGTGTCCAGTGACCACTGCTTCACACCTACCGACTCACAGCCTCACCACCAGCATCATGAACACACCTGGACTACCCTCATACTCCTTACAGCCATCCAGTGACCTCCCTTAAGCAGGGGACTCTGTGGGTCCCTCACCCTTCTGATGCTCTGAGTACCCCCTGTTCTGTCTCCTGTCCTCACCCTTCTTCAGTCTCTGGGACTGTCTCCTGTGTTTTCTGGAATTCCTTGTCAGTTGTCTGCAGCAATTTCTACACCCCCTGTACTCTCCCACTTTCTGAGTCTCCTACCACTTCCTGCTTAGCCCACGGGACCTGTCAGTGGTCCTCTGTCATCTCACTGTCCTCTGCCTGCCTGGAGGTGGAGCAGATGTCCTCTCTGCTCCACCTCCTGACCTCAGACTCTTCTCCTTGCCAAACAGCCCTCCCCTTGGCTTCCCAGGCCACCAGCTTACAGCATCCACCAACTGCAGTGTCCTTGCCACCTGTCAATGTCGGGCCCATCCCACCTCATCCTCAGTGACTTGACCTGGTGTAGAGACACACTCCATATTTCCCAGTTCTTGGTGACTTCAGTGGACATGCAGCTGACTTTCCTGAAAGCCATGGTGCCCAGTCTCCAGAACTCCTTTCCTATGATGGTCCCTCCAGTTGGCCTCAGCTATCATCACTGCTGTCCCAGAGGACTTAACTCTGCAGTGGTTACCATCCCTCCATTGTCTAAACCTGATGAATTCTTCTCTCTGCTTTCTCTCCAGCTCACTTCTTCCTACCTGCCAGTTTTGACT
This sequence comes from Bison bison bison, assembly GCF_000754665.1. Classification (NCBI taxonomy): domain Eukaryota; kingdom Metazoa; phylum Chordata; class Mammalia; order Artiodactyla; family Bovidae; genus Bison; species Bison bison. Next base: position 331,915 of record NW_011495053.1, on the reverse strand, counting down.
CCACTGATATCTCAGCCTTCCATGTGACCAGATTTTCACGCTTTCGCTGTCCCCACCCTAGGACGCCCTCACTCTCATGCTTAGATATTATTTTTATGCAGTGTGATTGCTTTCTTGTTCATTTCCTTGACTTTTGTCATCCTCTTATTCTCTCTTCTTTATGTTTTAGTCTTTTCTCTTCCCTCTTCCTTTATAGTTCCACTATCACATAAAGCTTTATTTTCTACAGATGTTTTCCTAGTCCAGTGCACAGAGCATGAAGTAGCCTGGCCACACTCCCCTTGCTTGACTTATAGTTAATTAATGATTGCTGTGAAGAGCCCAAAGGATTACGTTTCCAGGGAACAACTAACAAAAGATAACCACAGTGCCCAGTAATCAGTTATGTTTTGTTGTTTTCTCTTTTTTCCCTTAAGATAGCATGTTAATTAGAGTGCAAATCAAGTGTATTATACATGTTGATTCAAAAAGAAATAGCTAAATAGTGGTGATTTTTGGTAGGTGGGGCGAAAATTTGGAATGTTCTACTTTTTATGTCTGTATTATCAGTTAAAAAAAAAAAAAGCCAGCCATTAAAGAGATTTTAGGACAAAATGGTGCACGCCATTGTTGAGAAACTGAATTGTCACTTCAAATATTCTCCTTTATAAAATAATGACCAGGTTCATCTTAGGAAAATTAAATATCATAATACATCTTGTTATAAATTAGTTCCCCAGAAATCTTATTGTAAATGGAAAATATTCATCTTTCATGAAATCCATAATTGTACCATACCTAAATTTTCTTCCTGTGTTAATTTGTATAAATCATAATTACCATAGTAAGACAAATGAAGCAAGATTCATTGATATTTAAGTTGAAACATATTCCTTTTACTATGCTTATTTATTATTTGAGAAATGACTAAAGTAAATTTCTTTTTCTTTGAGATAATTTTATACTCTATTTCCTTTTGAAAACAATGTATTGATAAATAGTGAAATAACGTATTCATTTTTCAAATCTAAAGAGTATCTTCGACATCAATTTCATGATACAAGTTTTTAGTCTTTCATAAGGTTTGGGATCTATTTGGGTGGTCTTTTACAAACTATTAAATGATACTCATAGACCAATACTTTGGCCACCTGATGCAAGGAGACAACTCATTGGAAAAGTGCCTAATGGAGGGAAAGATTGAAGGCAGGAGGAGAAGGGGACGACAGAAGATGAGATGGTTGGATGGCATCACTGACTCAATGGACATGAGTTTGACCAAATTCCAGGAGATAGTAAAGAACAGGGAAGTCTGGTGTTCTGTCATCCGTGGGGTTGTAAACAGTCTGACGTAACTTAGCAAATGAACAACAACAACAGAATGCCTATGATCATGATTTTTTAAACAGTAAATATCAGTCACCATGTTGAGTGAAAGAGTGTGGTCAAAGGTGACAAACAGGAGAGAGTAAGACAGTACATGGAAAAACAATCATGCAAACCAAAATGGAGTACATTAAATCCATAACTGATTCTATCCTGAGATATACCTATTATTTTTTAGTTCTTGCATTTGGAGCCTTTGTGAAGAAAAGTGTAAAAATCTACATAATTTACCTATAGAGCTGCTACTGCTACTAAGTCACTTCAGTCGTGTCCGACTCTGTGCGATGGCATAGATGGCAGCCCACCAGGCTCCCCCATCCCTGGGATTCTGCAGGTAAGAATACTTGAGTGGGTTGCCATTTCCTTCTCCAATGCATGCAAGTGAAAAGTGAAAGTGAAGTCGCTCAGTCATGTCCAACTCTTAGCGACCCCATGGACTGCAGCCTACAAGGCTCTTCTGCCCATGGGATTTTCCAGGCAAGAGTATTGGAGTGGGGTGCCATTGCCTTCTCTGACCTATAGAGCAGACCTTGAAATTTATGACCTGAGAACATAAGAATACAAATATATTGACACTGTTATAGAACATAACCCCTTTCATTAAAATATGTCTTAAAAAATACTATCCTTCACAAATATTTTTATAAGAGCTGCATAAAACTTGCTCTGAAGCCATGTGTTGCTTATCCAGGTCCTCCGGTCACCAGTTCACAGCCTCACTAAAGCCCATCTCTCTTCAGGACTTTCCTGGTAAGCCAAGTCAACTGCCTTGACTTGCAGACTGCAGGCAGTCTCAGGGGTCACTTTTCTTTTTCCACATGGAATATTAAATGAACTCCTCTGCATCATAGATAGGAATGTCTGCCAAAGCCATCATTCCAACCTTTGAGCTGCGCCTTTACTTATTATATGGACTATGATGTAGATGAGAGTAAACCGCCAGTTACCATGACCAAGGGACTGTGCTCTAGTCTTTAACAAGGGCTCTGCACGATGCAAACTCTTTCTTTGATGTCATTCTGCTACATTGCACCTCTTTCCACTTGATTGACCAACATCTCTACAGAGTGTTCACTCAGTTGGCCTCCACTCTGCTCGTGTATGGACATCCTATGCTTCTGTTTTGTTGTTCTTTTCTATCTTTTTCTCACTGACCATTCCCAGTCTTATTCTTCCTTTGAATGAATTTAATCTCTCATCTTCTAAGGGAAACCTCTTTACTAGTCTAGGTTTTTCTGCCCCTTACTTAATCCTCGGTTATATTGTGCATTTAGCTGGTATACTTGCTCCTCTATGTTAAGGGCTAAGACCACATGCCACCAAGTTTATCTCAAGGGAATGGGTGAAAGGAGGGTTCAAGTCCATTATCATAGATCAGCTAGGACTGCTACTTCCCATTAAAATGAAGAAAGAGAACTGCCATCACATACCAGGATGCTAAGTCTTGCACTGAGAAAGAATGGGGGACAGGGAAAAAGAAATATCTTCAAATTATAAAAACAAACAGAGCATATAAGAGAGGCACAGGGTCTATGCAGAAGTAGGAGTGAAACTCCAAGTTTAAGTGGAAGTTTCTAGAATTTGTTTTACTCAAAGCAGATTTTAAACTGGGGAAAGAAGTGGGGAAAGCACACTGTAGAGACACAAAGAAAATGGTGATTGGCATTTGGTCAAAAATATCTGTGAGAGGCGCTTAGTTGGTCTGCTAATATTTGCCAAGCTAATGAAGATTCTGAGTCTCATGAGAAACCAGAAGAGTAAATTCTGAAATACGTGAAATTACATGGAAATGATTGGCAAAGTCAGATTTTATGACAAATGATTGGGGGCCCAGAATAAACTAGATGAGGAAAAGTGACAGAGCTTTCAATTCATAACCTCCTAAGAAACACGCAAATCCTACAATAAGCATGTCCTGCAGAGGCCATCCTGAGAAGGGAATGGCAGCCCACTGCCTCTCCTCTCTGTTCTACTGTCCTGTTAGCCTGCGCGGAGCCCTTCCGAAGAGTTCTGACTCAGGTGATGCTGCATGTCAGTGGAGCTGTAGATGACCCAGAAGAACCTTAGCTTTGTGGTAGTTATATAGTCATGGTCCCTGTTCATGTGCAGAATTGCTGATATGTGCCTGAGACTAAACTAAATGTGAATCATTTAATATTGTTTTTTGCTCTCAAACAATTATTTTACCTAATTTCATTTCTGCCTTATGAACACTTTTTTTCTTTTTTTTAAATATGAATTTATTTATTTGAATTAGAGGCTAATTGCTTTACAATATTGTGTGGATTTTTCCATACATCAACATGAATCCACCACAGGTGTACACGTGTTCCCAATCCTGAACCCCCCTCCCACCTTCCTCCCCATACCACCCCTCTGGGTCATCCCAGTGCACCAGCCCCGACCATCTTGTACCATGCATTGAACCTGGTCTGGCGATTCATTTCACATACGATATTATACATGTTTCAATACCATTCTCCCAAATCATCTCAAGTAAGCCAGAAAGAAAAACACCAATACAGTATACTAACTTATGAACATTTTAGGTAAAAAAAAAAAAATATTTTGGTTGAAATATGTATTAAAAATTAGTCTTTAAAAATTGTAGTACATGTTGCATTCAAAGCTGCTGTGTGCGACCCCATGGACTGTAGCCCACCAGGCTCCCCTGTCCATGGGATTTCCCAGAAAGGAATACTGGAGTGGGTTGCCATTTCCTTCTCAATGGGATCGTCCCAACCCAGGGATCAAACCCAAGTCTCCCACATTGCAGGCAGATTCTTTACCTTCTGAGGTACCAGGGAAGCCCATAAATGCAAATAATGAAGTTCAAAATGCAGGTAGTTCACGCTGTCCTACCTTCTCTAGTATTTTAGTAAGTATAAACAAAATTTAATTAACTGCCATTACCTATGAAAAATTTGTTTGGATCAATTTACTAAAATTCAAATTTTCAGTGACCTAATTTTTCCTGTTAATGCCTCTGGTCAGCATTTCCTATATGGTGGAACCCTCCCACCTATATCCAGTCTAAACACTTCTCCAACACTATGATGTTCTACAATCTGACTCAGCCCCTACACTGTCTACATGGAGACAGAATCAGATCCCACAGGTTGAGGGCTCAGTCCTTCAAGAGAGCCCCCCACCCTATCTCTTTGACACCAATAGCAAGTCCAGGCTGTCTCCTGATCTTCTGGTGGGCTACAGATCAGACGTTTCCATGACCCTGTCCTTGGATTTGACTGATTTGCTAGAACAGCTTACAGAACTTAAAACATTGTGCTTGTTGGTTTACCAGTTTATTGTAAAAAGAATAGGACTTGGCAACAACGAGATGGAAGAATGAGAAGGGCAGGGTGTAGGGAAAGTACAGGGAGCTTGCATGGCCTCTCTGGGGCTTCTCTCTCAGTAGCCCCCATGCTCACCAACAAAGAAACTCTCTGGATCCTGTTCTCTTGGATTTTCACAGAGGCTTCACTGTATCAGTGTGATTGATTTTAATTATTGGTGATTGATTCAGCCCCTCTGCACTCCAGGTCAGTGGGTAGGACTGAAAGGTCCAATCCTCTAATCACATGACTGGTCCTCTGGGAACCAGCCCCCAACCTTAGGTGTATTCCAAAGCAACTCCGTTAATATAAATAAAAGATATCTTTGTTGCAATCATTATGTAGGAAATTCCAAAGGCTTTAGGAGCTCTGTCTCAGAAATAGGAATGATCAAATATTTATTATGACTCATACCTATTTATGAATCACACCTATTTACATAGTCATAGCATTTTCACTTTTACTGGAAGGATACAAAAGTTTGTTGTTCTGTTGCTCAGTTGTGTCCAGTTCTTTGCCACCCCATGGACTGCAGCATGCCAGGCTTCCCCATCCTTCACTGTCTCCTGGAGCTTGCTCAAACTCATGTCCATTGAGTCCATGATAACATCCAACCACCTCATCCTCTGTTGCCCCCTTCTCCTTCTCTCAACCTTTCCCAGCATCGGGGTCATTTACATATCTTCATATTGGGTGGCCAAACTACTTGAGCTTCAGCTTCAGCATCAGTCCTTCCAAAGAGTATTCAGGGTTGTTTTCCTTTAAGATTGAGTGGTTTGATCTCCTTTTTTTCCCAAGGGACTCTCAAGAAACTTCTCCAGCACCACAGTTTGAAAGCATCAATTCTTCAGCACTCTGCCTTCTTTATTGTCCAGCTCTCACATCTGTACATGACTACTGGAAAGATCATAACTTTGACTATACCCACCTTTGTTGGCAAAGAGATGTCTTTGCTTTTTAGCACTGTTTAGGTTTTTCATAGCTTTCCTGCCAAGAAGTGTTCATAATTTTCCATTCTTGGCTATTTATAAAAACAATCCTCAGACAATCACTTGGTCTTCTTGCATTTCATTTTCGTTGGGATGGTTTTGCTCACTGCTTCCTGTACTGTATTACAAATCTCTGCCCATAGTTCTTCAGACACTCTGTTTACTTGATCTAATCCCATAAATCTATTCATCACCTCCACTGTATATTCATAGGGGATTTGATTTAAGTCATACCTGAGTTGTGTAGTAGTTTCCCCCATTTTCTTTAATTTAAGTCTGAAATTTGCTATAAGAGATGGATGATCTGAGCCACAGTCAGCTCCAGGTCTTATTTATGCTAACTATATACAGCTTCTCCATCTTTGGCTACAAAGAATGTAATCAATCTGATTCCGGTATTGACCATTTGCTGATGTCCATGTTTAAAGTCATCTCTTGTATTGTGGAAAGGGTGTTTGCTACAACCAGTGTGCTCTCTTGAAAGAATTCTGTTAGCCTTTGCCCTGCTTCATTTTGAACTCTAAGGCCAGATGTGCCTTTTATTCCAGGTATCTCTTGACTTCCTACTTTTGCATTCTAATCCCCTGTGATGAATAAGATATCGTTTTTTGGTATTAGTTCTAGAAACTCCTGTATGTCTTCATAGAACTGATAAACTTCAGCTTCTTCAGCATTGGTGATTGGGACATAGACTTGGATTACTGTGATGCTGAATGGTTTGTCTTGGAAATGAACAGAGATCATTCTGTCATTTTTGAGGTTGCACCCAAGTACTACATGTTGGACTCTTTTGTTAACTATGAGGGCTACTTCATTTCTTCTACAGGATCCTTGCCCACAGTAGTAGATATAATAGTCATCTGAATTAAATTCGCCCATTCCCATCCATTTTCATTGAGTTAGACAAGGCTGTGGTCCTAGTGTGATTAGACTGACTAGTTTTCTGTGAGTATGGTTTCAATGTGTTTGCCCTCTGATGCCCTCTTGCAACACCTACCGTCTTACTTGGGTTTCTCTTACCTTGGGCATGGGGTATCTCTTCATGGCTGCTCTAGCAAAGCGCAGCCTTGAGAAATTTGTATGCAGGTCAGGAAGCAACAGTTGGAACTGGACATGGAACAACAGACTGGTTCCAAATAGGAAAAGGAGTTCGTCAAAGCTGTATATTGTCACCCTGTTTATTTAACTTATATGCAGTGTACATCATGAGAAACACTGGACTGGAAGAAACGCAAGCTGGAATCAAGATTGCCGGGAGAAATATCAATAACCTCAGATATGCAGATGACACCACCCTTATGGCAGAAAGTGAAGAGGAACTCAAAAGCCTCTTGATGAAAGTGAAAGTGGAGAGTGAAAAAGTTGGCTTAAAGCTCAACATTC
>NW_011495053.1:317684-324724 GCF_000754665.1 Bison bison bison | reverse complement strand
TAAAAACATGCTTACTCCTTGGAAGGAAAGTTATGACCAACCTAGATAGCATATTCAAAAGCAGAGACATTACTTTTCCAACAAAGGTCCGTCTAGTCAAGGCTATGGTTTTTCCAGTGGTCATGTATGGATGTGAGAGTTGGACTGTGAAGAAGGCTGAGCGCTGAAGTATCGATGCTTTTGAACTGTGGTGTTGGAGAAGACTCTTGAGAGTCCATTGGACTGCAAGGAGATCCAACCAGTCCATTCTGAAGGAGATCAGCCCTGGGATTTCTTTGGAAGGATGATGCTAAAGCTAAAACTCCAGTACTTTGGCTACTTCATGCAAAGAGTTGACTCATTGGAAAAGACTCTGATGCTGGGAGGCATTGAGGTCAGGAGGAGAAGGGGATGACAGAGGATGAAATGGCTGGATGGCATCACTGACTCGATGGACGTGACTCTGAGTGAACTCCAGGAGTTGGTGATGGACAGGGAGGCCTGGCGTGCTGCGATTCATGGGGTCGCAAAGAGTCGGACACGACTGAGCGACTAATCTGATCTGATTCCCATCCATTTTAGTTCATTGATTGCTAAGATGTCAAGGTTTACTCTTGCCATCTCCTGCTTGACCACGTCCAACTTATTTTGATTCATGGACCTAACATTTCAGGTTTCTCTGCAAAACTATTCTTTCCAGCATCAGATTTTACTTTCATCACCAGACAGATCCACTGAGCATCGTTTCTTTGGCCTGGCCGCTTCATTCTTTTTGGAGCTGTTAGTAGTTTTTCTCCACTCTTCCCCAGTAACATTTTGGACAACTTCCAACCTAAGGGGTGGGTTGGGGGCAGGGGGGAGTGCTCATCTTTCAGTGTCATATCTTTTTGCCTTTTTTATACAGTTCATGGGGTTCTCACAACTAGTATACTGGAGTGGTTTGCCATTCCCTCCTCCAGTGGATCACATTTTGGTGTGATCACATTATAACCAGGTATATATCGTGGGTGACATAGTTTCTGATTTTTTGTTTTGATTTCTTTTAGAATCTTGCTAATTACTTAGCAAATGTTTGTATTGAAATTTAAATGTGTGCTCAGAGTATATTACTTTAAGTTTACTATTTAATGCTTTCTAATTTAGATTACACTACTTGTAACACAGGTTCTGGAATCTTAATACTGGTCTCTTCTCTCATTTATTTGTTGTTGTTGTTTGTTTGTTTGTTTGTTTGTTTTCCCCTAATATCTGTAAGAGAATCTCATGCATGACAAACTCAATAGCTGAACCATTCTACCTAAGGGGCTCTTGGGCACAGAGATCTTTTTGTCCCCTTTCTTGTAGGCAAGACTCCAGCCTCTATGACCTCCCCTGAGTTCCAAAGGGCAGATTCAAACAGTTGCCAAACAGCAGAGGAGCTGCCAAGAAACTACCCAAGGCAAAATTTAAAAGGATCAGAGAAGGTCACCAAAATTAGGAGACAGACCACCTTCCTTGATCGGGTCAGACCCCACATTTGACCCACTGTGATTAAAACCCTCATCAAGTTGTCTGGGGTTGAGACACATAGTTTTCAAGGCAGAAACCCAGTGTGGCTCCTTTTGCCTTGCAAAGCAATAAAGCTGTCCTTTTCTGTTTCACCCAAAACTCTATCTCTGGGATTTGATTCTGCATCTGTATATAGAGGGGCTTCCCAGGTGGTGCTAATGGTAAAGGACCTGCCTGCCAATGCAAGAGCCATGGGTTCGATCCCTGGACTGGGAAGATCCCCTGTAGGAGTCATGGAAAGTCTAATATTCTTGCCAGGAAAATCCCATGGACAGAGGAGCCTGGTGGGCTGCAGTCCATAGGGTCACAAAGAGTTGAACACAACTGAAGTGACTTAGCAGGGACATGTACTGTATACAGAGAGGCCGAGCTTTCAGTAACACTTTGTCCATTTTTCTCTTGAAATATAATTCATCAGTTAAGCCTCTGATTGAATTTATATTCTTGATAGTGTTGCATCCTTCTGTTTTGATTCTGAATACTTCAGTCTTCTAACTGGAAGGAAGATCTCTTTCCTGCAGTTAGATCCTCTCTGTACACACAGTATTACTTTTGTAGAAGTCTATATGCTGTTTGTTACTATATCATATTTCTGGACCCCCTCAAAGAAAATAATACATATTTTTTTATTTTAAAAAGTGCCACCTTTTTTGGTAAAATAACTGCTACTAAATTACCCTGCTAAATATTGGATAGCTATAATTAGACACACATAGCTCAGAAGTACCTAATATACCATTTTATTTTCAGATAACAAGTCACAGAATTTTCCAGCAGCATAATATGAACTGAAATTAAAATACCTGCTTGAAAATTAAACTCCATCTATTATTTGCACATTAAAATGATGAAAGAAGTTGAGCATTATGAAACATCTCAAAGTGGATATCTACAAGGAATAGTGCACAAAGCTGAACTGAAGTGCTACAGAATAGGTTAAGCAAGTAACTCCTGGCTTTTGCTATAAAATAAGATTTAAATAATTCTAGGTCACTCAATTGAATAAAAAAGTTCAAAAGTACTTAAAGTGTTAGGAATTAAAGTAGCTCCTAAATGCCTAAAACATCAAGTGTATGTCTAGAGAACGTAGAAGAAACACGAGCCTTCTTCTAGGTGCTATGTGGCATCAGATTGTTGACTTTGTCAACTTATTATCAATCCCAAGTGGTAACCACAGCAAAGCAAAATTCAGAATGACACATTAAATAAATGTGTGTGTATCTGTCTATAGAGAATTTGTGTGTGTTGTGGGGAGATCACTGGCATGGCTTTAAAAATGTGGAGAAAATAATGAAAGGAGAGATGATCCTTCAAGATACACAACACGGTGGGAAAATTACCCTTGGTTATTTCAAACATAAGGAAGCACCCTTTTATTCAAAAAGGTGGATTAAAAAAAAAAAAAATGACTGATGCTGAAAAGTGAAAGTGGCACAAGACACACGTGAGATTAAGTACATCAGTGGCACCCACTCCAGTGTTCTTGCCTGGAAAATCCCATGGACGGAGGAGCCTGGTGGGCTGCAGTCCATGGGATCACTAAGAGTCGGACGTGACTGAGCGACTTCACTTTCATGCATTGGAGAAGGAAATGGCAACCCACTCCAGTGTTCTTGCCTGGAGAATCCCAGGGACGGGGCAGCCTGGTGGGCTACCGTCTATGGGGTCGCACAGAGTCGGACACGACTGAAGCGACAGCAGCAGCAGCAGCAGACAGTCAGCCACTGTTCTTTGCTCACTGGAGCCAATGTGCAAATATCAGGACCCAACTGCATTTCATGATCACTTGTGTTGGACAGGAAAATGAGTTTCAGCTGTACCCTCAGGGCTAGGCTTGACTTCAGGAAGCCTTCTGTATTTGTCTTCTGTTGCTGTGTAACAGGTCACCATGCCCTTGGCAGGTACAGAGCTCAGATTCCCTGGATCGGGAGCCTTGGCGAGACTCTGCCAGCTCCCACAGTCCCCATGACACAGCAGCCCTGGCTCCTGTGGGTATGAGATCTCAAGTGAAGCTCTAGGTCCTCCTCAAAACTTGCTGGCAGATTTCCATTCCTTGTGTTTCCTTTGGGTTTCCTTTGGTCCTTCTGGTTGTACCCAAGCCTCGACTTCCTGACAGCTGCCCATGGCCCAAGCCACATGGGCCCCCCACCACGAGGCAGTGTACCCCCCCACCCACAGAGCCAGCAGGGCAGCACAGTTGCTGCTGCTTTCTGTAAGCAAGAACAGCTCAGCAGAGGTCATGCTGCCCAGAGTTGATTCTTTGTGATCACCTCAAGTCAATTCATTCAGTGCACCTGCAAACGCGCCCTCCCTTGCTTGTAACACTGCATCATCTCAGGAGTGACAGCAGCATTGTCAGTTAGAAGTGGCCTGTGCATCCTGCGCACACTCGAGGGACAGAGGTTCTAGGGGGCGTGGGGGTCACAGTGGCATTCTGGCTCCGCCCGTGTTCCAGCAGGCTTCTGAACGTGGGACTATAGCACTAGGAGAAATGAAGTGATCTTTGTGGAGTGGGGAAGACTGTGTTTGCAAAGTAAGTTATTTGATAGCCTGGGGACCAGATGGGTATAGTTATTGTTGTTTCGTTGCTACATGGTGTCTGGCTACCTGATACCCCATACCAGGCTCCTCTGTCCATGGGATTTCCCAAGTAAGAATACTGGAATGGGTTGCCATTTCCTCCTCCAGGGGATCTTCCAGACCCAGGGATTGAACCTACATTACAGGCAGATTCTTCACCACTAGGCCCCACAAGAGGAGTGGCTAGAAAGATTATCAAAGTCCACAAGGCGGTGTTTAAGGGTGGTGGGTATATTCATTATCTTGATTGAAGGGGTTTCATATATATATACACACACACACATATATATGTGTTATATGAGGACTTCCCTGGTGGCTCAGACAGTAAAGCGTCTATCTACAATGGTGGAGATCCAACCAGTCCATTCTGAAGGATATCAGCCCTGGGATTTCTTTGGAAGGAATGATGGTAAAGCTGAAACTCCAGTACTTTGGCCACCTCATGCGAAGAGTTGACTCATTGGAAAAGACTCTGAGGGATTGGGGGCAGGAGGAAAAGGGGACGACAGAGGATGAGATGGCTGGATGGCATCACTGACTCGATGGATGTGAGTCTGAGTGAACTCCGGGAGTTGTGCATGGACAGAGAGGCCTGGAGTGCTAAATTTCATGGGGTTGCAAAGAATCAAACATGACTGAGTGACTGAACTGAACTAAACTGAACAATTCTGGAGACTCGAGTTCGATCCCTGGGTTGGGAAGATCCCCTGGAGAAGGAAATGGCAATCCACTCCAGTACTATTGCCTGGAAAATCCCATGGACAGAGGAGCCTGGTAGGCTATAGTCCATGGGGTTGCAAAGAGTCAGACACGACTGAGCAACTAAGTGACTTCACTTTCACTTTCATGTGTTATATGTGTGTGTGTGTGTGTGTGTGTGTGTGAGAGAGAGAGAGAGAGAGACATATTTTTGTCTGGCTTTTTTCTCACTCTCCATAATTATTTGGAGATTCTTTATGTGTGTGTGCTTCAGTAGTTAATTCCTTTTCTATTGCAGAGTAGTAGTCCATGGTGTGAATGTACTACCATTTATCCATTCATCTGCTGATAGACATTTGAGTTGTTTCCAGTTTTTGGCTAGTAAAGATAAAGCTCCTAGATACATGAAAAAATAATAAGTTTATTGGCTAAAGAAAAAAATGGGGTGTGTTAATAATAGTAGTTTATGTTTCTAGATATTTATCTTAAATGTCAAGCTGTAGAAGTTGAGTGCTTAATGAACACTAACCCAGTTAATCCACACAATCCTATGAAATAGATTTTACTGTTATCCTAGTTTTACCTATGAAGAAACAGAGAGGAAAGTAGCTTAGGAGCTTGTCTGAGTCTTCTAGTTGTTTAGTTGACACTAAGCAGGATGTACATTTATTTAGTTCACATGTACTTTTTCCTAACCATACATTTAGAAACTATCCTCCTGGCTTAAAATCAGGGTCCATCTGCTGCTGCTGCTAAGTCACTTCAGTCGTGTCCGACTCTGTGCGACCCCATAGACGGAAGCCACCAGGCTCCCCCGTTCCTGGGATTCTCCAGGCAAGAACACTGGAGTAGGTTGCCATTTCCTTCTCCAATGCATGAAAGTGAAAAGTGAAAGTGAAGCTGCTCAGTCGCGTCCGACTCTTAGCGACCCCATGGACTGCAGCCTACCAGGCTTCGCCATCCATAGATTTACCTTATACTTGTTTCTTTTCAAACACACCTGTGCATTCTTAATACAAAAGTGGATTCACCAGAGTCCTTCATTAAGTTGCATTATATAATTAGACACTGAACTTTTACTTCTTTTAGTTTTAAACTTTGTTTTATATATTCACATTACTTACCTAAAATTGTAACTGAAACTAATTGAACTACAGTCACAATTTTTAAATGCATAGAGAATTACTGATGAGAATTTCAGGAAGAGTTACTAATTCAACCAGCTTTAACCTTGAAGAGATCTTTTTTCTTCGAAACAAAACAAAACAAAATCATTCTGATTGTTCTAGGAGGCAGACGATATTTCACTCAGCTGTTGCTAAGGTCATGAAATCTCATTGCCAACAAAAATCTGTATCCCTGTCTATTGGAAATAAAGGTAGGAGGGCTTCAATTCCTGACAATGATGAATTCAAACACCAAGTTCCCAGATGCTTGCTCAGAGGAATCCATCCATCTGTGGAGATGGGGTCTCCTCGTGAACCACTTTAAATGACATTGGTCTCTAGTTATTACTTTCTTAAAAATCCAATTTTTTCCCTGGTGACAATTCTGCTAAAAATATGATAAAGTTACCGTTAACTGACATGACCAAACAGATTGCACTCCCTGAGCATATAAATCAACTCTCTCTTGCTCCCACAATGGATCAGAGTTGAGTCCTAAAAGATCACTCTTTTTTAATAATTTGCCTGGAAAGTGAGGTATGCGTATATATAGCCAACAGAGCTTCTGGGGCTTTCTGCAAGTATTTGTCATTCCCTTCCACCAAGGGCTTGAGTTGATCCGCCAAAGTCATTATTAATTTCTCTGATTTACTGAAGATTGCCCATTCACTGGTGACAAGGCGGCCTTGCCTGAGTTCTGAATCACCAGCCAGGCTTCTCCCTTAAACCTCCTTCTTCACGAGAAGAAATACAAATAGGCCTTTCCTAAAGTAAAAAAAAAAAAAAAAAAAAAAAAAAGGTTTTGCTTTATTCCTAAAGCACTGTTATTTTATATATAATAATGAAGGTGGAGGAGGGCAGGTTTAGACGGCCTTGTTGAGAATGAGATAGGAATTTAATTATCCTACAAGTCATGCCATTGTGATAATTAAGTCCCTGGAGTGCTGAGTGCCAGAAGGCCGGCCAAGCACTTTGAGTCTGCTTTCTTGGTTCATCGTCATGGTTCTCACATCATCTCCTTGGAATGCAGTGGAAAGTTCTGTTCAGCCAGATAAACTACTCTGATTT
>NW_011495053.1:313434-317584 GCF_000754665.1 Bison bison bison | reverse complement strand
TGTAAATTAAACTACTCTGATTTTTACTTTGTGTGTGTCCTCTCTAGTTTTCAAGGGCACATTCTAAAACAAGGCTCCAAAGTGAGCATCCCTGTTACTTCCAGTTTACAAAGAGTGAATCCGAGACTCCTGTAGAGGAAGGTATGACCCTGAGGTCAAGCACCTCCTCACAAGGTGTTGGTTGCAGGCTTGTTCTGTTCTGCTCATGTGGGCTCTTTTTAGTAACTTTGTTTCTGCTGTTTTTTAAGTGCATTCCATGATATCCTATTATAAGTTATTATTACTGATTTTTCTACTGTTCAAATATTGGTTTGCAACTTTGCATTAACAAAGAAGCCTTTGTTATTTATAGTTCCATTTTTTTTTCAAAACCAATAAACCAAATAGTAATTTAACTTGATATGACTATCGTTTACCAGTTTAAAATCTTTCATATGTTTTCCTATTTTTGTCATATCTGTTAGGTTTCATGTGCACAGGGTATGAGTATAGTTTGCCATTTTCATCATGGATTGCCATTATTTTTAATTACTCTGAAAGAAACAAATACTTGGTTTAAATTTATTTAAATATCTTTTATGCATATAGTTGGACATAGTAGGCATTCAAAAAATACTTAAGAAACAATGCCCTTAAAGGATTTCCCTCCTTTTAAGGAAAACATATTATAAAAAGAGATAATTTTTAACAAGTCACAAAGGTACTGTCAGCAGAGCAGACTATTTTGTATTAATCACAGAGAACAGGAAAACAAGACTTCCAAATAAAGTAGAAATTTACAGGCCACCAGAGTGAATAATTGAAAGTTGATGCCATTAGAAAATGCCATATTAATCACCTCTTTAAATTTTTTGATTATAAAAATTTAAAAATGCTGAAATGAAAAATCACCACAACATTCATCTACAGAATGTGAATAGTGATCCTTGTGGTTGAGGGTTGTTTTAGAAAGCTGAGTAAACTCATTTATGGATGTTCTAAGTAATAGAAGTTATAGTCATCGATATCACCTTTATGTACATTCATTCCATGCAGGCAGGAAATGTGTGTGTTATTTTTACTTCTGTGTCACTAGGATCTTCAACAATCTGAGAGATTTAAGATTAGAACCCAGTTCTTCCTATAATTGAGGTTAAAAAATAATTGTTATTAGCAATGCACAATGAGGAGACAGAGTTTGACATCTGTTAACACTGAGCAATCAGGATGATAGTAACATCAACCAACCATAGGGAAGATTTTTGTTTCATTTAAGTGTCAACTAGAAGTGATATTGACATGGTATTTCCAAAATCGAACTTAGGATGGGTGTATTGATAGAATGTTCTAGAATGAGAAGTGGACAGTCTTATGGCAAGATCTGAAACTAGTTTTGAATCTAATGGAGAGATTGGCAAACCAGATGCTCTTGCAACAGAAGCTTAAATAAGGATGATGCTTAGAATCCTACCTTAGAGAAAAGTTTAAAAGAGACCACCGGAAGTTGTTCAGCAAGGAGAAGATTTGAGTCGATTTGGGCAGGGTTGGGTGAAAGAGTTGGGGTTGTAGTCTGTGTTTCAAATGTAGGAACCAGAAGCAAAATATGTGAGTTAGAGGGAGAGATGTTTTTAGCTCAATTTAAAGATTAATGATGCCAAAAAATTAAAGGTCTTTTTTTTTAATTTAAATTTATTTATTTTAATTAGAGGCTAATTACTTTACAATATTGTATTGGTTTTGCCATATATCAACATGAATCCACCACGGGTGTACACATGTTCCCAATCCTGAACCCTCCTCCCACCTCCCTCCCCATACCATCCCTCTGAAAAACAGTGGCTTCCCCCTGCTTTTGAAGCATAAGCTGAGGCAGGATGGAGACTTAATGGAGAAAAGGCATGGCTGTGGCCAGGGCGGCTAGTCCAGGACCAAGGCCCCACGGAGCGCTGCTGGATGTGCAGACTCACAGAGCATCACAGCGCTGCAGACACAAATCCTGACTGAGCTGCACATGTCTGCAAATTGTGACTGTTATATGTTGTTAATACAATGTGCTTAAAGCTCACAGTGCATAGGGGTCCTTTGTTGTTATGTGTTTTAACCAATGGATATCTAAATTAGAATTATGATGGTGGGTTTAAAAGAAAAAAACAAACAGAATTTCTAAAAATGACAGACCTGAAAAATTGGAAACCAACTCTTACACCCCTTTTTCTAATGCTAAGATTTGGTGTTTTTGTGACAAGCAATTTAATTGATGTATGAACTATGTGAAGACTTATAAGAGTATAGAAATGCCTGCAAAACACAGGATAATGAAAAAGTAATGGGTAAGCACAGTATTTGCTCTTTAACTCTGAAAGAATGTCAAAAGTTTGCCTTTGTGTTTTGTTTTTCCTTAATCAAAAATGTTAGCTTTAGACTGGGAGCCAAATAGGGGAAGTCTGCTTAAATTAGTCAGAATATACATGCTATGACAGTTTAATTTGCTGACTGATTTGTTTTTAATTTAATACTGAGGATAGTTCAGAGTCAAGTTCATGAGATATTTAAAACTAAAATTTCTCCAGACAAAAAGTTTATTGAAATTCTATTCTGTTTATTGTATTTGTTTCCCATTTCAGCCATTGATGCATTCTCTCATTAGAGTGATAAAGAGTAAGTAACGTGTTGGCTCAGGGAAGTCCCTTTTAATACCTGGTTTCATATCAACTATTAAAAATTAGCATTTGTCCTAGAAAATTAAAAAAGATAAAGTGAAAGTGTTAGTCACTCAGTCATGTCCAATTCTTTGGGACCACATGAACTGTAGCTTACATGGCTCCTATGTCCATTGAATTCTTCAGGCAAGATTACTGGAGAGGGTAGCCATTCCCTTCTCCAGGGGATCTTCCTGACCCAGGGATTGAACCTGATTTCAGGCAGGTTCTTTACCATCTGACCCACCAGGGAAGCCTGGAATGTCACCCTAATTCTCATGAACTAAAGAACTGGGGTCATCATTTAGTAAATACACACTTTATCCTGAAATAATGAGGCGCATGTGCATTTTGATTTATATGCATGCATCTCATACCTCCTTTTTTTTTTTGCATGTATGTAATTGGTTTTCATTCACTCAATACTTTGAATGCCTGCTATGTTCTAGAAAATCATTCTTATTATTAAGATAATATAAAATACAACTTTGTGTTGCTTATTCATAAACTATGTTTCCTTCAAACTATCTGCGCAGTACATTTCTCAAGGATATTTTCGTTAAAGGGACAATAAGATGCTATTTGGCACTTTAACCATCTCCTCGGGCACTGCCATTCTGGAACATCTGTCTCACCATTTGGCTAATAGATGCTGGGTCTTTTTTTTCCCCCAAGATTCAAAGTTGCAGAAGCATTTAGTTACTTCATGAAGCCTCTTTGATGGCTTAGGCATGTTGAGAAAACATTAAGTAAAGGGAAGGCAAGCTGTTTATAAGAGGTCTTTTTAACAGTGAAGAAAATGTTCATAAAAAATGTATATAGAATGGTAATATCTAAGAAGTGCAGGGTCCCTGGGAGTATAGCTTTGAATGACCCTGAAATGCATGTCTTTTGATGTCTCACCCCATGTTTCCATCTCCAAGTATCTGTTAGAGACAACGATCACTGCAATTGTACTTGCAAACTCCACTCTGGCACTCAGTTCCTTGCAAGGCTCATCTGATCCTTAAAAATGTCTTCCATAGATGATTCAAAAATATCCCTTTCCTTTTACTACTTAGACTGTGGTTTTGCCACCAGACTGTCTCAGAACAAATCGAATCATCCATAAAAATAGCAGCATGCATGTGGTTAAAAGCAAATAAAGCGCTTTACAGTCACCTTAGTTTAATTCCTTACAATGATTTCCAAATAAAGACAAGTAAGAGACTGAGGAAAAGAGCAATAGTAGTTCTAGATAGGCAGTGATCTCATCAGATCAGATCAGATCAGCCGCTCAGTTGTGTCGACTCTTTGCAACCCCATGAATCGCAGCACGCCAGGCCTCCCTGTCCATCACCAGCTCCCGGAGTTCACTGAGACTCACGTCCATCGAGTCAGTGATGCCATCCAGCCATCTCATCCTCTGTCGTCCCCTTCTCCTCCTGCCCCCAATCCCTCCCAGCATCAGAGTCTTTTCCAATGAGTCAACT
>NW_011495053.1:289926-313334 GCF_000754665.1 Bison bison bison | reverse complement strand
TCTTTGCAACCCCATGAATCGCAGCACGCCAGGCCTCCCTGTCCATCACCAGCTCCCGGAGTTCACTGAGACTCACGTCCATCGAGTCAGTGATGCCATCCAGCCATCTCATCCTCTGTCGTCCCCTTCTCCTCCTGCCCCCAATCCCTCCCAGCATCAGAGTCTTTTCCAATGAGTCAACTCTTCACATGAGGTGGCCAAAGTACTGGAGTTTCAGCTTTAGCATCATTCCTTTCAAAGAAATCCCAGGGCTGATCTCCTTCA
Source organism: Bison bison bison (assembly GCF_000754665.1). NCBI lineage: Eukaryota > Metazoa > Chordata > Mammalia > Artiodactyla > Bovidae > Bison > Bison bison. Next base: position 313,070 of record NW_011495053.1, on the reverse strand, counting down.
GAATGGACTGGTTGGATCTCCTTGCAGTCCAAGGGACTCTCAAGAGTCTTCTGTGAGCCCAAATACGGTGTTAAAATTAAGTTGTGTGGTTTAATAACTTTACATTGGTATCTGTCTCTGATGTTACTAAAAATGTCAAAATTAATGAATTTATTTAGTAATCTCTGTGCCATTCAACTTTTTAAGCACTAGGAACATCATGGTGATATTCTAGTTCTCAAGGAGGTTTGTTTTTAAGGGAAGGTAAGTAAAATCAAGGGCTTCTCAGGTGGCATGATGGTTAAGGATCTGCTTGCCAATGCAGGAGACACAGGAGAAGGGGGTTCAATCCCTGGGCTGGGAAAATCCCCTGGAGGAGGAAATGGCAACACACTCCAGTATTCTTGACTGGAGAATCCCATGGACAGAGGGGCCTGGTGGGCTATAATTCATGGGATCAGAAAGAGTTGAACATGAAGGCACTCATGCGTACACGCACACACACACACGTAAAATCAAGAAACCAGATATGGTAATAGAAGTGAGCATGGATGCTGGGACTGTGAGGGAATCAGTGTAAATGGGGTTGATCTCTGGGGTGATGTAGCTTGATTTCAAGAAGAAGCCATCTCAAAACAACCTGGAGCACAGGGTGGTGGGGGGCATCCTGAGAGGGACCAGCTCCTGCAGGGGCCCCAAGGGAGAACTCATCAAGGGACTCTGTGCATACACACACACACACACACACAAACTCTACTGCGATGTGTGTGGAGTATGGATCAGTCAGAACTGGAGGATCTCATGGGAGGAGATATAAGACCAGAGCACATATTTATAGAAAACTCTCCTGGTTCCCTCATCTGATATAAAAATAATTATCCCCGAAAGGGTAAGAAAATTAGGTGAGGTCACAAATCTAATCTGCGGACCATGCATGACGCTCTCACTAAATACCTTCTCCCACTCGATCGTGAGCAACAAAGACAAAAACCAGTCTGGTTTTCCGTCACCGCGAATCTTCAGTTGCTAGCCGAGAGTCTTGATTAGTAGGGTTCAACATGTATTTTTAAAATAGATTAATGGATAAATAAATAATGCCTATTTAAATTTTAGTTTTAAAAGTGTTTGACAACCACCAATCTGTTCTATTTCTCTGAGTCTGGCATTTTCAGATTGCACATAAGTGAGACGGTGCAGTATCTGTCTTGTTCTGTCTGATTTGCTTCACTTAACATAATGCCCTCAGGATTCACGCATTTTGTCATAAATGACATGGTTTCCTTCTTTTGTGTGGCTGAGTACAGATGGGTGGTTGCTGAGGGTGGGAGTAGGGGGTGGGGAAAATGGGTGAAAGAAGTCAGGAAGTACAAACTGTAAGTACAAACTGTACTTCCGGTTATGTAAGTTGAGGAGGTGATGGACACCATAGTGACTGTAGTTAATGACACTGTATGATATACTTCAAGGCTGATACGACAGTAGATCTTGAAAGCTGTCATCACAACAAAAATAGCTTATATCCATGTGAGGCAATGGGCCTTAACTAAATTTACTGTCATAATCATTAGCAGTGTGTGGGTATATCGTCAAATCAGCATGTTGTATACCATCAGCTAATGCAGTCCTAATCCCTTAGTGCCTTAGAATGTGATCTGTTTGGTACTGGAAATAGGGTTTGAAGAAAGGTCATTAAGGTAAAGTGAGGTCATCTGGAGAAGGGGTTCTATCCAATAAGACTGGGGTCCTTTATTATTTTTATTGAAGTACGGTTGATTAACAATGTTGTGTTAATTTCCTCTGTGCATCAAAGTGACTCGGATATATATATATATACATATATATACACACACACACACACACATATATATATGTATATATATGTGTATGTCTCTGTGTGTATATACATGTATTCTCTATTTCATTTACTGTTCCATTATGGTTTATTACAGGATACTGAACTTAGTTCCCTCTGCTGTACAGTAGGACCTTGTTGTTTGTATATAATAATTTGCATCTGCTAATCCCAAACTCCCATTCCTTCCCTCCTCTACCTCCCTCGCCCTTGGCAACCATAAGCCTGTTCTCTATATCTGTGAGCCTGTTTCTGTTTTGTGGGTATGTTGATTTGTCTTGTAGCCTAGACTGCACATGTAAGTGGTAATATGGCGTTTGTCTTTCTCTTTCTGACTTGACTTCACTCAGGATGGTAATCTCTAGGTCCATCCATCTTGCTGCAAACGGCCGTATTTCATTCTTTTGACGGCTGAGTCGTATTCCTGTGTGTGTGTGTGTGTGTGTGTGTGTGTGTGTGTGTGACATCTGTATCCATTCATCTGCCGATGGGCACCTAGATGGATTCTGTGTCTTGGTTGATGTGAACATTGCTGCTGTGAATACTGGGGTGCGCGTATCTTTTTGAATTACAGTTTTCTCTGGGTTCATGCCCAGGAGCAGGCCTGCTGTGTCACATCGTAGCTCTGGTTTTAGCTTTTTGAGGAGCCTCCATTCTGTTTTCCAGCACAGCTGCACTAATTTACATTCCGAACTGGTGTTGTTTTAAAAGAAGGAGATTAGGACACACACACACACACACACACACACATAGACCATGAGGGAAAACAGGGAGACAGAGCAAGGAGCGAGGCCTGAGGAGACACTAACCTTGCTGGCATCCTCGTCTCCTCCTTCCAGAACTCTAAAGAAATAGGTTTCTGTTGTTTTAACCATCCAGCTCTTTGCTATGGCAACCCTAGGAGGCTAGTACGTGTGTCAATCAGAACAATGCTATGGTGACTCCATATGCTCTAAACACCATTACTAGTGAGATCATTACTAGCAAGAGAATCACACACAGTCTCGGGATGTCAGTTTGGAACACATAATGCTTATTCTTTGTTTTGTGATGTAGTCAGTTATTCTTCCAAAGCATGATTGTACTCATTTACTTTTTTCATTCTCAATGCCCTTCACATGCCCCAGAACACGGTAGACTGTTAGCTTACAAACTTTCCTTTGCATAATCAATGGAAACTTGTCTCTGGATGAAATCACATCTGGAATCTCAAATGTGTAAGTTAATAGTAATAATAAATCAAAAGCAGGTCTGTTTGAAGAAGGAGTGATGTAAAACCTATATTGTGTTGTATTATTCAGTACCCTCTGGGAGAAGAGCCAACAAGTTGTGTGTGTATAGCAAGAGATGAATTTGAAGGGACTGGCTTCCATGATTGTGCAGGCTTGGTAAGTCCAAGTCTGCAGAGAGGGCCAGCTGTCTGGAGACCTAGGGAAGAGAGGCTTTTTGAGGAGGAAGAAGGGGAACTGCAAGGCACTAATTATTGATATCAACACTATGAGAGTGTCAATAATAAATATGTGATGTCACCAGCTTGATATATTCATTCAAACAACTGTATACCCATCTATGCATATGCATCTCCCAAGTGGTGGAAAATCTAACCCCTGGTTACGCAAGGTTAGGATACAGCCCATGGAAACAGAACTTTTTACAGCAACAGGGAAGCAAGCTGTGGTTTCCTAGCCTTGGAAGGATATAGTCCAAGAGGGTGGAGACAGAGCTGAGAGGCTGGAGAAGACCATGTGGAACTCTCAGGGGACACACACCCACTCCTCCAGCTCAAAAACAGTCATTCTTGTGTCTACATTGGCTAGCATTTTCTCACAATCTGCAGAAAAGCCCACAAGCCCTAGAATATCAAGGCTTTTAAACTATCTTGCCAAGCATTTCAAACATCACTCTTTGTAATGTCATCTTGGGGGCCTGCCGTGTCACATCTTCATTCTTCCTATGTCGCTAGGGCCTCAAGTCACGTCTCTGCCGTCAGCATGAGACCCAGGGGTGCTTATGTGCACACATAGAAGGGCTTGTCAGTCGGGGAAGAGACGGTAATTTGCCATCAGTGTTCCTGCTACTTCAATATGTCTCAGACCCTCCAGTGGCTTAATATAGCTCCAGCCTAGGGCTCAGACGCAGACACAAGTGCTGCTTGGAATTTAATTTTCTTCTGCTGCTGAAAAGATTCATTTATATGATGAAAGGATATTTCCAAGGGTTGAATACGTTTTATGTCGATGCACATCTATCCTGGAATAACTGGCCAATGTTTTCCTTCAGTTCAGCCCGTGACATTGATGTGAGAGAATTCTTTCCCTTAATGACTCTTCCTTTACTGTATGTACTTAATACAGAATGGGACACTGTTAAATGCTGACTCCATGTTAAAAAATGCCCCTGGATATAAATTCACCCAACCTGGCCTGAAAGAAGGGGAAAAGTTCATTTAAACTAACTGATTAAGGACTTGATAATGGTTAGATTTTCCCTTATAGAAATTTATTTGTGCTGATGTTAGCAGTTTGGGACTTAAGGTGATATCTCATGAAATAAATCCTTAAAGCACCGATTTAGTCAACTTATAGAATAGTTAAAATATAAATATTAATATTTTAAATTTTGCTTATGAAACTAAGCAACCTAATAAAATCTGTGAACTCCTTATACCTGACCTGTGAAAAGTATTTCAGTATTATTTCTGGGTTACAAGATGATGTGACTTCAGTCACCCAGCCGGTATAATGTATTAGTGACAAAGGCAACTGTCTTTCTGAAATCTAATAGGGTTTTGCATCACCTGTGAGTGAAGATATCCCAAATTGTCATGCATGGCACTATCAATCCGAGAACAGCATTTAGAAACCTATTTCTCTTTCAGTGGTAAATCCATTAGCATTCTAAACATATCCCATGCCAGTTGAGATTTTAATTTGTTAGAGACTCGGTTTGAAGGAAACCCATAAGCAGTGCAGTGAAAATGATACAAAAATAAAGACATCTGAATTTTTTATTTCTATAGTGAGCACAGAGGAGGATTAAAGTAACATTTTCCTTCTGTCTGCTCTCTAAAATTATTTTTTTAGGATCTGCATTGTGTGCTTTGCTACCTTAAGAAGACACTGACAAAGAATCACAGGGATCTTTCCTATGGGATTCTCATGTGGCTCTGGTCACTGTTAGGGTAATCCCGAGAATCACTGTCTGGATCAGGAAGACGAGCCTGCAAGTGTGGTTAATAAGTCCAGGGCAAGACAGGCGGTGCCAACGGAGTGAACATGCCTCTGCTCTCCAGGGTCAGTTCCTCCCAGAAGCAGGAGTAATTAACTTCTCTCAAAACTTCTTTTTAATTTAGATTTTCATATGCTTTTGTGAAAACCTGTCACTCATCACTGCTCAGTCTCCAGAGAAACTGATTTTCTTGTTTTCTTAGTTGTGAAAGCACTTGAGAAATAACGCCTAAGTTCTCCTTCTCAATGGTCTTGGTCTTTTGATACTTGGCTTTTTTCCTGATGGTCCCTCACCCGGTCTTGGTTACCCTACCAGCTCCCTTCAGGGTGAACAGGCGAAAAAAAAAAAAAAAAGTCAGCGAGAGAAATGTTTCCCATTTGTTGATTATTATGATATAAACTCTCCCCCAGAAGAGCTTTAAGAGCAAGCAATTTTAGAGAGAGGGAAGATACAGATTTCATTAGCATAGAAAACCTCAATGAAGACATTCAAAAATTGTCCCTGGGCTTCATGAAAGGTAAGCTTGCTGCTGCTGCTGCTGCTGCTAAGTCGATTCAGTCGTGTCTGACTCTGTGCGACCCCATAGACGGCAGCCCACCAGGCTCCCCTGTCCCTGGGATTCTCCAGGCAAGACGCTGCAGTGGGTTGCCATTTCCTTCTTCAATGCATGAAAGTGAGAAGTGAAAGTGAAGTCACTCAGTCGTGTCTGACTCTTAGCGACCCCATGGACTGCAGCCTACCAGGCTCCTCCATCCATGGGATTTTCCAGGCAAGAGTACTGGAGTGGGGTGCCATTGCCTTCTCTGAAGGTAAGCTTACCAACCCTTAAATATGTTATTTCCATTTGCATCTATCCTGGTGGTCAAGTCCACTCATCTCAAGAATACAGGATTTTAAATGATGATTATATTTGAATAAACATAAAATAGGGCAGAATATGGAGGCATTTTTAGATTCATGTATCTCTCATCTTAATATGAATTGCTATCAACTTTGATGTTGGTCATGCTAGAGAACAAAATGGTTATTTTCATCAAACTTTCTGCAATTGCGAATTGAGTACCTGCTACTTGCCAGGAACTCTTTTACTTATTAAAGGTGTGAGAGTCCTCAAAATACTATAAATGCACGGGCACAGAACTCAGAGGTTAGAGAAAGAAGCTGACATGTAAAATCACAGAAGTCAGTGATACACTGCAAAGGGAGCAGGAGAAGGAGGTGATCGAGAGAAGCTCTGGTCTAATTGGACTTCGGGGGACAGGTAAGCTATGCTTGGGGAAAAGACCTCCAAACTGAGGTCTGAAGGGCTAGTGGCCAGTCACCAAACTTGCAGAGCTGAAGGTTCAACTGGTCGAGAAGACAGGCTCCCTACTGAGAGGCTGCTGTGCACATTTTGCTTCAGCCCTGTACTGTCAATTTTATAACATTTCTCCTCATTTGACTACAAGCTGTCCCTGAGCCACTTGATTATTTGGCTTGATGGAAGTGAACCTCTTAAAACATGGGATCAGGTAAAAGCATGAGAGTATTTTATCTCATTTATTTTTAAAATAAATTTATTTATTTTAATTGGAGGTTAATTACTTTACAATATTGTATTGATTTTACCATACATCAACATGAATCCACCACAGGTATACACGTGTTCCCCATCCTGAACCCCCCTCCCTCCCATTCTCTAAGTTGTGGTCTGACTCTTGGTAACCCCTTGGACAGCAGCACACCAGGCTCCTCTGTCCTCTAGTATCTCCCAAAGTTTGCTCAGATTCATGTCCATTGAGTTGGTGATGCTTTCTAACTATCTGAACATCAGCTGCCCCCTTCTTCTATTGCCTTCAGTCTTTCCCATCATCAAGGAGTCTGCTTTTCCAATGAGTCAGCTTTTCTCATCAAGTGGCCAAAGTACTGGAGATTCAGCTTTAGCATCAGTCTTTCCAATGAATATTCAGGACTGATTTCCTTTAGGATGGACTGATTTGATGTCCTGCTGTCCAAGGGACTCTCCAGAGCCTTCTCCAACACCACAGTTCAAAACATCAGTTCTTCAGCTCTCAGTTTTCTTTATGATCCAACTCTCACATCCCTATATGACCACTGGAAAAACCACAGCTTTGACTATAAATATGGACTTTTGTCGGCAAAGTGATGTCTCTGCTTTTTTAGTATGTTGTCTAGGTTTGTCATAGCTTTCTGTCTAAGGAGCAAATGTCTTTTAATTTTGTGACTGCAGTCACCATATGCAGTGATTTTGGAGCCCAATAAAATAAAATCTGTCACTGTTTCCATATTTTCCTCTTCAATTTGCCATGAAGTGATGGGACCAGATGCCATGATCCTAGTTTTTGGAATGTTGAGATTTAAGCCAGGTTTTCCACTCTCCTTTTTCACGCTCATCAAGGGGCTCTTCAGTTCCTCATCACTTTCTGCCATTTGAGTGATATCATCTGCATATCTGAGGTTGTTGTTATTTCTCCCAGCAATCTTGATTCCAGCCCGGCATTTCACATGATGTACTCTGCATATATGTTAAATAAGCAGGGTGACAATATACAGCCTTGACAAACTCCTTTTTCAATTTTGAACCAGTCAGTTGTTCCATGTCCAGTTCTTGCTTCTTGACCCATGTACAGATTTCTCAGGAGACAGGTAAGGTGGTCTGATATTCCCATCTCTTTAAGAGTTTTCCACAGTTTCTTATGATCCACACAGACAAAGGCTTTAATGTAATCAATGAAGCAAAAGTAGATGTTTTTCTGGAACCTTCTTGTTTTATCCATGATCCAACAAATTTTGGCAATTTTATCTGTGGTTTTTCTGCCTTTTCTAAACCCAGCATGTACATCTGGAAGTTCCTAGTTGAGGTATATTTGAAGCCTAGCTTGAAGGATTTTGTACATAACTTTGCTAGCATGTGAAATCAGTTCAGTTGTATGGTAGTTTGAACATTCTTTGGCAATGACCTTCTTTAGGATTGGAATGAAAACTGACCTTTTCCAGTCCTGGGGCCACTGCTGCGTTTTCCAAGTCTGCTGGCATATTGAGTGCAGCACTTTCACAGCATCATCTCTTAGGATTTGGAATTCCATCAGCTCCACTAGCTTTGTTCCTAGTAATGCTTCCTAAGGCCCACTTGACCTCTCACTCCAGGATGTCTGGCTCTAGGTGAATGACCACACCTTTATGGTTATCTGGGTCATAATTTCTTTTTTGTTTAGTTCTTCTGTGTATTCTTGCCACCTCTTCTTAATCTCTTCTGCTTCTTTTAGGTCCTTGCAGTTTCTGTTCTTTGTTCCCATCTTGCATGAAATGTTCCTTGGTATCTCCAATTTCTTGAAGAGATCTCTAATCTTTCCCATACTATTTTTTTTCTCTATTCCTTTGCATTGTTCACTTAAGAAGGCCTTCTTATTTCTCCTCGCTCTTCTTTGGAGCTCTGCATTCAGTTGGGTATATCTTTCCCTTTCTCCCTTGCCTTTCACTTCTCTTCTTTTCTCAGCTTATTTGAGAAGCTTCTTCAGATAACCACTGTGCCTTCTTGCCTTTCTTTTTCTTTGGGATGGTTTTGCTCACTGCCCTCTGGTACAGTGTTATGAATCCCCATCCATGCTTCTTCAGGCTCTCTCTCTACCACATCTGATCCCTTGAATCTGTTCATTGTGTCACCTCCACTGTATAATCGTAAGGGATTTGATTTAGGTCATACCTGAATGGCCTAGTGGTTTTCCCTACTTTCTTCAATTTAAGTCTGATTGTTGCAATAAGGGGCTCATGATCTGAGCCACAGTCAGGTCCAGGCTTTGTTTCCTGACTATATAGAGCTTCTCCATCTTTGGCTGCAAAGAACACAATCAATCTGATTTTGGTATTGATCTTCTGGTGATGTTAATGTGTAGAGTCATCACTTGGGTTGTTGGAAAAACGTGTTTGCTATGACCAGTGTGTTCTCTTAAGAAAACTCTGTTAGCCTCTATTGGAGTATAGTTGCTGACAATGCTCTCTCATTTTAAAACTGAGGAAATGGGCACAGAAAATTAAACTGATCTGTTGAAAGTCAATACAAATAAATTTTAGCAGAATTAGACTTGGAATCCAGTTGTCTTGGTGAAAAGGAAAAGCAAACAAAAATTAGCAAACATTAAAAAATCTTTTATTTTCCCTTGCACAGATTTTTTTTTTAAGCAGAAAAGTCTTCACATCCTCAATCAGTCTGTGTAAATAGAGGTGCACACATCAGTGTCTCTTAAATTGATTATTCATAGTCTGAGATGTTCCTTATAAAGAAATTATCCTGTGATGAACTAAGTTTTGGAAACCACTTATTCAGTATTCCTGTCTTGGAGATATGACATAATTGCATTAGAATAAAAATTCCTAGGGATGCTACAGAAAGAGTTGATGTTTTACCCTAATATTTAATGAGCCTGTTTGATACCACTTTATGCATTTCTTTGGTACCATTAATTCTTCATTCTACACATACTTACTAACCATGTTTTATGTGTGAGTTGCTATTCTGAACACCTGAGGTTAAATGCCTAACTTTATGAAATCATAATCTAAGGCAGGCTGGAAGTGTACAAGACAGATTTGAAAGGATATCAGGATGGCAACAAGGCTTCTGCAGAGAACCCAGATTCCTAGATGAGATAGGCATTGATCTGTCTCAGCTGGCTATCAAATCAAAGGCCATGCAAGGCTTCTCTGCAGGGACGACATTTAGACTGGGTTCTGAGTAACAAGAAGGACCTGGTTATGCAATATCATTGCAAACAGAGGAGACTTTGGAAAATAAACTCTTAGGAGAGGGGCTTTCCCACTCAAGAAACAGGAAACCAGTGTCATAAACTAATGGGTGAGGTCATGGCTGCTGCTGTGGACAAGGGAGTCAGTGATGTGAAACAGGATTAGAGACAAGGCTAGATCTCAGCAGGCTTTGTAATCAGGAGAGAGGGATTTGCTTTTAACCCAAGGAAGCGGTGCAGGGTGCTCAGGAGGACGGTGGTAGCATCTCACTTGTGTTAAACAGGACCCTTCTGGCTTTGTGGAGAAAGAGTAACCAGATGATAAATGCAGGGAGACCAGAAAGAAATACCTGCACAGAGGTTCACAGCAAGGTGACCAGGGCTTGGAGCAGGGCTCAGATGCAGGGTGGGGAGACTATGTGGTTAGGATGGAGGAGAGAGAAAGGGGGATGGTTTGCAGGAAGAGTAAGACTTGTTATCTAAGACATGGGAGGTTGCAGAAGAGGAGAAATAAAAGATAACTAGGGTTTGGAAAACCCTGATAAAAATCACATTCTTTTCTCTGTTCTTGTGGTATTTATTTATTTAGAATTATAGTTGGTTTACAATATTAGATTCAGCTGTACAACATAGCGATTCAGTACTTTTATGGATTATACTCCATTATGTCATTAGAAGATAGTGGCTATAATTTCCTATTCTGTACAGTATGTTCTTATGTTTGATCTCTTTTATACATAGTAGGGTATATCTCTTAATCCCATACCCTTACTTGCCCCTACTCCTCCCCTTTCTCCTTTAGTAACCAGTAGACAGCTTTCTGTGTCTGAGTCGGTTTCTTTCATGTGTAAACATTCATTTGTATTATTTTTTAGATTCTACCTTTCAGTGGTGTCATACAGTATTTGCCTTTCTCCGCTTGTGACATTTCACTAAGCACAAAATTCTCTTCATCCATTTGTGTTGCTGCAAATGGCAGAATTTCATTCTTTTTATGACTCAACATTGCTAATTATAAGAGCAATGCAAATCAGAACAATGAAGTATCACCTCACACCTGTCAGATGACTAGTATCAAAAAGTCTCCAAATAACAAAAGTTGGCAAGGATGTGGAGAAAAGGGAACTCTCCTACACTGTTGGTGGGAATGTAAGTCTGTACAGCCACTATGGAGAACAGTATGGAGGTTCCTCAAATTAAAAATAAAATTACCGTATGATCCAGGGATCCTACTCCTGGGTATATATCTGGAAAAAATGAAAACACTAATCTAAGAAGATACATGCACCCCAGTGTTCACAGGAGCCTAAAATGAAAGCAACCCAAATGCCCAGCAAGAGGCCAAATGATAAGGATGTGGTATGTATACAGAATGCGATGTATTTGCTTTTTATTATGTTTTAAATTCCTAGTCAGAAGCTGTTGCAATCAGACAATATGCTAACACAATTCTCTCAAAACTCTATATTCTATGAAAATCCTAACAGATTCTTAATTATAGATGCAGTATAATTCAGTGAAGGCTGTGACAGGTGTTCAGAACTGAACACAAGCACGCTGGGAAGAGCTGTGAGGACGTATGTAGCATTACAATTTATTTCTCCTGAAAGCAAGGGTGTGTTTTCCAGCCAGGAATGTCAGCGATGGTGTCCCAGTTAAACTTGGATTGTCTTTGTAAATACTAAGTGACTTTCAATTAGGACATTCCCAGGCACTGCCATATGGGCTGGTAGCACGCTGTATAGGAGGTAATTAAGCACTTTGTGGCATCACTTTTTGCCTGTTGACGTGAGCAAATTCAGAGTTGTAAAGTCTTGCCAAGCATGAGGGTGTTACTCTGTATACTAGGATTCCAATTTGTGTAGCAGCGTCAAGAGAGATGCTTTATTTTCTGCTTTTAAATTGTACTTCCTGTGTTGTTCACTTTGAGACCTCCCGGGGATAGAGCTTCATGAGACCTACTGTCCTTTAAAGGCACGTAAGTAATTAGCGGGCCAACTTTACAGCCATACGTTGGTATAACTGTTGACAATTTATAGAATAGCCTCCCCCCACTGCCTCGCCTATTCGTTTTGGTATACTGGAGCAGTACAAGGATGTTGACAACACATATCCTGACAAAACTCACAACCGAATCCATAGATAGGGTTTATCTGCTTTCCAAAAACGATGTTTCTAGTTGAAGTGGTTTTTATAGAAAAAATGAGTTCCATATAAATAGTTCATTTCATTGAGGTAATTGAAATTTTATCTTGAGCTTTGATCTTGCAGAGAACATTTCAGGAAGATGACAGTTCCTTGGGGAAATCTAGATGTCACAGAGGAATTACAGGTTAAAAATCACATCCTGAAAGACATGTTTTGAACTGCTAAAATAATAGTTTAATAAAATGTGTTTTTTTCAACCACATACATATGATCTCTAAATACAGGTGCAACTAAACAGGTTGCCTTTTAAATTATTGTTTTTAATTATTCATGATTAATTATTTCTATTTATACAAAGCCTTTGATTCCCAATCACCTGTGGTTCAAGTATAACTTTGCAAGGGTACATGCAGTTCATTTTGGCTCCTGACGGAATATTCAGGACTCTCTTTTCTGTTCAGGCTGCTATAACAAAGGACCATTAACTGGCTTATAAACAGCAAGAATCTATTTTTCAGAGTTCCGGAAGCTAAAGTCCAAGATCAGAGTGCCAGGTGGGGAGGCGTCGGGGGGCTTCTTGCCTGGGTGAAGATAGCTGACTTATTTGTCCTTTGCCCTCACTTACTGGGGGTGAAGGAGCTCTCTGGGGTCTTGTAAAAGGCACTAATCTCATTCATGGAAGCTCTACTCTCATTACCACCTCCCAAAGTCTCCACCTCTTATAAAATACCATCACCTTGAGGGTTAGAATTTCCACATATGAATTTAGGAGCAGCACAAACATTGAAAAAAGGCAACATTTCAGGAACATAAGGAAAGCATTACATCAAGGATCAGAACTATCTCAGCAGAGGTAGGCTTTCTTTTATAACTGGTGCATCGAATGCAGATGCTGCTGCTAAGTCGCTTCAGTCGTGTTTGACTCTGTGCGACCCCATAGATGGCAGCCTACCAGGCTCCCCGTCCCTGGGATTCTCCAGGCAAGAACACTGGAGTGGGTTGCCATTTCCTTCTCTAATGCATGAAAGTGAAAAGTGAAAGTAAAGTTGCTCAGTCATGTCCAACTCTTAGCGACCCCATGGACTGCAGCCTACTGGGTTCCTCCGTCCATGGGATTTTCCAGGCAAGAGTACTGGAGTGGGATACCATGTCCTTCTCTGGAATGTAGATGAGATAGTATCAAAAATGCAGCTACTTTCATGATTCGCTTCTCCTAATATTAAGTCCTGACTTACTGGATTGGTCAAAAAGTTTCTTTGAAGTTTTCTGTAACCTCTCATAGAAAAAGCCAAACAAACTTTGGCCAACCTAATACACTTAAAAATAAATTATGGAGGACCAGCTCAGAGGTCACACACCAAAACCCAAGTGTGAGCTGCAGTGAGACTCAGGACTCAAATATAAGATATAAGACTTCAAGGGATGAAAAAGATGAAAAAAGGTTGATTGAGCAGAAGTAGATCTTGCCCCCTGGAGTAGGGGCAGGGCTCCAGTCAGCCTAGACGATGTTTCATAAGGCCCATGTTAAAACCTTGGGATGGGCTTCTCTAGTGGCTCAGTGGTAAAGAATTTGCCTGACAATGCAGAAGACACAGTCCCGGGAGATCAATCCCTGATCCTAGGAGATCCTACGTGCCATGGAACAACTAAGCCCATGTTCCACAACTACTGAGCCTGCACTCGAGAGCCTGAGGCCTTAACTACTGAGCCCACATGCCGCATCTGCTGAAGCCTGCATTACAGAGCTTGTGCTCTGCAGCAAGAGAAGCCGCCACAGTGAGACGGCCGTGCACCATAATGAGAGAGCAGCCCCAACTTGCCGCAACGAGAGAAGGTTTGCCTGCAGCAACAAAGACCCAGCAGAGCCAAAATCAATGAATAAGTACATTAATTTTAATAAAATAAGATAAAATAAAGAAAAAAAAAAAACTTGGGAGACAAAACAACTGAAATGCTGTGTCTGAGATAACTTTACGGTCCCCTGACCATAAAGTCTTAGAAGGACTGGGCAAAACAGAGCCCACCACTTAGAAAGGGCTGTCTTCCTCTTAAGTGGTATCTGATTGCTGTATTCTTTCATCAGCCGTGCATTTCTTTGGGAACTTTCTCAACTTGTGTTTTAGGCTAATTTCAAGCAAGAACAATTATAACTCATTTCAAGCCTTCCCATGCATACCATCTCAAATGTCTCTGAGACCTGGAGTGTGTATCTTTGTATGACCTTGCCTGGCTGACCACACAGGACATTAAGTCTCAGGAAACCATGCCCAGCCCTACCTGCTGCAAAGCTCTTAAGAAGTCATTCCACATCACAGAAGAAAGAAAGTGAAGTTGCTCAGTCGTGTCTGACTCTTTGAGACCCTAAGGACTGTAGCCCACCAGGCTTCTCAGCCCAGGATTTTCAGGCAAGAATACTGGAATGGGTTGCTATTTCCTTCTCCAGGGGATCTTCCTGAACCAGGGATCAAACTGAGGTCTCCCGCATTGCAGGCAGACTCTTTAGGTCTGAGCCACCAGGGAATCCCCTTCACATTGTCTTATTAATTCTTGCAAGCGCCTGTTGACTGCTGACTTGCCTCTGTCTAGCTTGCATGTTACAAAAGTGTCTATGTGGGTCGACAGATGAGAAACAAATTGTCAACCTTTAAAAAAGATGGAGCTAAAGTGACAAAGAAGGTTCTAATACTGCAGATCTAGTTAAAATGATGGATTTAATCTTCCTCAGAATCCAGCAAGTGAATTCCTACTTGTGAGTTTGGTTTTGTCACTTGGTCTTGATTTCTGATATTGCCCTACTGAACATGAGTATGATTATAGAAGCCTATTTAATATCCAAATTGTAAAGCCTTCAAACTCTAGACATTCTGGATTAAGCCTGAAAATGGTGACTGTTTCAACAGTTTGTGGGGCCCCAGCTGCCTCCTCTGCTTAAGAGGTTACTTTCCAAAACCAGCTTTTGTGTCTTTGAGAGAGAGTAATTGATTCTCTGTGTAGCAGACTTGCTCCTCAGGACTTTTTGGGACTCTGTGTTTTAAGTTCCAAGTGTGAACTGTGCCCTCAGCCAGGCAATAAAGTCCCACCATCAACCCCTTAGCCATACTCACTCCGCTTCCCTCTGAGGACTTCTCAAATCTCCCCCTGTGACTTTGTATTCATTTGCTTTCACTGCTCAATCAATGACTAAACACTTTAAAATCATACTCACAGGTCCTGCTAAGGAGAATTAGGTACCTCCCAGATAATTCGTTCTAAAAGACCTTCTTCAGAAATGCCTGGCCTGGAAGAATGAAATACATCCATGGGCCCCCATCACAGTGGATGAAAGAAGAGCAGCATATTCACTACTATACTCACTGATTTAAAACCTATAGAAAAAAATCCCATCAGTATTAAATAATATGATTTTAAAACTCAGATCCATCCTAGTGGTGACTTTTATAGCACTGGTCTAACAGCAGTAAACTCTTCAGAATCCTTATGATTAAACCCTGTGTCCCTGGCACCAGTGATTCCGTTGGCTGGTCCATCAGTTTAGGCCTGAGAGTGATGTTGCCCAGTACAATGTGAGCTGCATTCACCATTTTAGTTTTCCTAGTAGCCCAATTAAAGGCAAAGACAAGAGACAAATGAAATTAATTTCAGTGGAAATTTTATTAACCCAATATATATGAAATATTTAACGTGATATAAAAATATATTACTGAAATATTTTACATTCTTACTATTGGTTCATTGAAATCCATTCTGTGTTTTAATCCATATCAAGTGACACGTCTCAAGTGTTACTGGCCCTGTGAGGCTCTCGGCTGCCCCCTGAAGACTGCAGGTGTAGGGGAGTGTCGACTAAAAAAGATGCGCAACTTGAGAGTTGTGAGTTAAGTTTTATTTGGGGCAAAATGAGGACTGCAGCCAGGGAGGCAGCATCTCAGAGAGCTCTGAAAGACTGCTCCAAAGCGGCAGTGGGAGAAGGTCAATATACAGGTTTTGGTGAAGGGGGAGTTCAGTACCATGAAGCTCTCATTTTACCAAAGGTTTTTGTTAGTCATGAGGATCTGATGTCACCGTGAAGGGATTCAGTGCTTCTCTAGGTATGCAAGGATTGCGATCATAAACTTTGTTCCTGAAAGCATCCAACTGTCTAAAGACCTGCCCCACCAGATTCCCTGGAGCACAGAGTGCCTCAGTCCACCCTGAGCTCCCTCAGGGGGTGTTGAAGGGCAGCAGTGTGGGGTTCAGTCTCCATAGAGGCAGATGGCAAAGGCCTTTGTTGCCCACTCATTGGCAACGCTCTTGGTAAGTGCCAGTTTGTAGCTGACAGGAGGAAGCAGGCCCGTAAGATGAGAATGCGTATTTACATTGCTACTGCAGGTTTTACAGCTCTGAGTCTTCGGAGGGAGACTGCTTGCTGTGTTTTGAAAAACACTGTCCAGGGTACCTGGAAACCTCTCAGTATTCATGGGCCTTTGTGGAGCCCGTTTGCTAAAACATAATTAAGGAAAGAAGTCGTCGGTAGGGTTTTTAGAATTCCTCTTTCAGATAATCAACAACTCTGTCAGACTAAATTAGGCAGTCTCGCAAGCTGCAGATAATTCATTTGGAATATTTTATTCTACTGGTAAAAGAGCCTTTTCTTCAGGAATACAGGATGTGAGAAGACTGGTTTCACAGTCACACTTCAATGAACACAAACTACTCAGAAGCAAAAGTACTCCTTGGAGGAAGGCTGAGCTCAATGGCCTTTTAGGGGACCGAAATTGCTGAGCTTAAAAAAATTAGGTCATTTGAGGTGTTTATATAAAATTAGTAGAAATTAAAAGATACAAAAAATAAATATTTTCTACATTAAACCTGAGGATTGCAATGATAAACTAAATTAAAGAAATTTACTATTTTAAACCTGGAGGAGGAAATGGCTGGAAAAATCCCATGGACAGAGGAGCCTGGTGGGCTAGAATCCATGGGGTCACAAAGAGCTGGACACAACTGAGTGACTGAGCACACAGCAGAGAATTTTAAAGAATTAAAATTTCTATAATCAAACCATTCTTAACAAGTTTAACTGATCAAGACTGACAAAGTATCTTAGAGGAATAAATATAAGTGTATATTACATACATTATAAAAATAATTCAAAAATGAGTCACATGGTTTAAAATATATTGTGTAAGAGGCATAAAGATATTATACTTCTTGAAATGTCTGCATAAGAAATACCACTCTTCTTCCTGAAATCAGATTTTTAACTTCTCATTAATTAATATAACCACGGTTACAAATTAAAGCACTGAGTTTCCGTTACACATATAAAGCAGGGTTTTCAGGAGTAAGAGATTCTGGACATTTTCTGGTAAAACTGAAACATTTTGAAACTCTGGACTATTTTATGTAATCCCTTACCTCAACCAAGAACTCATATCAGTATTATGAACTGTGACTGACCTTATGCAGCAAAGATAAATAAAAGCCTATGAAATCACAGGCGACAGCTTACATCGTTGGGCTAAGTACCATTCGCATGAAAGCCTCATGAGATTAGAGGTAATGGATTCCTCTTGAAAGCTATTCCATGACCATGGAAGTCATAGAATATTGATTCTGAATTATTTCTTCAGCTGGCTCAGCCTTTGGAACCAAAGGTCAAGTAAGAAAATATAACAAAATGTTGGCCAGGTAACAGAGTATCCACATGTGTTTACCAGCCCTCTGCAGTGAGCTAGTCTAGTTCAAATTCAGATATATTATTTCTATACACCATCGTATAACTTATTTTTGTGAGATTATTCTAAGATAAAGGCTTCCAAGGTGGCTCAGTGGTAAAGAATCTGCCTGCCAATGCAGGAGACACAGGTTTGATCCCTGGGTTGAGAAGACCCCCCTGGAGAAGGAAATGGGAACCCACTCCAGCATTCTTGCCTGGCAGGCTACAGTCCATGGGGTTGCAAAGAGTCAGACAAGACTTAGCAGCAAAACAACAGCAACCCTACGACAGACCTATAGTGTTATTTTGTGAAGAAGCTGTCTTTGTCCTCTGTGCTGTGCTTGGTTGCTTTGTCCTCTACAAGCCCATATTCAAAGTTTGGTACCAAACTGAACCTGGAGGATTTTAAGATGCCACTTTCTCAGCAGGAAATTGTGGGACAAAGGAGAGAAAATGAAAGTGCTGATATAACTTAGTAAAGCGGGAAAGGGCAGTGGGTAAAGGAAGGTGGGTGCCTAGACGAGACAGTCTCGCTAAGCTAGTGAGTTGATTGAGGGAGAGGTAGTTAGCTGCTGGAAGAAGGTGGGAGGTGGAGGAAAACCAGTTAATGCTTTGTTTCTATTGTGTGTGTGTGTGTGTGTGTGTGTGTGTGTGTGTGTTTAACACCAAAACGCTTTGTATTAACAATGCTGTGATAGTTTGAGGTGAACAGTGAAGGGACTCAGCCATACGTATGCACGTATCCATTCTCCCCCAAACCCCCCTCCCATCCAGGCTGGCACATAACACTGAGTAGAGTCCCGTGTGCTACACAGTAGGTTTTTGTCAGATTATCCATTTAAAATACAGCAGGATGTACATTACCCTCCCAAAGTCCGAAACTATCCCTTCCCCTGGCAATCATGAGTCTGTTGCTAAGTCTATGAGTCTCTTTCTGTTCTGTAAGTTCATTTGTATCATTTCTTTTTATACGCCACATATAAGGGATTTCTTCTTCTCTGTTTGGTTTCACTCAGTATGCCGCTCTCTAGATCCATCCACATTGCTACAAATGGCCTTACCTCATTTCTGAATGGCTGAGTGATATTCCACTGTATCTATATACGCCACTCCTGTATCTATTCCTCTGTCTATGGACATTTAGCTTGTTTCCGTGTCTTGGCCATTGTAAACAGTACTGTGATGAATGTTGGGGTGCATCTATCTTTTCAGGCCATGAAAACCAAATAATGTTTATGGGTACCTAGCAGTTCTTTTAGGTAATGTGTATTCTGTAATTACATTTACGAATACCTATAGTATTTTTGACATTGTTCTTTTCTAGATACTCAAACTAAAACTATTAATGACTCATATCCTTTCTACTTCCTCCTAACTATAAGAAATTTAATTACTTTTAATAGATTTGGTGTTATGATTTTAAAGGTATTTAAGACACATGACCTTCCTTGTGGAAGTGCACTTTTAAAGGGAACAAATATTGTACACGGGGCGGTGATTAAAATCATC
Organism: Bison bison bison; assembly: GCF_000754665.1. NCBI lineage: Eukaryota > Metazoa > Chordata > Mammalia > Artiodactyla > Bovidae > Bison > Bison bison. Next base: position 293,914 of record NW_011495053.1, on the reverse strand, counting down.
CTCCAAGAAAAAGAAATGCAAAATGGTTGTCTGAGGAGGCCTTACAAATAGCTGAGAAAAGAAGAGAAGTGAAAGGCAAAGGAGAAAAGGAAACATATACCCATCTGAATTCAGAGTTCCAAAGAATAGCAAGGAGAGATAAGAAAGCCTTCCTAAATGAACAATGCAAAGAAACTGAGGAAAACAACAGAATGGGAAAGACTAGAGATCTCTTCAAGAAAATTACAGATACAAAGGGAAAATTTCATGCAAAGGTGGGCACAATAAAAGACAAAAATAGTATGGGCCTAACAGAAGCAGAAGATAAGAAGAAGAGACAGCAAGAATACACAGAAGAACTATACAAAAAAAGGGCTTAATGACCCAGATAACCACGAAGGTGTGACCACTCACCTAGAGCCAGACATCCTGGACTGCAAATTCAAGTGGGCCTTTAGAAGCATCACTGCAAACAAAGCTAGAAGAGCTGATGGAACTCCAGCTGAACTATTTCAAATCCTAAAAGATGATGCTGTTAAAATACTGCACTAAATATGCCAGCAAATTTGGAAAACTCAGCAGTGGCCACAGGACTGGAAAAGGTCAGTTTTCATTCCCAGGTTCGATGCACGATACTGGATGCTTGGGGCTAGTGCACTGGGACGACCCAGAGGGATGGTATGGGGAGGGAGGAGGGAGGAGGGTTCAGGATGGGGAACACATGTATACCTGTGGCGGATTCATTTTGATATTTGGCAAAACTAATACAATTATGTAAAGTTTAAAAATAAAATAAAATTTTAAAAAAAGATGATGCTGTTAAAATACTGCACTAAATATGCCAGCAAATTTGGAAAACTCAGCAGTGGCCACAGGACTGGAAAAGGTCAGTTTTCATTCAAATCTCAAAGAAAGGCAATGCCAAAGAATGTTCAAACTACTGCACAGTTGCACTCATTTCACATCCTGGCAAAGTAATGCTCAAAATTCTCCAAGTTATGCTTCCAAAGTACATTAACTGATAACTTCCAAATGTTCGAGCTGGATTTAAAAAAGACAGAGGAACCAGAGATCAAATTGCCAACATCTTTTGGATCATAGAAAAAGCAAGAGAATTCTAGAAAAACATCTACTACTGTTTCATTGAGTATGTTAAAGCCTTTGACTGTGTGGATCACAACAAACTATGGAAAATTTTTCAAGAGATGGGACTACCAGACCACCTGATCTGCCTCCTGAGAGACCTGTATGCAGATCAAGAAGCAACAATTAGAACTGGACGTGGAACAATTGACTGGTTCCAAGTTGGGAAAGGAGTATATCAAGAATGTATATTGTCACCCCACTTATTTAACTTATATGCAGAGTACACCATGCAAAATGCTGGGCTGGATGAAGCAGAATCAGGAATCAAGATTGCCAGGAGAAATATCAATAACCTCAGATACACAGATGATACCATCCTTATGGCAGAAAGTGAAGAGGAACTAAAGAGCCTCTTGATAAAGGTGAAAGAGAGTGAAAAAACTGGCTTAAACTCAACATTCAAATAAAAAAAAGAAGATCATAGCATCTATTCCCATCACTCCATGGCAAATAGATGGGGACACAATGGGAATAGTGACAGACTTTATTTTCTTGGGCTCCAAAATAACTGCAGTTGGTGACTGCAGCCATGAAATTAAAAGACACTTGCCCCTTGGAAGAAAAACTGTGACAAAGCTATACAGGATATTAAAAAGTACAGCTGTTACATTGCTGTCAAAGGTCTGTATAGTTAAAGCTATGGTTTTTCCAGTAGTCATGTATAAATGTGAGAGTTGGACCGTAAAGAAAGCTGAGCACCGAAGAATTGATGCTCCTGAACTGTGATGTTGGAGAAGACGAGAGTCCCTTGAACAGCAAGGAGATCAAACCAGTCAATCCTAGAGGAAATCAGTCCTAAATATTGCAGGAAGGACTGATTGAATATTGAAAGGACTGATGCTGAAGCTGAAGCTTCAATACTTTGGCCAGTTGATGCAAAGAACTGATTCATTGGAAAAGACCCTGATGCTGGGAAAGACTGAAAGCAGGAGGAGAAGGGGATGACAGTGGATGAGATGGTTGGATGGCATCACTGACTTAATAAAATGAGTTTGAGCAAACTCCAGGAGATGGTACAGGAGAGGGAAGCCTGGTGTGCTGCAGCCCATGGGGTCACAAAGATATGGACATGACTGACCAATTGAACAACAGCTCATAATCAGGTAACAGGTAAATAATAGAGACAGGCACATGCCACAGAGTCTACTCAAGGAATGAAGTGATGGACTTGATAAAATAATTCAAATAATGTTTCAGAAGGGAGAGACTTCAAGCTTATCCCTTTAAAGGAGAAAAATTGTGTGAGAAAATCCCTGAGGATGACATAAGATATTTTCAGGCAGAGTTAACAGCGTGAGCCAAGGTGCAGAGATGTGAAGGGAGCCTGTAAGTCCTGTAACTGTGAGTGACTGGAGAGAGAATGTGAGCGACCAGGAAGTGATGAATCTGGGCAGAGAGGAAAGCCATCTGTTTGTCATCTCCACCCATAGCTCAAGGCTTCTCACTTCCTGCAGCCCCTGCCCTGGCTTCCAGCTGCTGGGTGTGCCTGTTTCACCATCCTGTCACTGGCTGCCTCCTCCTCTTTCTACTCCTCAGTCCACATGCCACCTACTCTAGGTACTCCGTGAATGGATATTTCCTCTTTGGAGTCACATAACACACCATGCATTTCTACTTTCCCAGGTGCCACACTGCCTGGCAGTTGTGTTTGCGTGTCGGTCTCCCAACATTAAACGAAAAGGCCCTTGACGTCAGGGCCCATCATATCCATCCTAATACTGGAAGCACCTGGAACTTTGCAGAGCGTATTGAAAGGTGCTTAAACTGAACCGATGAGCATTGGCCAAAAGAGCATTACCATGCTGCAGTTAACCCTTCAACAACATGGGTTTTAACTGCATGGGTGCACAGGAGAAAGCACACGGTACTGTGTGATCCCTGGTTGGCTGAATCCGAGGATACTGGAGAGTGTATATGGAGGAACCGCTGATGAGGAGGGCCAGCTGTCAGCTGCATGTGGGTTTCCCACTCCATGTAGAGGATTGGAGCCCCTAAGCCTGGCCCACACTCGTCCCATGGTGGTTAAGGTTAACTATGTGTCCTAAGCAGTATGACTTTTTCTGAAGAAACAGGGGAGCCACTGAAAGTCCTAAGAAGAGAAGTCATCTGATCATATTTTTATGTCTGCAGAGGAAGACTGGTGTCCAAGTGGAAGAGACCGTGAATCTGGAGACAAGGATCATGTATATATAATAATGACCTGTCCAAGAGAAAGATGATGCTGCGTCAACTCTAATGCTCTCTGCCTCTGTGATACAATTCTGGGTTGGGGTGTGTCTGTTTTGTTTCACTTTTAATATTCTTTGGAGAGTAGAAAGAGCAGGGGCACTGGGAATGAATTTTTAGGTCCACACTTCCTCTACTGTATTAAATACTTAAACTTCACTTTCTTCAGCAGAACAAAGAGGATGATTACAAGGATGAGGAGTGTGGCTATCACTCTGTGGTCTCTTAAAAAATGTGAGAGGCTTTTTCAAAACAGATTTAGGTATAAGCAAGAGAGTTCCAGAAAAACATCTATTTCTGCTTTATTTGCTATGCCAAAGCCTTTGACTGGGTGGATCACAATAAACTGTGGAAAATTCTGAAAGAGATGGGAATACCAGACCGCCTGACCTGCATCCTGAGAAATCTGTATGCAGGTCAGGAAGCAACAGTTAGAACTGGACATGGAACAACAGAGTGGTTCCAAATAGGAAAAGGAGTACATCAAGACTGTATATTGTCACCCTGCTTATTTAACTTATATGCAGAGTACATCATGAGAAATGCTGGGCTGCAAGAAGCACAAGCTGGAACCAAGATTGCCGGGAGATATATCAATAACCTCAGATATGCAGATGACACCACCCTTAAGGCAGAA
>NW_011495053.1:251037-289826 GCF_000754665.1 Bison bison bison | reverse complement strand
AAAGGAGAGTGAAAAAGTTGGGTTAAAGCTCAACATTCAGAAAACTAAGATCATGGCATCTGGTCCCATCACTTCATGGGAAATAGATGGGGAAACAGTGGAAACAGTGTCAGACTTTATTTTTTTGGGCTCCAAAATCACTGCAGATGGTGACTGCAGCCATGAAATGAAAAGACGCTTACTCCTTGGAAGGAAAGTTATGACCAACCTAGATAGCATACTGAAAAGCAGAGACATTACTTTGCCAACAAAGTTCCGTCTAGTCAAGGCTATGGTTTTTCCTGTGGTCATGTATGGATGTGAGAATTGGACTGTGAAGAAAGCTGAGCGCCGAAGAATTGATGCTTTTGAACTGTGGTGTTGAAGAAGACCCTTGAGAGTCCCTTGGACTGCAAGGATATCCAACCAGTCCATTCTGAAGGAGATCAGCCCTGGAATTTCTTTGGAAGGAATGATGCTAAAGCTGAAACTCCAGTACTTTGACCACCTCATGCGAAGAGTTGACTCATTGGAAAAGACTCTGATGCTGGGAGGGATTGGGGGGCAAGAGAAGGGGACGACAGAGGATGAGATGGCTGGATGGCATCACTGACTCAATGGACGTGAGTCTGTGTGAACTCTGGGAGATGGTGATGGACAGGGAGGCCTGGCGTGCTGCAATTCATGGGGTCTCAAAGAGTCCGACATGAGTGAGCAACTGAACTGAAGTGAACTGAATACATAGAACCCTGCATGTATTTTTTAGGATCCAATGAGTTTTATATATGTATATGCCCATGAGCGCATCACTACAGGCAAGGAATAGACACATCCACCGCTTCCTAAAGTGCCCTTAGTCCCTTTGTGTGTGTTTGTGAGAAGACCACCAGACAATGGACTTGTCCTCAGCAAACTTTAGGTGCACGGTACAGTATCGTTAGGCTTGCCAGGTGGCTCAGTGGTAAAGAATCCACCTGCAGTGCAGGAGACTCGAGTTCATTCTCTGGATCAGGAAGATCCAATGGAGGAGGAAACGGCAAACCACTCCAGTATTCTCGCCTGGGAAATCCCACGGACAAGAGCAAAGAGTCAGCCATGACTGAGCAACCGAGCATGCGTACAGAGTACTATTAACTGCGGGCACCATGTCCTGCAGCAAGTCTCTAGAATGTTCTCACCTTTCCCAATGGAAGTTGTAACAGCGGTGTACCCAGCCACATTCTGTGTGTGCGTGTGTTCAGTCGATCAGTCATGGCCAACTCTCTGTGACCCCAGGAACTGAAACACGCCAGGCTTCACTGTCATATCGGAAACCTTCTACCAACAGAGCAACCGCTCTGCCCTTCCCCTCCCAGCAGCCCTGGAAGCCCCCACTCTACTCTGCTTCTCCACGTTGACTGCTTTAGAGCCTTTGTGTAAAGAATCGTATAGTGTTTGTTCTTCTGTGACTAGCTTTTCACTTAGAAGTCCTCTGGGTTCATTTGTTGTCACAAATGGCAATATTTCCTCCTTATTTTAAGGCTGAATAATACCTTGTTTTATGTATATACCGCATTTTCTTTACCCGTTCATTCATTAGTGGATACTGATGGTTTCCATTTCCTGGTTATTGGCAATAATGCTGTAATGAACACCAGAGGACAGATGTTTCTTTGGGGTCCTTATTTTGTTGACTCTGGATATATACCCAGAAGTAGGATTTCTGGATCAAATCCTAGTTCTGTTTTTAATTTTTTGAAGAATCTCTGCACTCATCTTCAGAGGCTGTACCATTTTACACTCCTACCAGCAGTGCATGAGGGCTCCAGTTTCTCCACACAGTTTCTCTCCAGTTTTGCCCAGACTTAGCTTTAAAAAATAGCCATTCTAACAGGTGAGAGGTGATATCTTTTTGTGGTTTTGATCTGCATTTCTCTGATTAGTGATGTCGAACAACTTTTCAATTAACTTTTGACCATTTGTATGTCTTCTATGGGGAAATTTCTGTTTAAGTCCTTTGCTAATTTTTCAGCTGGGTATTTTTTTCTTTTAATTTTGTTATTGAGTTGTAGGAGTTCCTTCTGTATCTTACGTTTTCATCTCTGATCATATACATGGTATGGAAATATTGCCTTCCACTCTGTAAGTTGCTTGTTGATTGTGGTGTGTTTTGCTTTGCAGAAGCTTTGCTGTGACATGCGGTCCCATCTGTCTAATTTCACTTTTGTTATTTGTGCTTTTGGCTGATATCCAAGAGATTATCACCAAGTCCAGTGCCGTGAAGTTTTTCCCTTATGTTTTATTCTCGAAGTTTTGCAGTTTCAGTTTTAAGTCTTTTCATTTAGGGTGTAAGGTAAAGGGTCCAACTTCAGTCTTTTTTCATGTGGATATCTAGTTTTCCCAGCAGCATCTGTCCTTTCCACACTGAGTGTTTTGGGCACCTTGTCAAAGTTCTCCGCAGCTATGTGGGTTTATTTCTGGGTCCTCTGTTCTGTTCCTTTGGTCTACATGTTTGTTTTTATGACAGCACCAGAGAGTTTTAAGTAATACAGCAATTTGTTTGAGATAATATAAGCTCCTCATGATAAAAGGTTTAGAGCCAAGGTTGTTGCCCCAAACAAAAGTATATACTGTAGGTGAGATTAACCTGGGGGACGTGAGGACTGCTCCCGGCTGGACGAGTCTGATGAGCACTGGTCCTTTCCCCCCACACCAGCCCCTGCCTGCACTCCATTCCTTCCTCTGCCTCTTGCTTTTTCTGCAGCATTAATTATACATCTTTTTCCTATAATCAGGATTACTCTCAGCTGTGATATCTAACTAGGACTGATAAAGCATAGTTACTGGCTACTGTTTTCCCTCTTGTAAAACTTGTAAACTATCAAATCCCAATCAGAAAGGTGTGTGTGTGTGCGTGTGTTTGTGTGTGTGTGTGCAGTGTCTATACTGTCTTCACATTTACACAAACTGTGAGCAAGAGTGTCACATCATGCCAGGGACCTCGCCATTGGTAATGGTTACACAGGGGGCTTAGAGGGTGAGACAGACAGGCAGAGGGCTTGGGGTCGGGCAGGTCTGCTCTAACACCTGTGTCTCTTGTGACACAGTCGCTCCATTGCACGTGCCCCCTCGCTTGCTGTACTTAATGTATTGGGAGGTCATCCCTGTTATCAGATGTGGCGAGGCCCCCACAGTGTGGTCCCTGCACTCCGATCTCCCTCCACAGATGTGCTTTGCTGACATCTCCATGCCCTGTGGCTCTGTCTCCCACAGACGTGCTTTGCTGACATCTCCATGCCCTGTGGCTCTGTCTCCCACAGACGTGCTTTGCTGACATCTCCACGCCCTGTGGCTCTGTCTCCCACAGATGTGCTTTGCTAACACGTCCATGCCCTGTGGCTCTGTCCACTTCTTAAGGGTAACAGTCTGCACTGTCCACTGTGCTGCTGTCCCCCTACACGGCCCAAGAGTACTTGGTGCATACAATGAACTTAATTAATAGGTGGCACATGAGTTAATATTTTATTTTTCTTCTTCTTCTGAAACTACACCCTCTAAGCATAGACATCTGGAAGTTTCTGTTAGGAAAGGGCTTTTGCTCTTTCTTGAACCATGCAAATGAATCTCAGCTCTGCTGTATCTAGTGACTCTTGAGTCAGTGGGGTGTGCAATCTTCGGGGTCTGGGCCCTGGAGCTGCCTCCACAGTGAGCTATGTACTTCCCTGGAGGAGCAGGGATGGAAAGGGTGAGTCAGAGGACATGCCACCTGTGCCTGAAACTGGTTTTTAAACCAGGATACTAAGGTTCTATGGGCTTCTCAGGTGGCTCAGCAGTAAAGAATTCTCTGCCTGCCAACACAGACGATGCAGGTTTGATCCCTGAGTCAGGAAGATCCCCTGGAGGAGGAAATGGCAACCCATTCCATTTTTCTTGCCTGAAAAATCCCATGGACAGAGGAGCCTGGCGGGCTACAGTCAACGGGGTCACAATGAGTCGGACATGACTGAGCGACTGACACATACACATGCACTAAGGTTCTTCTAGTTTCCTCGGGGAATGAAGTGTAGCCAGATCACCAAGGTCTGGACCTGCATTCCCTGCATTGGATCAAGAGATGGACTTGGGCTTCCCTGGTCAATTTTGAACTGCTAATTTTTTCCCCTTTGGACATAAGTAGCAATCCAAACCACATCAGAAAAAAATCCACTTGTCTAATTACTGGCTTCTGGTCTTATAGTCAATCAGACTGATGCCTAGCAGGTTAGCTTTATCACACTGAGTGAGAAGCTGTGAGGTGTGTGTTCAAGACCTATAGTGAAACCTGGGTTTGGCAGGGTCAAATGGTGTTTATTGAATAGTCTGAACTCTTTCTACCTCTGTGTAAAGGTCTTCCACCTAAGTCTTTATTCTAAAACTCCTCCTTTTGTTGTTCACTCACTAAGTTGTGTCCAATTCTTTGCAGCCCCATGGACTGCAGCATGCCAGGTTTCTCTGTCTTTCACAATCTCCCCAAGTTTGCTCAAACTCATTTCCATTGAGCCATAGATGCCATCTAACCATCTCATTCTTGGTCACCACCTTCTCCTCCTGCCCTTAATCTTTGCCAGCATCAGGGTCTTTTCCAATGGGTCAGCTCTTCATGTCAGGTGGCCAGACTATTGGAGCTTCAGCTTCAGCATCAGTCCTTCAGTGGATATTCAGGATTGATTTCCTTTAGGATTGACTCCATTTGATCTCCATGCTGTCCAGTGGGCTCTCAAGAGTACTCTAGCACCACAGTTCAAAACCACCAATTCTTCAGCACTCAGCCTTCTTGATGGCCCAACTCTCATGTCTGGTCATGACTACTGGAAAAATAAACCGACTTTGACTACAGGGACCTTTGTTGGCAAAGTGATGTCTTTGCTTTTTAATATGCTGTATAGGTTTGTCATAGCTTTTCTTACAAAACTCTTCCTAAGGGCACAGATGTTCACACTAATCTTTCACGAGAAAGTGCTTCTCTATGATGCCACCTCTACTACATTTTGTGGCCCTGGATACGCATGATTTGGCAGCTTTGGCCCATGGATCCAATGAGCTGAATGTCTCTCCATCCTAGAGAGGGAGGTCCCCTTCTCACACCCGATCTCAGAAGAACCTCCTCCTCCATCCTACTTCTCCTTTCCTCTTGTGACTTTCCAGTCTCATCTTGGACAGCAGGTAGCATGTTTTGAGTCTCTGTGTGTGCATTTCATGGTTTATCCTGTTCTTGGCTCATGGCCAGAAAGGAGGAGGGTCATACAGAGATTAGACAAGAGATGGTGAAACAAAGCTTAATTTGGGGGAAATAAATTGACAACAACCATAATCAAATCTATTATTTCCCCTGCCATGTAGACTTGCAATGTTTCCTGATTCAGATATGAAAGAGGAATAATGTTTGAATTGTATTTTCTTAGATTTTAAGCCTGGGTTTTTCATGTTAAAGGAACAGAAACCTAAAGATGGACTCAGCTTCAAAGTGGGAAACATTCTTTATACACAGAGAGTAGTTCAGTGAATAACAGGCTGCACATGACACTGTTTTACTAAGTACTTATCCAGACATTGTTTAGAAAGAGTCCTAGGATACACTTTTGTTAATTGATTTCTTTAAACAATTGTTATGTGGCAATAGAAATAATTAGATGCTAATTATATTAATATGCTCTTTTTTTCATTGTTGAAGAACCCTGAAATGCAAACCCTAGCATCTATTCTAATAATCACCACTGTTTATAATTTGGGCAGTGAGAAGGATTCCTGACAGTCATCTTTGACTATGTGAGCTGGTTATGCCACCTCTTCCAAAATATCGACCTAGCTTATAATTGCTGTTATTTAAATTTAGCTCAAAGTCAGAGTAGGAAAAATAAAACATGCAAGTCAATCAGGAAGGCAAGGGTCCTGAAGAGAGATGACCCAATGAAACCTAACAAAGCAGATAATATCATCCTGACCTTTCCACGTTTGATTCTGTATGCTTTTATCAAGCAAACCTTTTGGAAGAATAAATGGAATTTCTAGCCCAATGAATTATTTCTCTTTTTCCTCTTTTGATGCTAATTTAGTTTAATAAGTGCAGAGTAAATCTGGGTTTGATTCCACTGCCACATGCTGGGATTCAAAGGGCAGAATCCAGGCTACCAAGACAGGTTCATCAACTTTTTATCACAGATCAAAGGAACAATGGGCTTTCACAACCTTCCACAATCCATGTGTGAGACTCTCTTAGCTCAAAGAACCAGAGGCAGTGTCTGATGAATCCTGAATATGGAAAAGCCACAATCGTTGATAAGAAGCAGAAAGCCTAGATCTTGGTGGTTATTTTGTTAAAACATGATTTCTAAATTGATTATCAACTCAAGACCTCTATGAATCACATTAATTCTTATATAATTTCAAAGCACTTTTATTTTTTCTAAAAGCGGATTTTTTCCCTCTAATTTCTTTTGATGAAATGTTTAAACATGACTGTACACATATAGTTTACCCTTCATATTTATACAGAAATCCAAGGGACTAGCAAAATACCTGTCAGTGTCAATTATATACACTATAAGCATAATTAATAATACATTTAAATTTATCATTTTGTAAGTTTTGACATATGATTATGAGAGCTGGACTGTAAAGAAGGCAGAACGCCAAAAAAAAAAAGATGCTTTCTAACTGTGGTGCTGGAGAAGACTCCTGAAAGCCCCATGGATAGCAAAAAGATAGACCAAGTCAATCTTAAGGAAGATCAACCCTGAATATTCACTGGAAGGACTGAGGCTGAAGCTCCAGTATTTTGGTCATCTGTTGCAAACAGATGACTCATTGGGAAAGTCCGTGATGCTGGCAAAGACTGAGGGCAGAAGGAGAAGAGGGAGTCAGAGGATGAGATGGCTGGATGGCATCATCAATGCAATGAACACGAATTTGGGCAAATTCTGGGAGATGGTGAGGGACAGGGAAGCCTGGCATGCTGCAGTCCATGGGGTCACAAAGAGTCAGACATGGCTGGGGGACCGAACAGCAGCAAGTTTTGATGACCTTTGGAGAAGGCAATAGCAACCCACTTGAGTACTCTTGCCTGGAAAATCCCATGGGCGGAGGAGCTTGGTAGGCTGCAGTCCATGGGGTCATAGAGGGTCGGACACAACTGAGCAACTTCCCTTTCACTTTTCACTTTCATGCATTGGAGAAGGAAATGGCAACCCACTCCAGTATTCTTGCCTAGAGAATCCCAGGGATGGGGGAGCCTGGTGGGCTGCCGTCTATGGGGTTGCACAGAGTCGGACATGACTGAAGCAACTTAGCAGCCAGACCCCTGCTGGGCACACGAAATTTGAGATTCCCTCCAGGAATGGGTGAATAGGGAACTTTATTCATTATTCTTTCTCCCATTTTCAGGAACAATCACATATCTTCAGACATTTCCTCCAGATTTTATAGTTTCTGTGTTCCTATAAAACTGAATAGGAGAGTCACAAGTTAAATCTTACAAAAGAAACGTAAGAACTACCCACTGTTATATCTCGGGGAAATGCTAAGAAAAATATCCTTTTTTGAATCATTTTCTAGAAAATGTCTTGCTCAAATAGCAGGGGCCATTCTTGGAGAAGGAAATGGCAACCCACGCCAGTACCCTTGCCTGAAAAATCCATGGACAGAGGAGCCTGGTAGGCTAGAGTCCATGGGGTAGCAAAGAGTCGGACATGACTAAGTGACACATTTTTGTTATTCCCTCTTAAGTACCTGTGTTTTCCCACTGTTGCTTATTTTAGTCTAGTAAAGATACTGTGTAACCACTTTTATTTTATGTTTATGTTTTTACTTGTGTGGACCATTGTGTTTTCAAAGACCATTTTTATTTGATAACTGGCTTCAGAAATCATGAAATTTTCATTTTTTTACTATAGTTTTGAATAATTAACCCAAGTGCCTAATAACAGATTTTTTTGAAATAGTGTGAAGCAACCACATAATTACAAAACATAAGGAAGTTTCAGAACAGTAGGCTGCAAATGTCAGCTGTAGGTTCACATGGGAGCTAACCACTTCCAGTCCCCAAGAACGGCAGGGTGACCACACTCCCCAGTCTCATTACTGCTGACTGGGGGGCTGGATGATCTTTGTTCCTGCGGGCCCTGTATCTCATCTGCTGTTTACCTGCATCTTCGGCCTCAACCACCAAACACCAGGGGCATCGACTCAGACACAGCCACAAAAGTCCTCCCTAGACAGAGCCAAGCGGGCCCTGAGAGAAGGCCTGTGGGACCAGCCACAGCTGAAAACCACCGGCCTCAGGAGCAGCGCAGAGCTCTGGGCAGATGCCATCATTGTTTGCCACTGCTTCTGTCATTCTGGCCATTTCAGAGTGTCGACGTCAAAGCTGAGTCTCTGACATGGTATGTAAAAGGGAGAGCCACCCCGAACTGACAGTATCCTTGATCAGATCAACACCTTCTGAAATTTGCAGGAACGGGGCAGAAAGACCTGATGAATCAGGGTTCACATGCAGAATTTTAGAACTCAGTCTCAGCAAAACCCATTTCTGCTCAGATTGCAAAGAAAGGATGTGCTGGGAGCTCTGTCTCCATGCTGTGTGGCCTTAGCGTTGTCAGAACGTGGGCAGTAACTACCTCGTGGCCAAAACGCTGGACACTGACAAGCACTGGTCCCGACCTGTGGTTCATCTTCAGCACATCTGCAAGCACATTTTACAGGATAATAATTCTCACTCCAATTGTGTAGCTGCTTTTCTGTTGTGCAAATCTGTTACACTGCAGTCATTGTTACTTAGGTAAAGATTCTGCCCATCAAATATTCAAGAGATTTGTCATAAAGGGCTCTAAGAGCAGAAACTATAAGAATAGTTTTGCTATAAGAATAGCAAAAAGAGGAGTGATCACATTTTCCTCTTCTTTTAAGTTATCTCAGTGAAAGCATACATTTCCAAGCTTTAAAGAAGACAAACACACTTCAAGTGTGGTCATTAATAGGGGGGCGGGCATTGCTGGAAATGTCATTTTCTCTTGCCTGCCTCTTTCTCTATGCTGTGTGTACTCAGTCGTGTCTGACTCTTTGCGACCCCATGTACTGTAGCCCACCAGGCTCCTCTGTCCATGGGGATTCTCCAGGCAAAAGTACTGGAGTGGGTTGCCATTTCCTCCTCCAGGGGATCTTCCCAACCCAGGGATTGAACCCACATCTCTTTTGTCTAGTGCACTGGCAGGTGGCTCCTTTACCACTAGCACCAGGGGGCTCATATAGCTATTCAGTGCATCTTTGCTTCATGTGTAAGAAATGCCCCAGCCAAGGGTGAGGTACCAGGGGCTGTGGCCGATGCCTGGTACAGGTCACCATCATGAGCTGAGGTGTGCTGACAGAAGTGCCACCCTGTAACTGGTACTAGGAAAGACGGAGGACAGCTTTTGTGAGAGGTGTGGACCTCTGGCCATTCCTGCCATCAGGAGTGCACATGAGGGACCCCACCTGTGGCCAGTCAGCATCAGTTAGATTTTTAGAATTCATTCTCTGTTATTGTCAATAAGCAGCCTAAGATGTAATAGCTCTTGCATAGTCCCTCTAATTATCAACCCTGTGTTCTAGTATTAAAGCAGATAACCTTTCTTCCTGAGAGCATTGCTGGAGTTCTTGCTTCTGAGAAGAACGTTTATTATTATTAACTTTTATTATGGGTTTGTGTGTGTGCAGAAAGCACAGTGATTTCCTGGGGCCTGAAAGGAACTTTAACGTGTTCACGATCTCTTACCACTAGAAGGACACTATACTTTAAGTTGTGATAGGAGGTAAAATCTGACCCTCAGCTTTGGACTCACTGGGGGTCAGAGCCTCAGTGTCCACTGACTTATGGACCCGCCTGCAAATAGCAAAGGAGAACCACCACAAACCTACACTTGTGGGCCACTGACTGAACACCAGGCTGGATGCTGAGCACATCAGTTCACTACTTCATTTAATGTTCACAACACAGTTAGGAGAAGACAGGAGAAAACTGAGTTTTGGATGAGTTAAGAAATCCGCCCAAGGTTGTGGAAGTTGTGAATGCAACAGTAGAGATGCAAAAAAAAAAAAAAAAAAATCACTCCTTCACAGCCTTGCTTACCCACCCACCCGCAGTGGGAGTGGTTGATGCTGTAGAAATCTACCCATGGAAAGTGAAGCAGGAATGTCTGCATGGGATTTCTGGGTGTTTGCAAATGCTCTGAGCTTCTGGGATCCCATGTCTCAGAGTAAGAACTCCTACCCTAAGGGAAATGTTTTTTTGTGGCTGTAAGCCTCACACAACCTCTCTCTCTCTGTGTTCTGAGCCCTAAATATGCTTCAAAAAGTTCTCTAAAAAAAAATTGATAAAAATTGCTCTGCTGAGTCAGTTCTAGCAGCATGAATCGACTCTGCTGAAGCAATAACTTAATAGCAGCCCAGAGGTCTCGTAGATATTATTAATGTAACTTTTCTGAAGGTGCCAAGCTTTCTTATAGGCATTAGGGAGGATTCTGGTTCTTACTTATTATTTGAAAGCAGCATCCACAGGTGAGGACCGGCAGCCTTTAGACATCTCAAATATCACTCACGGATGTAATATAATAATAATACGTCTCCCCTAAGAGAAAGATCACTCTCATCCCATCTGTATTGCTCTGTAAACCTGGTAGGCAATCAACTTCAAAGTTAATGTTATTTCAGTAGGCTCGTCCTTCCTTCTTGAAAGGAAGAAAGCATCTAACAACATCTCTGGGGGGTTCTAGGGAACAGGTGTGCCAGGCTGGGAAGACAGGGAGCCGTGTGTTTGGAGACTGCCAGGGCTGGGTCAGGACCTGGCTGAGATGTTGACGTGACAGATGAGAAAGCTGGTCTTTCAACCTTGTCTGTGCATGGGAAGCCCTATTGATCTGCAGACATATCTACATGTGGAGGCACTTCTTCTAACTATAGTCTAGACCTCTTGTGATGATTCCCTGGAGCAACCACAGCAGTGAAGGGCTGTTCTAACTCCTGCTCGTAAATAGGAATCTGGACCCACAGATGGGACAAGCTGAATGGTGCCCAGGGCAGGATGGGTGGAAGAAGAAGATGGTGCCCCTGCTCCTGGGATGGCACCAGGCTGAGGTCAGAGTGTCCTGCTTAGTAGTGTGAGCAGAGACGCTGCTGCCACTTCTCTCCAGGTGCATCGACCCTCCATGGGGGTTTAGCTCTCGCTGCCTTAAAGGGCGCACTCTGAAGGCCGCTGTGTGTCCAGGTAGATGCCTGTCACTGCTGGGGCAGGTGAAGATCCATCTGGCTGTCTCAGATCCTGTCTGGACCTGAGGGTTCCTTTCCAAGTTTCTTAGGGAACAGCCTAACTGCTTAGTTTTACCAGTAGTAGCAAAAGTAGGAACAGAAGAGGTTCTTGACTCTGGAGTTGATATAACTTTGTGAATAGGTTCCATTGCCAGTTTTGACAGTAATCGTAATAAAATGCTGTTGGATAATACTTGACGGAATGGGTACAAAAACTTTAAAAGATGAATCCCTATATCAGAGCTATGTGGATGCTGTTTAGATAAGAAAGAAAATTGCTTTATGACTTGTATGGAGACAGAATTGGAGAACTGAGGACAAAAATGTCTCCTCAATGTTTTCCTGTATTTCACTCCTAAATAGAGGCATCGCTAGAACAGAAGTCAGGTGCTAATAAGGGGCTGGGAAAGAAGAAACTGAATAAAAAATAAGGACAATCACAGCATGTGTTTGAAGTCTTACTTTGGACACATTGGTTATATTGGGAGGCGGGGGGGAAGAGCTCAATAATGAATGCACAGGAAACAATTTTCAGGAAGTAATTCCTGCACATTTTCACAGGAAATGCAAACAGGTCAGGAGTCAGCCTGGTGTCCAACTGCTCGAGTACCCCACAACAATGATAAAAAATATAGTAGAAGCAGGACTGCGCCTTTTCCTGCAATTGACTGCAATGGTACCCGAAGCATCAAGATCACTGGGTGAATCATGAATGGCTCTGATGGAGTTTTATTTCCTTGATGGCCACGAGGACTGGAAGTCCTCTTACAAAGTCATGAAATCCAAGTTTACTAATTTCTGATACATATTTTTAAAGTGTGAACCAAATAAACACAATACCAACTTTGCCAAGAAGTAGGATTCCAGCGACAGGTTCAATATCATTTGAGCAGGCATTCTTATGGATGTATTATTGTTAGGACTCTAACACAGCAGAAGATGGATGGTTTTAATATACAGCTATTATGCTTCAGAAGAAAACAGACAAAGATTGCTAATTGTGTAGTTTATTTTTCTCCTTTGCTATTTGGATATGCTTTTTTCAAACCAATAAGGGCGTAAAAACTCAGATTTGGTGCCACCTTAGAGACAGGATTGACTTCCCCCCAGAGGACACTCTTATGAATATAAGTTGTTATTGGGAAGTACATATAACAGGCTAAATCCCTACCTAATTTCTACCTTTCTTAGATGAAATAAATTTCAAAAGAAATAGAAAAATAAGTGCTTCCCAAACACTGTCTGCACAGTATTGCTACTTTCGTCATTGGTGACGATTGTTAGTATGTTCCCGGGCTTATCTCTGTAGCTATTTCAAGGCACACACGCTCAGCCAAGTCCTACTTACCCAGACTCTGCCCAGATAGCCCTTTGGGGACATGCCAGTGCTCACGAAACCTGAAATGACGAGGGCATCCTGTCAAATTACCTTGGTAACAGTGGGTTACTGGACAGGATGCATCTTAGGACTCAAAGAGCCCCCAGAAAATCACATCATGCTGGCACCTGTGTCCAGACAGGTCTCTGGGGGCTGAGATGCCAGAGGCTCACTTGAAAGCTTAACCAGGATTAAATCACACCATTCTTCAGGTCCTTTTTCTTCTGTTTCACCATAATCCCTATTATTGTAGATTCTGGGGCCCCCCTTCTCCTCAGTACAGGGCCACATAACAGCAGCTGGTCCTCTTTCCAGCTTGTTCCCCATCCAGTCCCATTAACAACTAGAAGGTCTCTCAGGGTCAGCACTTCCACACTGCACTGCTTCTCAGAATAGCCACACCACTTCCAGGATCCTCACAGTAACCCCAAACCGCTCACCAGCTCCCTAGAGCTTCTGCTACCAAATCTCTCCCCATCTTTTAGGCCTCATTTCTCAGTAGACTGAAACCTATCCTTTCTGTCCACGTAAACTCATTTGTTTTGCCTGCCACAAATACAACATGCTATTTCTCATCTCTTTTTCCCATGAATTTCACCAGAGGGTGGTGGTTTAGTTGCTAAGTTGCATCTAACTCTTGTGACCCCATGGACTGTAGCCCACCAGGCTCCTCTGTCCATGGGATTTCCCAGGCAAGAATACTGGAGTGGGTTGCCATTTCCTTTTCCAGGGGATCTTCCTGACCCAGGGATCGAGTCCTGGACTCTTGCATTGACAGATGGGTTCTTTACCACTGAGCCCTCACCAGAAGGGCTTCCCTCTTTCAACTTTTCTCATCACCACTTTCAAAATGATTCTCCTCCATGTCATTTCTGCATATAGTCATCTTATATGTTCACAAAGCTTACAGGTTTGATCAAAAATATACCTTAAAATTATTTGATATATATATACACACACACACACACACACGTGTGTGTGTGTACACTGCATTCTATAATACTGCATTCTATATATACAGAATGCAACATAAAGTCACTCAATGCTGACCAGTAGGTGGGTGATTTTAAAACTACCTTCACTGCATGGTGTGGGATGGTGTTTTGGTGAGGATGGTGTTAAGAGTGAGTTAATATCAACCAGCCACAAGGATCACAGTGGTAAGAGAATACAGTGGGCTAGGAACAGGAGTGGCCATGGGGCTGAAGGGAAATGGCCAAATATGAGGATGATATCAGAAATCTGTTGAGTTAGTAGATATAAACAGTGAATAAGAGAGGATGATCAGGACCTGAGCAACCAGGTCCATGGTGATGTCTTAGAAGACAGCCTACACTGGAAACAGAGTGTGTGTGTGTGTGTGTGTGTGTGTGAAGTGAAGGAAAAAGAAATTTCAGAGTAGATGGAGTGAAGCTAAGGCAATGAATAAAGTGATAATCAAATTCCAGTGACTTTGGCAAGAGAAAGATCGGCATTTCCTTAGTGAGAATAACCCAGTAGTGGAAGGTTGGTGATTAGGGCACTGAAAGAGCAAAGACACACACTTTTCAAGGTATTTAAATGTAAGCAATGGGCAAGGCATTAGCTGGTGAACGAGTCTGGACCAAGGGTGTTTTTAATGTGAGTCCACATGAAGAAGTGGAGTTAGGTTAAAAGATGTCAGTAGATGGGCAGTGCCTCGTGGAGGTAGATGGAGAGTAGCCAGAACATGGGGGAGGTCAGGATCCAGGGCCTACTGAAGGTCGCAGCGACCTGGACAGACACAGGGACACACGGGTACAGGGAGAGGGTCCTGGGGGTGGAAGGAAGGGGGGAATCCTCAACCTAGCGCTTCTGCTTCTAATGTGTTTCATTAGGTGAGATCCTGTCTTGAGAAAGGAGGGGAATGTGTATTACAAATAACAATGTAATATTGGTAACTAACTGTTGCACTGAAACTCCCACTGTTGAATGGGCATTCCCTCCTTGTGGTAAAGTAAGTGAAGGAGAAGAGGGAGGCTTCTGAGCTGATGTGGGTCCAGCCCTCTTTCTCCCAAATGTTCAACTAACGCATGAGCCTACATTATGTTCACCTGGTCATCAATGTGGTGGATGTCTTTATTTTCTTAGATTCCTTTTCATTTTCAGCTCCTCTGACACTTATCTGTTATCAGTTCATTATTCAGTCATGAATGATTTATCCCCTCAACAGAGATTTATTGAGCATCTATGCTACCATGTGTCCTATTAGACTTTAAATTCTTCAAGGGCACAGACCTACAGTTTTTAGTTTTGTGCTGCTTCAGTCTCATAGGATAACCATTTGTTGAGCTGAAAACGGTAGCAATGGTACCTATCAGTACAGTGATGCAATGAGGCAGAAAAAGGTTTCATGAACACAGGAGTGTTCATGATGATTGGATTATTCATTGGCATCAAGAGATGCAGAAAGGAAATAACCACTGAATTGGTCCTAGAAAATCCCTGCCAATGAGGAGAGAAGTCCATTAGTACAGCAGGTTCAGAAGGCCAACCTCAAGGACTCCAGAAAAGAAATAAATGACAGAGAACCAGGCATGATTACACCTTATCTATCATTCAATCAGATTCTAAAATAAGTCTTTTATGGAATGAATAATCATGTAACTCTCCAAATATTCAACAGAATTATGACTAAAGCATTTGAAAAACTTACATCTGATTGCATTTAATTTTAATATAACTACTATGTTTAATAACATTAACATAACTGATTATGTAGAACTCCACATTCCTTATAATTTATAGGTTGGACATTAATGTAGTTAGTAGTTCAAATTATGAACTCTCTCAATTTCTATTACATCTGCTCCTAAGAATTTAACATCACTGTTATTATATCTATGTAACTTACTTTTCAAGGTTTAAGATTTCACATATCACCTTAACTAATTTCACTCATTTTGAAATTAAAGTAAAATTAAACATTATATGAACAGTCTTCCCTAGTTATTTGAGGCAGACACTACATGAACTGGCTCGAAAATTGAGGTAAAGGAATTGAAAGCATTTTAATGAGTTTCATAAGATTGATATAATGCAATTAGTTGGGAAATGTCACTGCAGACAGAAGACAAATGAGCAACATAATACTTTGCTTTCAAAGGAGCTGCTCAGGAAATGTCTTTGACTCAATGATTCTGTCAAACATGGTAAGATACCCGTAAATTTCAATGAAAATGTAACACCAAACACTCTATTCTACAAAAAAATGAAGACAACCATGCAATGATGAAATAGTGACTTCCAGACATCACCAACAAACTCATCTCCATAGGGTAATGGACCCAGATACCACAAGAACCCATGAGACTTTCTGTAGAAAACACCATAGAGTGTCACATATCCCTCATAACTGCTCTGGATGTTGATACCACAAATGCCATGGTTGAATATCACTCCTCTACTCATACTAGTTAATTCTATGATAAAATATTTCCCAATTTCTAAAATTGCTTTAAGACTCTATTTTTTTAATATAATTTGGAAAGAAAAAAATGAAAGGGTTAGTCGCTCAGTGGTATTTGACTCTTTGCAATTGATTCCATGGACTGTAGCCCGCCAGGCTTCTCTGTCCATGGGATACTCTAGGTAAGAATACTTGAGTGGGTTGCCATTTCCTTCTCCAGGGGATCTTCCCAACCCAGGGATCAAACCCAGGTCTCCGCATGGCAGGCAGATTCTTTACTATCTGAGCCAACAGAGAAGTAACAAACCTGAGAGGAAGTACAGAAATTCCCCAAGTACCCCCTGGCCCAACACACACATAGTTCGCCCAATGTCAACACCCCCACCAGATAGTACCTTTGTTAAAATCGTGAGCCTGCACTGACACATCACATCATCCAGAGTCCACAGCTTACAACAGGGGACAGTCCTGGTGGTGTACATCCTATGGGTTTGGACAAATGTACAGTAAGTATCCATCATTATAGCACCACACAGAATGATTTTTCTGCCCTAAAAATCTGTTTTCTGCCTATTCATACTCCTTCACCCCTCAGACCCTGGCAACCCCTGGTCTCTTTACTGTATCTATAGTTTTTGCCTTCTCCAGAATGTCATACACTTGGCATTAAACAGCATGTATCCTTTTCAGAGTTGCTCTTTCCCTTGGTAATACACATCATTCAGGACTCTGACACTTTCAGATCCATTCATGACCTTCTTATTTCTAAAAACCCAAAACTCACTTTCTAAAAACCCAAATTCACTCACAGTTCAGTTCAGTTCAGAAGCTCAGTCATGTCCAACTCTTTGCGACCCCCTGGAGTGTAGCACACCAGGCTTTCCTGTCCATCACCAACTCCTGCAGCTTGCTCAAACTCATATCCATTGAGTCGATGATGCCATCCAACCATCTCATCCTCTGTCTTCCCCTTCTCCTTCTACCTTCAATCTTTCCCAGCATAAGGGACTTTTCCAATGAGTTAGCTCTTTGCATCAGGTGACCAAAGTATTGGAACTTCAACATCAGTCCTTCCAATGAATATTCAGGATTGATTTCCTTTAGAATGGACTGGTTTGATCTCCTTGCAGTCCAATGGACTCTTAAAAGTCTTCTCCAAACCAAAAGCATCAATTCTGTACTCAGCTTTCTTTATGGCCCAACTCTCACATCCATACATGACTACTAAGAAAACCATAGCTTTGATTATACAGACCTTTGTCAGCAAAGTAATGTCTCTGCTTTTCTGCTTTTTAATATGCTGTCTAGGTTGATCATAGATTTTTTTCCAAGGAGCAAGTGTCTTTTAATTTCATGGCTGCAGTCACCATCTGCAGTGATTTTGGAGCCCAAGAAAATAAAGTCTCACCGTTTCCATTGTTTCCCCATCTATTTGCCATGAAGTGTTGAGACCAGATGACATGATTTTTTTAAATTTATTATTATTATTATTATTTTACTTTACAATATTTTGAATGTTGAGTGTTATGCCAGCTTTTTCACTCTCCTCTTTCACTTTCATCAATAGGCTCTTTTGTTTCTTTTCACTTTCTGCCATAAGGGTGGTGTCATCTGCATAAACTCACTTTATTTTGTAGTTATTTTCAATGGCCATGATTCTTGAAAGTAAGACAGTTGAATGTTTTCCTTCAAAGATACCTAGATACCAGATTAAAACAAACTCAACTGTTAAAAATTCATAATACCTCTGTTTAATAGCCTCAAATAAATGCTATCTGGGTTATTGCTGGGCTTCCCTATTAGCTCAGCTGGTAAAGAATCCACTTGCAATGTAGGAGACCCCAGTTCGATTCTAAGTTGGGAAGATCCCCTGGAGAAGGGATAGGCTACCCAATCCAGTATTCTTGGGCTTCTCTGATGACTTAGATGGTAAAGAATCTGCCTGCAATGGGGAGACCTGTGTTCAATCCCTGGGTAGGGAAGATCCCCTGGAGGAGGGCGTGGCAACCCACTGCGTATTCTTACCTGGAGAATCCCCATGGAGAGAGGTGCCTGGCGGGCTACTGTCCATGTGGTTGCAAAGAGTCAGACGTAACTGAGCAACTCAGCACAGCACAGGCTATTTATATTGTTATTGATGGGTTGAGCATTGCGATGTGTATTTGTACTGCAATGCAGAAACATAAAAAGTCCTCACTTTATGTTGAGCTCTGAGTGTCTTAATCATCACTGACATCACCGTTATCATCATCACCACGCTTTTGAAGGTAAAGCTGGTAGGTACACAACGTGTTTTATGTTTTAGTTGTATAGATGTGCATTTTCTCCAAAAACGGGTTCTGTGGCATTTATTCACAAGTACCTCAGAGTTCTGACCATAGACATGGATTTGTAACATGGCAGGTGAGCTAAGGCAATCTAATCTTTTTATGTTTTAAAATAACAATAAGCAGTTCTCTGATACTTTCAATATACTAACAATGCACCTTCAATGGTATCATGTAAATTCTTCCATTGTTATTAACCATGGCTATAGTAACATTTTTGATAAATACTAGATAGAAAAAGACATACATGCCTTATTGGAAAATTTGGTTTTCACTGTTTTCCTCTGTAAAGAATTTACTTGAAGATTAACAGAGTCATTCAGTATCTCGAATTAGATGTGCTTGTTTAGAAAATGACTGAAAAGTTCAAGATAGGGCGAGATACAGAAGCAACCTAAGTGTCCATTCATTGGCAAAATGAATAAAGATGTGGCTTGTATGCACAACATAATATTACTCAGACATAGAAAAGAATGAACTAATGCCATTTTGTGACAATATGGATGAACCTAGAGTGTCTTGTCGAAGTGAAATAAGTCAGAAAAAAAGCAGACAAATATCATATGGTTTCACATATATATAAAACCTGTAAAACAAAATAATGCACAAACATAACAGAACAGAACAGGCTTACGGAGGACAAACAGGTCATTGCTAAAGGGTAAGGGGGTTGAAGGGGGTAGTAGGTGAGAGAGATTAAGAGGTTCAGACTTCCAGTGGCTAAACAAATGAGTCACATGCATGAAATGCACAGTGTGGGGTGTGTAGTTAAGATTATGTAAAATTGTTACATGATGCATGGTAACTGGACTATTAAAAACAAACAAACTCACCAAGAAGGAAACCTGCTATAAAACAGTTATGTTTATGGTAGATGTTGACCGTCCAGACCCCCAAGAATTATGTAAAGTTTAAAAATAAAATAAAATAAAAAAAAAGAAATACACCTGTTGCACACACAAAAAAAAAAACAGTTATGTTTAAATGCAAGATGACTTGTCTATTTTCAAACAATTGATCCATATCTCTCATAAATTTTTAACACTATATGAGTCCTCTATGGGTTTGAGAGTTGGACCATAAAGAAGGCTAAGCAGCGAAGAATTGATGCTTTTGAATTGTGAGGTACTAGAGAAGACTCTTGAGAGTCCCCTGGACAGCATGGAGATCAAACCAGTCAACTCTAAAGGAAAGTGAAAGTGAAGTCGCTCAGTCATGTCTGACTCTTTGTGACCCCATGGACTGCAGCCTACCAGGCTCCTCCGTCCATGGGATTTTTCCAGGCAAGAGTACTGGAGTGGGTTGCCATTTCCTTCTCTAGGAAATCAACCCTGAATATTCGCTGGAAGGACTGATGCTGAAGCTGAAGTTCCAATAATTTGGCCACCTGATGCGAAGAGCTGACTCATGGAAAAGACCTTAATGCTGGGAAAGACTGAGGGCAGGAGGAGAAGGGAACAACAGAGGATGAGATGGTTGATGGCATCACCGACTCAATGGACATTAGTTTGAGCAAACTCCAGGAGATGGTGAAGGACAGGGAGGCCTGGCATACTGCAGTCCATGGGGTCTCAAAGAGTTGGATATGACTTAGCAACTGAACAATAACAGCAACATGATTTCATATCCAGCTGTCAAGAATATTTTAAAGAAAATTTTAGTGCTAAGAGCTAGAGTGGGACCCACAAGTCCCCCAGGGAAGGCTCTGACATGACAGGTAGGCTCTCTCACTCAATGTGTGAAGTGGAGACCTCAGCCAAAGACCATCTCTCTTTTCCCTGTAACTGAAAACAATAGCTCTCAGCTCAGGGTGCAAGGTCGTTACAAACCCACACAAGGGCCTCTTTTCTCCCTCCTGTTTTTCACCACTTTGATTTTTGTAAAATAGAATGATTCTGTCACATCCAAGTACCACTTTGTGTAAAACAGGATGGTCTTATCACATTCTAGAACATTCAAATACCAAAAAGTTCTCAGTGCCCTCAGCTCCTATTGTAAGAGTTCCAACTTTCTCATATATTGCCCATGTTTGCCTTACAGATATAATACAGATTCCTAGTCATCTGAAAGCTCAAAATAATTTATAAGCAATATTAAATTGAAATTACCAGGCTGCCTTATTTCTCCTTGGAATAAACATAATTACACAGCTATAATTGTTGTAACAATTATATCTTTAATTAAAGTACCTGGAAAAATCTGTATCTTCTCATATAGTCATGGGTATTAATATTATCTTAATTGCTATTAACCTCTTATGACAAGCTGCTGTTTTACTTGATTAATCATTATTTTTTTTTCACATGAACACTTGTAAGTTATTTAGAAAATTAATTGAAATTCATGTATTTCCCACAACATGTGAGGATCATGCTTTTCTGCTTATTTGATGGATTGGGAAAGTAAAATGACATCAACTTGGAGCTGTTTTTTTTTTTTCCCACAGGTTTCACATTAAAGGGTCAATAAGACCTTAACTATCTTGTAAAACTGGTCATAATTCTTTTTACAACCCATCACCTTTTTCAAAAAATTTTCCTTCATTTTCTTTAATGGAGGAATGTCAAATTCTCGACTTTTTTTTTTTTTTTTTTTTTTCTAGGAGTTTGTAGTCATGTGATTACATGTCTGGCAAATTTTTCCTGGTTACATTTCCTTCTGAGACATACCATTATAATTGAGTGTGGTTTCATATTCTGAACTCAGAATGAGTACAGTTATTAACATACTGCTGCTGCTGCTGCTAAGTCGCTTCCGTCGTGTCCGACTCTGTGTGACCCCATAGACGGCAGCCCACAAGGCTCCGCCGTCCCTGGGACTCTCCAGGCAAGAACACTGGAGTGGGTTGCCATTTCCGTCTCCAATTCATGAAAGTGAAAAGTCAAAGTGAAGTTGCTCAGTCGTGCCCGACTCTTAGCGACCCCATGGACTGCAGCCTACCAGGCTCCTCCATCCATGGGATTTTCCATGCAAGAATACTGGAGTGGGGTGCCATTGCCTTCTCCATATTAGCATACAGAAGGTGCTTAATAAACATCTGTGGAATAAAAGCAGGCATCTGACTCTGATCCCTGCCTCCCAAGCCCTCCTCCAGTCTTGATCCCTCCCCCTCAAGCCCTCCTCCAGTCCGGGTTGGATGTATCTCAGGCTATGACATTGACCCCTCCCTCCCAAGCCCTCCTCCAGTCTGGGTTGGATGTATCTCAGGCTATGACATTGATCCCTCCCCCCAAGCCCTCCTCCAGTCTGGGTTGGATGTATCTCAGGCTATGACATTGATCCCTTCTCCCCAAGTCCTCCTCCAGTCTGGGTTGGATGCATCTCAGGCTCGGAGTTCAGCAGAGGTTTCCTGCAGCTCCTCTGATCTCCATGCTCGCGTCCCAGGCTCACGTGGCTCTGAGTGTGTTCACGCTTCCGACGCTCTCCCCTCCAGTCTGGCTTCTGTGCACAGTATCTCACTGCCTCTTTACTCCTGCTTCTCCCTCCTGGTGAGCATGTCCTCTCTCACTTCCAGGCCCCCAACGCAGCCTGGATCCTCTTCCTCTCAACTCAGTGGTCCCTAGCCCAATGCATCAGTTTCCTTCAGTTTCCTCCTCCTTTTAGACAGAATTCTGTCTAGATATGATTTCTGTCTCCAGCTCCCCACTCTCTTCTCATCTCCATGCCACGCCCATACCCATGACACAGCTCAGACACCTCCATCTCAACATGGCCAAGATGACGATACCTACGACCTCCCGTCCGGGCCTGTCCCTGGACCTGGTCCTTTAGGGTCTGCTCTCATGGTGGATAACCCGCTATCCACCTGCTTGTGCAAACCCCAGGCCCGGGGATCGTCCTGTGTCCACTGAGTCTCCCTCCTGAACATCAGCACATCATGGTTGTCCCTGTGCTGTCCTCCACCCCCAAGGCCACCGCCCAAGTCCACATGACCCCACATCTTGGGTGTAATGAAACAGCTCCATCTCCTCTCTCAGTGCCCCACAGTGCCTCTCAGGGAAACCTTTTCAAAATCCCCATGTGATCATGGCATACCCTCCACACTTCTCTCTGCTTTCTCTCCAACTCTTTATGAATTTAAAAAAAAAGAAAAAGAAAAAGGAGAACAAGATCCTGGACACTGCCTGTAAGGTGTTCATTCCACAGCCTGACCTTACTGTTTTCCAGGATCCTGAGACCCCACAGGCCCCTGCTCTTGGCACCCAGAGCCTGGGCCTGGCTCTTAGTCATGCCAGGGTGGATTCCTTGTGTACACACCTTAAAGGCAACATCCCACCCAAGCTGGAGCTCCCAGTCCTGGCCCATCTCAGCACCTGTCAGTCCTGAGCCCCCAGAAGGCCATCACAGCCAGGCTTTGGCCCTTGCAGGTGTGTTACCAGCCACATCAACCCAGGACATGTGGACCAGCCTGTCTGGGTCATCCCTGTTGTCATCCCAGGAACAAACGATACATTGGCTGCAGCTCTGCTTACAGAGCTGCACAGGATTTGAATAATCTGCCACCAGCTCCGTTTTCTCCATAAGTCCAATTATTTTTAATGTTCAGTTTTGCAGAACACGAGGTTTTTCAGGAGTACGTGCTGTGCCACATGGGTACCAATGCTCCACCACCAGCCTCCTTATGTTGTTAGAGGGCGTGGGATCATCACTGCCCATGAATAAGAGAGAGCAATGAATAAACAAATAGAGCAAGAGAAAAATGATAAAACTGTCATCGTCAAAAATAACCATCCTTTGACTAAATAAGAAATTAGAAGGGTGGTTGCCAGGGACTGGAGGAAGGGCATGGGGGAAGTTTCTGCTCAAAAGATTAAAGCTTTGCTCATCAGAGAGAGAGAGAAGTTCTAGAGACATGAGGTACATCTCTGTGCTTGTATTAGTAGTTACCTAGTTGTATGGTAGTTTTATTCCTATTTTGAGGAGTCTCCATACCACTCTCCACAGGGGTTAGACTGGTTTGCATTCCCATTGACAGTATAAGAGGGCTCCTGTTTCTCCACACCCTCTCCACCATAATTGTTTGTAGGCTTTTTATGATGGCCATTCTGCCTGATATGAGATGATACCTCATTGTGGTTTTGATTTGCATTTCTGTAATAAGGAGTGATGTTGAACATCCTGTTGCACTACACACTCAGACATGCAGTAAGAGCATGGATCTCATTATGTGCATTTTTACCACAATTTAGAAATGAAATCACCTGCTTTCATGAAGTCTTATCCGTGTATTACAGGAAGTCTCCTACACGAATCATTTTCACTGCCCTGAATTAAAGTTCTTGGCTAAGAAGATACTCATTCATAGACTAGATTTTAGTTTACAATGATCATTCATGTAAAAAAACTGACTTATTAAAGTTTCCTTTTTGGGTGTTTCTATAACTCAACAGTTTCATAAAAACAATTAGTATTAAAATATATAAGCTGTTATAGTTTACAAAAATACAGTAGGTAAATAGTTTTTTTTTTTCCTATTGATTCCAGTCAGAATGTAAAAATTTTAATGGAGACAGAATCCCTAGAGAAATGTGAATTAATTATAGATCATTGACTGCTTTATTTTTCATTTCATATTTGTTTATGTATTCAAAAATTTGAAGGATATGTATTTATAGAATACATATTGGTACACATGTATATATTTACTTGTATGTTTCATATTTATTTCATGTGAAATTACTCACTCGTGTCCAACTCTTTGCGACCCCATGGACTGTAGCCTACCAGGCTCCTCTGTCCATGGGATTTTCCAGGCAATAGTACTGGAGTGGATTACCACTTCCTTCTCCAGGGGATCTTCCCGACCCAGGAATCGAACCCGGGTCTCCCACATTGTAGACAGATGCTTTACCATCTAAGCCACCAGGGAAGTCCATTTATTTCATAGCCTATATTATATTGAGAAGCAGTGAAGAGGATACTATATTAGACTTTTAAAAAACACATGCACGATACTGGATGCTTGGGGCTGGTGCACTGAGACAACCCAGAGGGATGGTATGGGGAGGGAGGAGGGTTCAGGATGGGGAACACATGTATATCTCTGGTGGATTCATTTTGATATATGGCAAAACCAATACAATATTGTAAAGTTAAAAAATTAAATTAAAAAAAATAAAAAACACATGCAAAGAAAATTCTGTCTTTACAAAGTTAAAGAAAAATTTGAACCTCTTGCTGCTACATCAGTTAAATAAAATTCAACGTATCTATATCTATATATATATCTATATATATATCTATATATATATATGTTAGAAATGATTATCCTTAATTTAAGAACAAGCACTGAGTTGGGACTCAGATGACTTATATTCTATCCTATGAGTTCAGTTCAGTTCAGTCACTCAGTTGTATCCGACTCTTTGTGACCCCATGTATCACAGCACACCAGGCCTCCCTGTCCATCACCAACTCCCGGAGTTCACTCAAACTCATGTCCATCCAGTCAGTGATGCTATCCAGCCATCTCACCCTCTTTTGTCCCCTTCTCCTCCTGCCCCCAAGTCCTCCCTGCATCAGGGTCTTTTCCAATGGGTCAACTCTTCACATGAGGTGGCCAAAGTATTGGAGTTTCAGCTTTAGCATCAGTCCTTCCAATGAA
Source organism: Bison bison bison (assembly GCF_000754665.1). Lineage (NCBI taxonomy): Eukaryota > Metazoa > Chordata > Mammalia > Artiodactyla > Bovidae > Bison > Bison bison. The sequence continues at coordinate 264,819 of NW_011495053.1, read as the reverse complement.
CACCCAGGGCTGATCTCCTTTAGGATGGACTGGTTGGATCTCCTTGCAGTCCAAGGGACTCTCAAGAGTCTTCTCCAACACCACACTTCAAAAGCATCAATTCTTCGGTGCTCAGCTTTCTTCACAGTCCAACCCTCACATCCATACATGACGACTGGAAAAACCATAGCCTTGATGAGACTGAACTTTGTTGGCAAAGTAATATCTCTGCTTTTGAATATGCTATCTAGGTTGGTCATAACTTTCCTTCCAAGGAGTAAGTGTCTTTTAATTTCATGGCTGCAGTCACCATCTGCAGTAATTTTGGAGCCCCCAAAAATAAAGTCTGACACTGTTTCTGCATCTAATTCCCATGAAGTGATGGGACCAGATGCCATGATCTTCGTTTTCTGAATGTTGAGCTTTAAGGCAACTTTTTCACTCTCCTCTTTCACTTCCATGAAGAGGCTTTTTAGTTCCTCTTCACTTTCTGCCATAAGGGTGGTGTCATATGCATTATCTGAGGTTATTGATATTTCTCCTGGCAATCTTGGTTCCAGCTTGTGCTTATTCCAGCCCAGCATTTTTCATGATGTACTCTGCATATAAGTGAAATAAGCAGGGTGACAGTATACAGCCTTGATGGACTCCTTTTCCTATTTGGAACCAGTCTGTTGTTCCATGTCCAGTTCTAACTGTTGCTTCCTGACCTGGATATAGGTTTCTCAAGAGGCAGGTCAGGTGGTCTGCCATTCCCATCTCTTTCAGAATTTTCCACAGATTATTGTGATCCACCCAATCAAAGGCTTTGGCATAGTCAATAAGTATTCTATCCTATACAACATTATAAATTTGCTTTTCATATGATATGAACTTCTTAAGAATCAGATTCTTCCTCTTTTTAAGGGAAAAGGATCATACAGCCACTCAGTTCTTTAAGGTTCCCTAATTTTATTGTTCAACTCATCAATATTCCCTATCAAACACTTACTAGGTTGACAGAAAGACAGATTCACTGGTAGACACTGTTCAGTTAAACCTTAAAAAGTCAGAATGTCTATATTTTGTCATTCCTCCTATAACCACTTACACATTTATAATGAAATTGGTGGTAGAGATGGTGTTTGCCTGTTTACTTGCTCAGTCGTGTCCAACTCTTTGCTGCCCTGTAGCCCACCAGGATCCTCTGAGGATGGGATTTCCCAGGCAAGAATACTGGAGCGGGTTGCCATTTTCTTCTCCAGGAGATCTTCCCAACCCAGGGATCGATCCCAGGTCTCCTGTGCCTCTAACTTTGGCGGGTGGGTTCTTTACCATTGAGCCACCTGGGAAGCCCCCAAAGGAGATGTGTGCATGTTTATTTGAAATGATAGTTCTTATCAAATGAGTCTGTTAAAAGTAGATAACTAACTTACATGTGAAAATATGATGGGAGAGAGTCTGCTGATGAAGTAGATCTAAGAAGCACACAGACTTTTTAGTGGGGGACATAATGCATATTTAGTAATATGTCTTCATCATGTAGGCAACACCCCAATATCACCATTGTTTTTGCAGCCACCATATGGGGAGCTCCACAGGTTGGGGACCATGACGGAACTCTGACAGAATGTCAAGGGCAGAGACAGCTGGAGACACAGTTCTTTCCAAGCACCTTCCATTCCCACCACGTGGCCCCCATGTATACTCTATGTTTCCTGACTGCATGCGAGGCTGAGGGAGGAAATTTCTTGGAGCGTTCTCTTTGTGAGCAGTAGTATATGGGCGGATGGACTGCATAAGCATGTCGTCCATCATGCACCCTGACTCAGAGGCCACCACACAGCCCTGGGTGGGGTCCACCCATCCATCACCCGGATGAAGGCACCTCCCAGGTGGCACAAGTCCCAGCCTGCTCAGCTGCAGTACACATCGATTCCATATAACTCAGCTCGTGGAATAAAGCACACAGAACAGAGAAGGGAATATCATGCAGACTGAATCCTAACCTAAGTGAACAAGGACCAAAAAATAAGTGCATGAGTCAGCATTTTACTGCTATTGTACATTCTACTTCACAGATGTGACCAGTTGTAAGAATTCTTAGAATTTTCCTCCAAGTATTAACCTAGTGTATGTGTGCATACTAAGTCACTTTAATCGTGTCCAACTCTTTGCGACCCAATGGACTGTAGTCCCCCAGGCTCCCCTGTCCATGAGAGTCTCCAGGCAAGAATACTGCAGTGGGTTGCCATGCCCTTCTCCAGAGGATCTTCCTGACCCAGGGATCAAACCCGCATCTCTTATGTCTCCTGCATTGACAGGCATGTTCTTTACCACTAGCGCCACCTGGGAAGCCCATTAACCTAGGACTTTTAGTTAAATAATCAGAAACTTTGTCCAGTTTCACCAGTTTAAGTTAGTGAACTCCCAGAAGCTGCGCTTCCGTTTCTCAGTCCAGTCTGTGGTGCCATGCCATGTCTTCAACAGGATCATAACTATTTGCTGCTTTGCTTATCCTTGATTTGATTTAAATTTCCCTTATGAAATGCTTTATTCCAGGCAGTCAAACCAAATGTCACAGCTATTTTGGGTGCAAGTGGACAAATATCTTTAAATCCTCCTCTCATTTAGAAAGCTGTAATCTTATCTAAATTCTCCAGTGCTTTCCACACCCTTTTCCACACTCCGCTAACCTTAAAATATCCCATCAACAGAAAAAATCATCGAGGAAATTGTTCTGAGGAAAACATGAGGCCCAGCTGATTGAATTCCTTTCTTTTAGATAGATGTGTGTGTAGCAGTGTCACCAAAGAGATTAAATCAGCCTTGTCTGAAAAGCACCTGGATGGCATACATCAGGTCGCCTTCTGCCTGTTGTGGACTAAAGTGGATGCTAACACATCAGACGCTTTTTGATAAGCTCCAGGAGCCAGAAGCAGGTCCAGTTTGGTGTCCGTTTTAGCGACCTGTTGGATACATTTTAGTATCTGTGCATTTGATGATAGTCGTTTGTGAGTGTTCATTCATTCCTCCTACAATTCAATCTCACCACCAAAATTGGCTTCATGGAATGGTTTCTGGTACGCACTTCAGGAGGTAATTTTGAAGCATTAAGGTGGTGAAATCCACTTTTCCTCGTGAGTCAGCAATTTAAAATATATACTTAAAGGGGCAATTAAGGGCCAGGAAGCCTCTCAGTTGTTTGCAGAGCTTCTGAAATTTCATTCTGATGAACAACTGTTATTTCGGTCTCCTCATTTGAGGAATAGAGACTAATCATTTAGCCTCATGTGCTGTGTTTTCTGAGCAAGAAAAGGCTAGACGATGCTGATTTGATTAATCCTGGTGTATTTACACAGGGAGATAAAAGATGCTATTTACTTTGAACCTTTGATATTTGATTTGTGCATTTAATCTTTTATCCAGATGGCACGGGTTTATATAAGACCAATCCTAATTATTTAATTCTGAGTGGTAAGGCAAAAGGATTCAAAATGATACAGAAAATGTTTTCTGCAAAAGTAAAGTGGGGCTTGGTGAATGCCAGCAGCATGTTTACATTCAGAAAGAGGAGTTTGGAAGTTAACATTCTTTTGGGTGAAACACATCATTAAGATTTCTTAGTTTTCATGTATTTAAAGTTCTGGGAAATATGAACTCTCAAAATCTTCAAGAACATCTTGAGGAACTATTTTTCTAGCTCTCTGTTAAATATATCTCACCGTATGACTACTTAAATTGTCTGGCCATTAATCTCCCTTCTGGAAAGAGCATGAAGATTTAGCTGAAGAGAGTTTTCAAATATCTTCAATACAATTTTGCCTTCTGCCTATATATGTATTAGATCATCTTATTCTGCCCATTTTCCCATATTTCAAGTCATATCATGACATATGTATTACCTAAAATATTAACCCTGCTATCATCTATATTTTATTAAAATACCAACTTACTCACCAACATAATTGCTTTTGGCTATCTGAGCATAATTCACTGCTAATTTGCATGGCTCATTTAGTGGGGGTAATTTTACATCAAGTATGGAATGAAATCAATGATAATGTAAAAAAATAAAAATGACAATTTAAATAATCTATCCCTATGCTCTTAACTGGCATTCATCCATTACAGGTTTTCTGAAGCCCCTTCTCTATGGTGGATCGTTACAATTTATAGCCATGCTGATACTTTAAAATAACGAACACATTAAAAAATCAATAGGAAATCTGAAATCTTATTCCCTAAAAGCTCGAGCAGATAGACGTCACTCTTATTTTCATTACATGTTAGGAAGTATAATGTCAGCTCTGGTTCATGGACCCTCTCATACACTTTACAAAAATGTAATGAAAATATTTTATTTCTCTGAAAACTAGGTTTAAAGAGCTTTAAAGCTAGTTACATTTGGAAAAGAAAAAGAAAGGCAATTTGTTATAAACGTATTGATCCTGCAATCATTCTGGTGCCCAGAAAAAGTGCTGCGAATGGCAAGCATAAAGCCGAGACTCACCAACCCCCAGAAGCAACATTTTTAGGAGTCTTCCTGATCAGGGAAGCCCTGCCCCACTTTTCCTACAAATGTCCACAAGCTGCGTGTTTTCTCAACTATGGATTCAGTGAGAAGTCAGAAACATGTGGGGCGGTCACGAGAAATCAAAAACATGTGGGGCGGTCACAAGAAAGGTGCTCGGAGTATAAAACAATCTCTGTGACGCTGGAGCGCAAGCTTCACTCTGTTTTCACACATCCAGAGAAAAGCGAGGGGCTGCTGGGGAACTGAGATCTGGGCCGACATCCAGAGGCAGCTGGGGCGATGAGGGCAAGGGAAGATGGGGCCCCAGTTGGGGCTGTCAGGGCGTGGGCATCTTCCCTGCCCCCCAGGCACTCGGGAAGTGGGGTCTGAGAGACAGCGGTCATCCCCAGTGCCTCTGGCTGGTATGGGTGGTAATGGGGGCTGGGAGAGCAGAGGGCCACAGGCAGAGCTGCAAGGTGGAGGGCCTAGTAAGGACGGGCAACTGGAACCATATAACTCAGGCGCTGTGCTCCCTGTGTCTGTCTCTGCCGCTACCTCATTACAAAGTGAGCTCAGGCAAGTGGCCTCTGCACACACCCCACAAATAGAAAGAGGTACCAACAGAATACTTTGGCCACCTGATGCAGAGAGCCGACTCTTTGGAAAAGACCCTGATGCTGGGAAAGATTGGGGGCAAGAGGAGAAGGGGACAACAGAGGATGAGATGGTTGGATGGCATCACCGACACAATGGGCTTGAATCTGAGCAAACTCCAGGGGATAGTAAAGGACAGGGAAGCCTGGCGTGCTGAGTCCATGGTGTCAGAAGGAGCCATATCACTTTATGTGCCAAGAAGAAATCAGACAAAATCCCCACCTTCAAGGAGCCCATATTTTATAAAGGAAGACAGATTTTTAAAATTAAATAATAAGCAAGGCACACACATGTATACAAATATGTATGTGTGTATAGTTGTGAACATGTACGTGTATATTTATATACATAAACACATGTATATAAATATGTGCATAAATATGACATAAATATATACAACCTAAAAGGCCAATATCTTTATCTACTATCTCTCTATGTGCCCATGCACGTCTCTAAAATCAGTGCCACTAAGCTCCTTGGAGGAAATGAGGAAGAGGATGTCATGAGATTTGACCAAAGTCCGAGAGGAGGAAAGAAAGGCCGCTTTGATTATATCTGGAATTCTAGGCAGAGGGCAGAGCAGGTTCAGAGGTCCTGGTATGTTCAAGAGGGCAAGAAACCAGTGTCTCCAGAGTTGAGCCTGTGATGGGATGTGGATGGGTTCCAGGAAGAACAGGGGTGGGAAGGTGTGGGTCCCCACGGAAAACCTTTAATTCACTGTAAGTTTTGCTCAAAGCTGGGATACGGTCTAATTTGTGTTTGAATGGTCTGGATGCTGTGATGAGAAAAGAATACAGAGGCCAGTGGTAGAGGCCAGGAAGCTTCACAGGAGGCCATGGATCCAGATGACCTGCTGAGAAGTGGTCAGACCTGGATGGGCTTTGGACACGGAATCGTGGGTTGTGCTGATAAACAGAGTATGAGAAGGGGAAAGGAAGAGGGGCAGGACGGGAGGGGATTTGCATGGAAAGACCTGCTGGGCAGGGAGGCGGGTCTGCTCTGAGAAGGCTGCTGGAGCAGGTGGGGGAGGAGGGCATGTGGGCCAGGGCCCCAGGATAGCGGTCCAGCTGGCATCTGCGAACACCGGCATCGTCTACCCTCAGGCAGCATCACAAGCCGCGAGCCTGAATGGACTCTCTGAGAGGGAGAGGGTGATCACAGGACAGGGAAGAGGCCCCAGGACCGACTGGGGGTCAGCCCTGCCCCCGGTGGGATGCCACCAACCTCACGGTGGAGTAAGGGCATAGAATGAATTTGCAACACAAGTCATGTGGTAATTGAACCACAGAACCTATTTCAGTGACATCGTGGTCCCCGCCCCACCACCGAACCCCTCATGACTGTTACTGAACCTTGACATTAGGGACACGCGTCTACACGAGGAGACATTCTAAGACGCCTTCTTTTAAAAGTTCTCCTCGCTTTCCTTACTACTACTACTACTACTAAGTCGCTTCAGTCGTGTCCGACTCTGTGCGACCCCATAGATGGCAGCCCACCAGGCTCCCCGCCCCTGGGATTCTCCAGAAAAGACCACTGGAGTGGGTTGCCATTTCCTTCTCCAATGCATGAAAGTGAAAAGTGAAAGTGAAGTCACTCAGTCGTGCCCGACTCTTAGCGACCCCATGGACTGCAGCCCACCAGGCTCCTCCGCCCGTGGGATTTTCCAGGCAAGAGCACTGGAGTGGGGTGCCACTGGATGCTACTGGTGATAGTACTCATGACCTCAGACAGGGTCCTTTCCATGGCACTCATGGATCTGCGGCACGCTTTTTAGTCCCCAGCACATGGTTGGCTTTCAGCCAGCATGCAGGTACCCACCCTGACTTCCCCTCTGTTCTGGATGCTCAAAGGTCTGGAACCAAACATGGGGATGCAATCTGCCATAGCCTCCACCCTGACTCACCTTGTCTTATTTTCCCCTTAAGTCTTATCCTGGCTTTAGGTCTTCCAGTGATTAACAAGCATCTCTGTTTTTAACTTGTTTTGCAAAGTGTTATCTAAACCTTTCAAAACCCCCTTTTTGGACTTAAGTTTTGTGTGCCTGGAGAATCCCAGGGACGGGGGAGCCTGGTGGGCTGCCGTCTCTGGGGTCGCACAGAGTTGGAAATGACTGAAGTGACTTAGCAGCAGCAGCAATGAATTCTTCTTTACACATTGACCCTGTATCACCCTCATTGTACTGATTAGAATAGTATGCATAAATCTCTTCAGCAAAATGTAAGTCTCATTAACAGAAATCAAGATGTTATTCTTTTTAACCTGAGCACCAGTCACACTGACTTTTTCAATAGTCTCAGCTGTGTGTTTCATAGTTCAAAAAGGGTGCTGAAAATCTGAAATAAGTTCAGAGTTGAAGAAGAATAATGAGCCAAAAGCCGAAGAAAAAGAAAAAAAAAAACAACAACAGCATTCTGACAGCTAAAGAAGGAAATGAAAGATTAACATTGATTCCGGTCTGTGACATTCATCTGTTTTTATTTGGCCTCCCCAGTGCCCCACGAGTGGGCAGTACAACAAAGCACTGACACAGGCAGTGTGTGTGTGTGTGTGTGTGTGTGTGTGTGTGTCACAGAGCACCTGCCTTCAAAAGTTCACATGTTGCCTCCTGCTGAGAGGACAGACACCCGACAACTAGCGATGCTATAAGACCTAAGGCGCTATCCACTCTCCTAAAATGCAGACACTGTGGGAATGCAGAGAAATTCCATTCTGGTTGGGGGAATCCTCAAGAAATTAGAGAGAAAGTGGTCTTTGAGACAAGTCTTGATGGATAAGAAACAGAAAAGTAAGTTTGGAAGATCTTAGGTGACAGTCTAAGGAGGGTAAATCCACTCTCAGGGTCTAAGAGAAGACGGACAGAGAATGTTGTTAGGGAGTGTCAGGACCGCAGCTTACTTTGGGAAAATAGCGAAAGCACCAAGTTAAAAAGTTAGTTTGGGTAGAGAAGCGACTCCGTGGTAAAAAGTTAAGAGAAAATGAGTGTGGGTCCATTTACAGGCTCTTGCTAGCTTTGTAACAAATTCCCGAACTTCACAGATCCCAAATTTTATATGTAAAATTAAAATAATAACCAGTGTATAGAGCAGATCTAATGACTATGTTCTGAGAAAGCATATGAAAGGGGCTGACAGTTGAATAATACTTATTTGGGGTTAGCTATTATTTTCCATTATTATCATCATCACCGATTTTAGAGAGTAAGAGATCAATTAAGATGTTGTGCTGTAATCTGGTAAAGAAACAGTAAGTCGAAAATCCAATAAAACTGCAAAAAGTATTTAACTTGCACTTATTTTATCTTTACTAAAAGTATGTAAAGCAAGAGCCTGCATCCCCAAGTTCCAGATGGGAACCCGAGGCTCAGGCCAATTGCATGCTCTGGTGATACATCAGATAGCACACAATGTGAAGGACTTGCAGAGTTGCCAGAAGGTGCCTCCAGCACACACATGTGTGTTGTACAGGGCACCGTGATAGTGGCTGTCACAGACCGGAGGGACCAAGCGTCCACCCGTCATTGCTGAATGGGCTATGGTTTGTATAGTCTCCCTTCTGACGATGCAAGTGGCAAAGGAAACACCCATGTCGGGCTAGAGGACTCACATAAGAGCATCTGATGCTCGCTGCCTCTACTGAGAGGAGGCAGGAGTCTGTACCCCACTCCCCCCCTCAGGTCCATGAAACCACAACTTGAAAGCATCAGTCCTTCGACACTCAGCCTTCTTTATGGTCCAACTCTCACATCCATACATGACTACTGGAAAAACCATAGCTTTGATGGATGGACCTTTGTTGGCAGAGTAATGTCGCTGCTTTTCAATACACCATCTAGGTTTGTCATAGCTTTTCTTCCAAGGAGCAATTGTCTTTTAATTTACATTGGCTATTTTCATCCCATTCATATCTGGGTCAGATCAGGGTGGTGGCAGCTTCAAAAACTGGCAGACAAGTGTGAGGAGAGGCCACATAAGAATATTCTCAACTAATCCCTTTACTCAGAGCAAAGAGTTCCCAGAGCACTTCCAGAAAGGACAGGTGGACCAGGCTGGATGCACCTGGAGCCAGCCTGCAATTTCCCCTTCACCTTGGATCCTCAGCCACCCCGCCCCCCTGCCCCATGCTCCCCACTCACCTCCAGGCCTGCTGAGTCCTCGGAGCAGTGGGTAGGGCTGGACCAGCTCTGAGGCCCACCCCCACCCCGCTCCCTGGCTGCAGGACTGTGTTTCTGCCCCAGTGCTGTTTTTCAGTCACTCATGTGAGCAGAAGTGTAAAAGCCCATACCTGTTGAGTTTGGAGAAGTCTGTGAACCCCCAGGTTCCGCTTTCTTCCTCCAGCCACTCAGAAAAACAGTCTCACTTTGTGCAAAAAGACTCTACTGTGTGAGGAAAGTGCTCTGAATGAAAATTCTCCCTTTTAAAAGCTGCTTGGGCAGAGCCTGCAGAAAAGCACCCTGAATTTCAACATGTTCCTCTGTGTCTAAGATCCAGGCGTGCAGCCCCACAGGAAGGACGGTTTGAAACCAGGCTTCCAGCAGCCATGAAGGGAGGCCTGGACTCAGATTCAAAGACCTGAGGTGTCAAGGGATCCAAACAAACATGACTGACTTCCAGAACCAAAAAAAGGCTGACCCCAAAACAGGCATGTTCTCTGTTTCAAACACTAAGCTGCATGCTCAGTCACTTAGTCATGTCTGACTCTGTGACCCCATGGACTGTAGCCACCAGGCTCCTCTGTCCATGGGATTCTCTAGGTAAAAATACTGGAATGGGTTGCCATGCCCTCCTCTAGGCAATCTTCCCACCCAGGGATTGAACCTGTGTCTCCTTCACTGAAGGTGGATTCTTTACCACTGAGCCACCTCGGAAGCTGTACCAGCTCGCAATCAACATGTGTTTGGTTTGTTTTGTTTCCTTGTTTTCACAATTTGGAGACCATTTTTCAAGATCCTAAGAATTCAACACCCTAGCCATCCCATGTCTACACAGACATGTGTGAAATGCACACTCTGCCCAAATTGAAGAATCATGGGGGTTTACCTCCCAGCAGAACAGAAAACTCACCAGGCAATCTGAAAACAGTGAATTTGGTCCTAAAAGTATTTTGAGACTAAATAATGAGTTACACTATGGAGGTGTCACAGTCATAGGAACATAAGTTATGATTTTATGAAACATGGATGACAAGGGCTTACAGAGGTGCTGTTAGTCATAACAGAAAAAAAAAAAAATTCAAAACAGTTCTAAGTGTGTTAGGAGCCCCTTAATGCTTCCAAAGATTTCCTCTGTATCAAGGAAAAGACGCAACTGCATACAGAGGGGACTCAAACTTATAAAGCATATTTCGTGGCTTTGGGTAGTTTTTAATCTCATGGCAAGAACAGATGTAGTAACAGTGTTGACATGAGAAAGAACACATAACAATGCAATGAGAAAGGTGTGCTCAGTGAAAAGGTGACAATTGAATTGGATCTAAAATAAAGGAACTGATAGATCAGATATATTCATGGAGCAGCTTTGAAAGGCTTCTTCTCAAAGCTTGTATTTTTTTTAAGAGAGAAATTTTCAACATGCTTTTTAAAAAAAGTCTTGAAGAGATGCATCACTTTTGACCCATAGATTTGACTTCTAGGAATTGGTCCTAAGGCAATGAGGCAATACATGCTACTCATTATAATGTGGTTTATTATGAAATTTATTGAGATATCACAAGTAGCATCACGTAACTTTACTAGGGCACTGGTTAAACAAGTAATGGCATATTAATTGGATGGGGTAGTACATAAAAGTCACAAATTAATATGTATTGATGTAGAAAGAGTTACAAAGTTCTCTCAAAGAGAAAAGATAGGCTTCCTAAATGGTATGCAAATTGGCATGCCATTTTAAATATCTACCTACCCATGTTTCTATGGGAAAATATTTAAAATATTAGATACACGTTGCATCTAATATTAATTTCCCTCATCTTTTCCCGCCTTATTTACTATTTACTCATTAATTGTGGAAGAAAAAATAACCCAGAATGTCAGTTTGAGCTACATCTCTCTGGAATATTCTTTTGTGCCAGTGAATGCTTTTAAATATAATATTTATTGCATTTTATCCAATTCGGTTTTATCCAATTTGGTACTAATATTTCTTAACAAAATTTAACTCCTTCTAGTTCTTTATAAAGATTTTTTTTTTTTTCATGAGAGTACTGCGTCTTTATTTACCTGCCTCTTATCTTTCCTTCATCTCTTGATTGGATATTCCTTGCCAAGCTCTAAATTGTGAGTTAGATAGGGGTTTCGAAGTCTCACGCCTGGTGTCAGGGGAAATGCTTTCAAATGTTACTATGAAGCATTTTACTATAGTTCTTGTTACTGACTTACAGAGAAGGAGAACAGGTGAAAATTCAAATTGATTAGAATAATTCCCTCCAAGTGGTTTAAGTTCCACTAGCATCTCTGTCTAGAGAAGGCGATGGCACCCCACTCCAGTACTCTTGCCTGGAAAATCCCATGGACGGAGGAGCCTGGTGGGCTGCCGTCTATGGGGTCGCACAGAGTCGGACAGTGACTTAGCAGCAGCAGCATCTCTGTAGATAATAAAAGTTTATAGAAAAAAGGCAAAGGAAAAATAAAAGTACTCTTTGTTTTTTAATCCATTTAACCCCATAGTTATGAATAAGGAAAATCATAAGGGACCAGAATGCCTAGGAAGCCACTGGGTCTGTTTATCAGCTATCAACACAAACATATTCTTGAAAAGCAACAAGCACTCAGCAGTCTCTCCTTGGATAACATGCTCTCTATACACACATGGATGTGAGAATTAGACCATAAAGAAGGCTGAGAGCCAAAGAATTGATGTTTACAAACTATGGTGCTGGAGAAGGCTCCTGAGAATCCCTTGAACAGCAAGGAGATCAAACCAGTCAATCCAAAAGAAAATTGATTCTGAATATTCACTGGAAGGACTGATGCTGAAGCTGAAGCTCCAATACTTTGGCCACCTGATGCAAAGAGCTGACTAATTGGAAAAGACCCTGAAGCTGGGAAAGATTGAAGGCAGGAGGAGAAGGGGACAACAGAGGATGAGATGGTTGGATGGCCTCACTGACTCAATGGACATGAGTTTGAGAAAGCTCCATGAGATGGTGAAGGATAGGGAAGTCTGGCATGCTGCAGTCCATGGGGTTGCAAAGAGTGGGACATGACTTTGTGACTGAACAACAGCAACATACACAAACATTCACACACACATATGTACATACTCAGCCCCAGAATCTATAAAACAAAGCAGTCCTGCCATTCACAGATCTGTGGAACTCCCTCGTGGAACTCGTGCTAGCAGCCTGGATGCAGGCTCATGCTCTTCAGTATGCTTTGATAGCTGAGTGGCTTAAACAAGACATTCAACCCTACCTGCAGAAGGACCACCCGACAAGCAGGAGCAGTGAAGGCCAGCAGTCCTGACTTGGATCAAGGGCAGAGTGGCATCTTCAGGTTGTCAATCACATAGGAGGCTCTCTCCAGGTTCCCCAGCAGCTGATCCTCCCAGGGTCTCCAAGAGACCCACCTGCTTTCCATCTCACCTGGGCTTCTGCACATTTCCAGGAAGCAGCCAGGACTCACAAGCCAGGAGGAGGTCAGCTCAGGGGCAAAGAGGTGTACTCTGGGATGGGAGTCGGCCTCCACCAGCCCTCATAGTCCTGGAGGCTTGCCCTGGTGTGCGCTTTCGAGATCTAAAAGGCAGTAAGTTCAAGATTCAGTATTAATGAAATGAATGTACCTGTCATGTGCTGTAGGCTGAATCTGGAAGGCTTAGTTCCATGTTTGTAAAATGGGAAAAATAATGTCTCTTCAAAGTAAAACACACAGCAAAACAAGAAAACCTAGAGGTCTGAATGGCCATTGCCCACCTCTCTGACACGGAGAGGGATGGACCTGGAACAGAGGACAGCGTGCTGAGAAAAGTAAGCCAGACACAGATGAATGCGCACGGTCTCACACACACAGAGAGGCCACCAGGGGCTGAGGACTGGAAAATGGGAAGATGCTGCCACAGGTACAAGCCTCCCTTTGTTAGATGAGTAATTTGGGAAATCAGTGTAGAAAATGGTGACTCTAGTGAACAATACTGGATTACTGGATTGCATGCTTGATACTGTATTACACACTTGATACTGTATTCAGTTCAGTTCAGTTCAGTTGCTCAGTCATATCCAACTTTTTGCGACCCCATGAATCGCAGCACAACAGTCCTCCCTGTCCATCACCAACTCCCGGAGTTCACCCAGACTCACGTCCATCGAGTCAGTGATGCCATCCAGCCATCTCATCCTCTGTCATCCCCTTCTCCTCCTGCCCCCAATCCCTCCCAGCATCAGATTCTTTTCCAATGAGTCAACTCTTCGCATGAGGTGGCCAAAGTACTGGAGTTTCAGCTTCAGCACCATTCTTTCCAAAGAAATCCCAGGGCTGATCTCCTTCAGAATGGACTGGTTGAATCTCCTTGCAGTCCAAGGGACTCTCGAGTCTTCTCCAACACCACAGTTCAAAAGCATATCAATTCTTCAGTGCTCAGCCTTCTTCACAGTCCAACTCTCACATCCATACATGACCACAGGAAAAACCATAGCCTTGACTAGACAGACCTTTGTTGGCA
>NW_011495053.1:231377-250937 GCF_000754665.1 Bison bison bison | reverse complement strand
CTGGGCATACACACTGAGGAAACCAGAAGGGAAAGAGACACGTGTACCCCAATGTTCATCGCAGCACTGTTTATAATAGCCAAGACATGGAAGCAACCTAGATGTCCATCAGCAGATGAATGGATAAGAAAGCTGTGGTACATATACACAATGGAGTATTACTCAGCCATTAAAAAGAATACATTTGAATCAGTTCTGATGAGGTGGATAAAACTGGAGCCTATTATACAGAGTGAAGTAAGCCAGAAGGAAAAACATAAATACAGTATACTAACGCATATATATGGAATTTAGAAAGATGGTAACAATAACCCGGTGTACGAGACAGCAAAAGAGACACTGATGTATTGAACAGTCTTATGGACTCTGTGGGAAAGGGGAGAGGGTGGGAAGATTTGGGAGAATGGCAATGAAACATGTAAAAATATCATGTAGGAAACGAGTTGCCAGTCCAGGTTCGATGCATGACGCTGGATGCTTGGGGCTGGTGTACTGGGATGGCCCAGAGGGATGGTATGGGGAGGGAGGAGGGAGGAGGGTTCGGGATGGGGAACACATGTATACCTGTGGCGGATTCATTTTGATATTTGGCAAAACTAATACAATTATGTAAAGTTTAAAATAAAATAAAATTAGAGAAAAAAAAAAAAAAGAAAGGTAACTGAGGGTAATGGTCACGGCAGTTAGCTTGATTGTGGTCATCATTTCACCATGTATAACATATATAAACTCATCACACTTCACACACTACATATATACGATTTTTTTTTTTTTGGTAAATTATGCTGCAATAAAGCTAGAAAAAATAAGATGTAAATAGAATTAATAGTTTAAAAAGAGACTGAACCATAGACAGTTCTCTACTGTCTCGCAGCACTGTAGGTTGGATGTCTGAGATCAAGGTGACAAGAAGCTTGCTTCCTTCTCACGGCTGTGGAGCGGGATCTGCTCCAGGCCTGTGTGTTCAAAGTACACACAGCCGTCTTCTCCCTGGGTCCTCATGTGGCCCTCACTCTGCACGTGTCTGTGTGCTAATCTCCACTTCTTATAAGGACACAGGTCATATGGATTTGGTGCCACCCTTATGACCTCAGTTTTCTCTAATTATACGCTTAAAGATGATGTGGCCACAAGTTAGCTCCTAACACCCTCAATCAGACTGACCGTAAACCATGTGAAATAATGGACAAGGGCATATTCCACTTCATATTCCTTGTGAGTTGCACCAGCTTTGGCACATGGAAGGTCATAAATACATTTGAAAAACTGAGGCAAGATCATCTTCATCAATCTGAAGTGGAAAATTGTTTACATTTTTGGAAAATTTTTATGACGATACATGCTTTGTGTATATCTTATATAATGCCTCACTATCACAATATGCATCATATATCACATACATACCTTGCATAGAGATGAGTGTTTATTGTCTGTATAGATTGTTATTCAGTCACTAAGTCATGTCCGACTCTGCAACCCCATGGACTGTAGCACACCAGGTTTCCCTGTGCTTTACTATCTCCTGCAATTTGCGCAAACTCATATCCAGAGAGTCAATGATACCATCCAATCATCTCATCCTGTCACCCCCTTCTCCTCCTGACCCCAATCTTTCCCACCATCAGAGTCTTTTCTAATGAGTTGGCTCTTCACATCAGGTGGCCAAAATATCAGAGCTTCAGCTCCAGCAACAGTCCTTCCAATGAGTATTCAGGACTGATTTCCTTTAGGATGGACTGGTTTGATCTCCTTGCAGTCCAAGGGACTCTCAAGAGTCTTCTCCAACACCACAGTTCAAAAGCATCAATTCTTTGGCACTCAGTTTTCTTTATACTCCAACTTTCACATCCATACATGACTACTGGGAAAACTGTAGGTTTCACTATATGAACCTCTGTCTGCAAAATGATGTCTTTGCTTTTTAAGATGCTGTCTAGGCTCGTCATAGCTTTCCTTCCAAGGAGAAAGCATCTTTAAATTTCATGACTGCAGTCACTGTTAACAGTGATTTTGAAGCCCAAGAAAATGAAATTCATCACTGCTTCCCCTCTTCCCCCATCTATTTGATGGGACCAGATGCTATGATCTTCATTTTTTGAATGTTAAGTTTTAAGCCAACTTTTTCACTCTCCCCTTTAACCCTCATCAAGAGGCTCTTTAGTTCTTCTTTGCTTTCTACCATTAGAGTGCTATCATCTGCTTATCAAGGTTGCTGGTATTTCTTCTTGATTTCTCCTTGCTGATATTTCTCCAGCTTGTGGTTCATCCAGCCCAGCATTTTTCATGATGTACTCTGCATATAAGTTAAATAAGCAGTGTGACAATATACAGCCTTGACATACTCCTTTCCCAATTCTGAACCAGTCCATTGTTCCGTGTCCATGTATATATGGATAAGCTCAGCAAGTAGTCATCTTTCCCTGAATCTCATTGTTGCTGGGGTAGAAGTGCATTTTAAAACAAAAATTGAATCTTTTTAGGATGGCAAGATGTCCACAAGAAAGGACACTTGCGAGGTGACCAGGAGTGTCCAGTGCACTGTGTGTGTGTGTGTGTGAGTTTTCATAAATAGGAGTCTGTGGGTCCAAGAGAGTCAGTGCAGAGATGACCCAGCTGGGAGAGGTGTGAATGCAGGTGGGGGTGACTCTGAAGCCTGCATTTGTGATGACTAGTGGAGCCTGGTGGGCTGCCATCTATGGGATCACACAGAGTCAGACACTACTGAAGCGGCTTAGCAGCAGCAGCAGAGGACCATAGGGTCTGCCTGAGAGGGAGAAAGCCTGGGTCAGCCTCGTGAGGCTCCAGCAGCCCAGGGCCTCCTTGCAGAGCTGTGGGTGGAGGGAGGGAGCTTGCTGTGATGGCACTCATGACCTGAAGGTGACAAGTGCAGATGCGACCAGCTGGGAAGAGCAGCCACAGGCTGAACCCAAAGGCCGCGTGTCCCTGTGAGAAAGGTAAGCAGGTTTGCAGCAGCCAGACCATGGCCCAGCTGTGCCTTGGTTGATGTGGCCCAGATTCCAATGATTGCAAGAGTTAGGGCTGTGCCCTGGCCCCCCATGATTAGGGAAAGCTCACCTCCTACCCTCTTGTACCCTCGAGAGTTGAGTGCATCTCCCTAGCTGGTTACATAAGGAAACGTCATTATGTCAAGTGAGGGAAAAGGTTTCCTAAAAAAAGAGTAAACTCATTTAAAACTGTTGAAATGGGCAAAGCTAAGACTCATCTGACCCTGAGATTAACGGGAAAAACATTTTTTGTAGTCTTTTAATATATATTGCTAAAAATAACATCAAAGAGGAAATGGTGAGTGATCCAGAAATTCAATGTTGTGTTTTTTTTTTCTTTTTTACTTCACAGTCATAGAGTATTGCCTATGTGCATTTATTATGGGAATCTTTAAATAATGTGTTTTTTAATAATCAGCAAATCATATGGACATGCACCCATTCCTACAGCCAACCGCTAGCTGTTTTGAAAGTCTGGGTGACCAAGAGGCAAAGCACATTGTTTCCTGTTGGCCCACCTGATGCCTGTCTTTGCAGATGGTGTTAAAGAACCTGCCAGAATGTTGCATGGAGCCGGGGGTTATACTGAGGGTTTCATTCCCCAAGTGTCTGACTCCGGCCCAGACTAGTTTTCTGCAGCTGGGACGTTTGGTACAGAGGTGACCTCCTGTCGCCTGCGTATCAGATCCCCTATGCTGTGCAGGTTTCCAATGGGAGGAAGCACCCTTAGGGTGGGAGAGGAGAGCTCACCCACAGGCTGCAGCCGCCCTCCCTGCTGGCCTCCTTCCTCGGTCACTGGGGTGGACGAGAGGACCACAGGACCTTCTGCTGATTCGCTGTCAGAGCCCGGTCTCTTGACTATCTTTCTCAATAGACAGCAAGAGCTGTCCGCCTGGGCCATTTTCCAGGCTTCAGTCTAAGTGATTCCCTGACATTTAGTCCTTAAGCTTTGGAGGACAGGCCCTTCTCTGCCTGACCTTTGGCTTAATGCCTGATGCCTGATTTGCTGAAGCCCTGCACACATTTACGACCTGCTCCTGCCTCCCTCCTGTCTGGGCTGGGCTTATCTGCCCCATCTCTAACAGGGACCGTAGTCTGGGCTTATCTGCCCCATCTCTAACAGGGTCTGTAGTCCACTTCCTCCTGCTCCCTTGACACAGATGAACATTCTCACTGGCTTCAGTGAGGTGCCTGTTACTGCTCTGGACCCCTTGGATGTCATAGACGGAACAAGAAGAAGATGCCAGAGCTGACTTATTTGGTATTCATACTTGGCAGATCACGGTGCTGATGAGACATCGCTGTGTGTGAGAAGAAAGAATGGCCTTCTCTTAATGATCTTAACTTTTTATCATCTTAAATTGTGCTGCTATTTCAGGAGCTCACACAATGAGCAAAAACATAAGTATAGAAAAAATTTAAAAGGGGTTTATTTAGAGACTCCCAGGTGTGCAGAGCAGAGCAAGGTTGAGGAAAATTAATATGGTGCCAGCCGCACCCTCAATGGGCTCACAGTTTCTTCCAGGAAGCAGACATCCGCTTGGCCCCCAAAAGCATAAGACAGACACTTACAGTTTCCATAGAAGGATATGGGGCACATAGGAAAGGATACTGAATGCAGAATTGGTTAACTGTGCCTGAAGTAATAAGAGACAGATTTATTTTTGCAAAAGCTTTGAAAACTGAGAAGAACTGAGACAAGCAAACATCATAGGATGGAATCTTTGAGAGAGAGACAGAGAGAGAAAGAGAGAGAAAGAGACTGTTGTCCAGGAGAGACCTTTGTCTTAAGACTATGAATGCCATGAGAGTGGGGAAAAAAAAAGAAGCCTAACAGAAAGCATCAATTTGATGAAAGGAAGTACTGTTTGATGGAGAAGTCTTCCTCTTTTTAATGGTGGTGAGCGTTCTTGTTTTGTTGCTGTAGTTGCTTTTCCAAGAGGGTATATGTGTACGTGAGAAGCCTTTGGAATAACTATCTAGAAATATCTGTATCTAAATATGGGAGTATTACATGTGTATATATACACACATTTGTAGCTGGTCTGTGTATATTTGTATGCATACACACACTTTGATGCTTTCGAACCGTCGTGCTGAAGAGGACTCTTGAGAGTCCCTTGGGCTGCAAGGAAATCCAACCAGTCCATCCTAAAGGAGATCAGTCCTGAATATTCATTGGAAGGACTGATGCTGAAGCTGAAGCCCCGGTCCTTTGGCCACCTGATGGGAAGAGCTGACTCACTGGAAGAAACAGTGATGCTGGGAAAGATTGAGAGCAGGAGGACAAGGGGCAACAGAGGATGAGATTGTCCTCTGGACAGCATCATCCAGATTGAAGGGCATCACTGACTCAGTGGACATGAGTTTGAGTAAACTCCAGCAGATGGTGAACGACAGGGAAGCCTGGCATGCTACAGTCCATGGGGTTGCAAAGAGTCAGACATGACTTAGTGACTGAACAACAAAAATAAAAATGCACTTATAATACATAGCTCTTTTTTTCATTGTTATCACTATTCTTCCTAGATAAGGACTACATTTTACTTCCATTGTTACTTTCTTCAGTGCCCCAAATAAGGCTTAGGGTGGCAGCATTAGAAACTCAATATAAATACATATACAAATGTGTGTGTGAGTGTTTGTTCATAAGACAGGAGGTTTAACTAGTAACGTGGTAAATAACACCCAGTTAGAAACATGGAATTTCAGGAACACTTCATTTGCTCAGATTACTCTAGTTAACTTTGACAAAACAGAGATAAAGGAAACATCATGCTCTGAATTATGTCAATTAAGCATTCACAAGAGCACAGTAATAACACAGCTTCCAGATGATTTTTTCCCCAACTTGACAAGCAGTCCATCTCTTGGAAGTAATAGGTGTATGAAATTCCTTAGTTTCCTTAGGGAGGCTTGGTAATTTTCATTCCGCAAGGATAGTATTCATGCTTTCTGTCTTCTTAGTCATTGCCATTAAAGAGGTTTAACCACCAAGGAACACCCCGCAACTTGTGTGATGATCTTCTAAAGCATAAGAAAA
Source organism: Bison bison bison (assembly GCF_000754665.1). Classification (NCBI taxonomy): domain Eukaryota; kingdom Metazoa; phylum Chordata; class Mammalia; order Artiodactyla; family Bovidae; genus Bison; species Bison bison. The sequence goes on along the minus strand of NW_011495053.1, from coordinate 244,889 downwards.
CTGGCTTAACGTCAGAAGAGTGCTCACACAGAGCACTCTGGGAAAAAAGACTTTAGCATTTCCAAATGCATTTCAGAAAATTATCTTGGCAAGTTGACTCTATAGCTTCCAAGTTACATAAGTAAACAAATGAGTCATAGACGCAGTGTGTGGTGTTTGAGAACAGTGTGCTCACCCTTTTACCATGCGGATGGGAAAGAGGAGCTGATGGAGGTTAAGTGGAAAAAGACGTGATGGATAATTATAAATAGAACCCCAGAATTTATGGTAAAGCTATTTTGGAGAAAATGGAACAGCCTGGACAGTTCTATTTTGGCTCAAAGACAGTCATCGTAACTTTAAGGATCCCAGGAGCCCTTCGTTCATTTATTTCTACTGTTGGCAGAAGCGAAACCTTGAAAGAAATGCCTTTAACAATGGATTAAATTGCTTAATTTGGCCTTCTTGAATAGAATTTTTAGAACTACTGATTCTTTTAGCTGTATCTGTAGGGACTGCTCAATGTCCTCACTGTTGGGCTTCATGAGGTTTCTGACCTGGTTTGAGGTGCTGCAGAAATGGAACACATTTACCAGTTTCTGCAGAAACACCATTCCCTGGCTGATTGCACTGAGGTGTTCTTTTCCCCCTCATCGTCATCCTTTGTAAGTCCAAATATCTTTGATCCACTTGATTTTACCAGGTCCTTTGTTTCTATAGGTTCGAAATAAAGCTGTTAGTGTATTGTAAGCTAATAGATAAAGACCTTTTACTGCAGTCATTTCCTCTTTTCCCTGTAAAGTGGATCTCTTGTATCTTGTACTAACCACGTCAAGTCCACTATCAACCCATAATTTACGTCTCACTTCCCAAACTATTGATTTGTTAGAAAACCAATTCCAGCAGATTTAACAGAAATACAGCTAAGAATTGTAGGGGATTTGCAGGAGATCTCACTGCAACAAGGACAGATGTACAGTTGCTGATAATTACTGGCAGGGTTTAAGCAGCACTGGTTCTCGAAGGTTATTAACAGGCATAGAGGGACAACACGTCCTCCCCTATATCCTTCTTTCAGGACTGCTTCAGACTGAAAAGTAGGACACACACATTAAAGGTTGTACTGCTTTCCCATTACCACCGTAAGAAATTAACACAGACTTGATGCCTGAAACCAAGACAAATGTATTACCTTATGGTTCTGCAGGTTACAGGTCTTACACAGCTTTTGCTGGAATGAAATCAAAGTGTCAAGGGCTGTGTCCCTCCTGGAGGCTCTTGGGGAGGATGCACTTGCTTGCCTTTTCCATCCTCTAGGGGGTCACCCTCCTGCCTTGGTCCAGGACCCTTTCCTCATCAATGACTACCGTGGAGTTCTCACACACCTGGCTCTGACCCAGTTTCTCAAATGCATCTCTCTCTTATTTACTCATTCTGTCTCCATCTTCCACATTTACAGATCTTTCTGATTACATTGGGCCACCTCATCGCCCAGGGTAACCTGTGACACCATCACATCATCAAGGTACCCCTTTCCCATGTAAGGTAACAGCCCCAGGTTGTGGATATTAACATGCAGGCACTTGGGAGCTGTGACCACAAAGGTATTCAGTTTCAATTCTTTACTTCTAAAAATCCTCTGGTTGCCCAGGACCTTAGTAAATCTACAGCATCATCTGCTGGCTTGCGTATTAATCAACTTTCCTTAAATTAGCTTGTAATGAAGGAATGACTGACTTTGTAATACAATCTTTGTGTTAAATGGCAGCTCCAAGCTGAGCCCCTGCCCTTGGGAAGGTAAGGGAACTACCAGCAGTTACAAGGATAGGTCTTGTATGGAACCACCACCTGCCCCTACAGTCCCCTCCCCATAAAGAGGATGTATTTGTAGAATTCACACAGCTGAGTCATGAAATTCATGCAGGTTAATTCACCCTGGAGTATGATTCACTTGCATGGTTTGGCTCCAACCACAGAGAACAAATGATATAATTGTTACTAAATCCTCACCTTTGATTCTGCATAAAAGAAATCTGCACAGGATTTATGCATTTTTGAATGCATACACTGGTTTGATATATATCATGTAACTATCTTCCTGCTTTGTATTTTACAAACTGCCTCATACATAATAAATCAGGAATCAACAAACTATGGCCCATGGGTCAAATCTGGCCCATAAGCTAAGAATGATTGTTACATCGTTAAGTGGCTTAAAAAAATGAATAATATTTTCTTTGCAGAAAAATCACATGAAACTTAAATGTTGTGTCTGTAAGTAAGGTGGTTGGGACACGGGGGCAGCTTTGGTCCTTTAAGGGCAGAGGTGAACAGTTGCAACAGAGGCATTATGACTCATAAACCCTAAAATATTTCTGCCTGACCCTTTCTTGTCGAAGTCTGTCCATTAACTCAAAACTGACATTTCTATGGGTAAATATTTGCAAGATATGGAGGTGACAAGGGGATTTGTTTATGGCATTGTTAATGTTGACATGCAACTAACGGGTAATTCAACCTAGCTTTTGAGATCAGAATTCCACTCAAAGAGAATCTAATTAAGAATAAGCAATATTTTTTAAGCAACAGCACAACAAATGTGGATTTCTGTCACAAAAATTTCAGTTAGTAGATGTAGGTGAGTGGGATGGATGTGGGTTTCTGAATCCGGAATTCACTTCTCTCCTAGGCATTGTCACTAATAGGCAAAGAGGTAGGTGACCTGTTTCAAATAAAATTTGTAATGTAGTCTGACCAGGGGGAAAAAAAAGTGAGGGAGGGAGCCTTCAAACAAAATATTCCGATGATTAAATGTCTCCTGGAATGGGTCATATCCAGCATCACTAGTCAGTACCACACAAATCCTAGCAAAGAGGCAGATCTGAGTAGTGAATTACCTCTTACAGGAGATTATTTCAAATAGGGACATAAACACTGTTGCAATTGGTTCCAGTCAAGGTTTGGCTTTTTCACTTTGAATGGATGCTGTGCGTTTGTAAGCCTGAGAGTTGAAATAGAGTACCCTGACATCAAAAAGCTTGCCTGTATATTTCAATGGACACAGCTTTTCCTCAACGTACCAGAGCTAGCAGGGATATGCTGTACATAGCCATCCTGAAATTCTGGGAATAGAATACAGTTTCCAGCTCAACCGGGCAGCTGTGGGCGCTCCAGCCCCAAAAGGGCCCTGCCAGCTTCAGCTGCGAGGCAGTTTGTTCACCCCTGACATATCATCTGCATGAATAAGCATCACTTTGAAAATAGATTTGCAGCTGAGATGCAAAGTAACTATATGGTGCATGCTGCTGCTGCTGCTGCTGCTAAGTCACTTCAGTCGTGTCCAACTCTGTGTGACCCCATAGACGGCAGCCCACCAGGCTTCCCCATCCCTGGGATTCTCCAGGCAAGAACACTGGAGTGGGTTACCATTTCCTTCTCCAATTCATGAAAGTGAAAAGTGAAAGTGAAGTCTCTCAGTCATGTCCGACTCTTAGCTATCCCATGGACTGCAGCCCACCAGGCTCCTCCGTCCATGGGATTTTCCAGGCAAGAGCACTGGAGTGGGGTGCCATTGCCTTCTCTGATATGGTGCATAACCCCATGCAAGTAACATCAAAATGCTTTGGGAACATTTACATGGCATCTGTATTGTCTCTTTAAAAACCTTGATATAGGTCTTTTCAAGTCCAATTTACAGACTGGAAAACTGAGGTTCAGAAAGGATAACCCAAGGATATAATGTCTCAGTCAGTACAGGTGGAGGCAACACACATTCATCCATCCACCTGAAGCATCCAGTCCAGTGGTGGTCAGGCCACTGGCCGGAGTGAAACATGTCACATGATTTCTAACCATCAAGAGCTCCTCTGCCTGAAATGTCCTTTACTCCATAATGGCACAAAGTTGTTAGCAGTTGGAAGTAAATTACTCTTTTTTTCTGACAACCAGAGTCCACCTTGGAAGTGGACTGGCTATTTTAAACAGCTTAACCAGATATTGAGCGTGTCTCACTTTTGAAACATTTAATTTTGTTTAATATACTAATTGACACACACACACATGAGGCGTTTTGAATCTTTTTGACAGTTCTTGTCGCTAATCTCATAAACACCCCTCTTCTCCACTTCAGAAGGAAGGGCCCAGGTTGTGAATCTGCAGATGGACCCTGGTGACACTGGATGTTATGAGTTGTTTGAGTCGCTTCAGGTGAAACAGAATTGCCAAGTGATCCAATACTGAAGGGCAGAATTGTATCATTTACATATTTCTAGTCCTTTGGTAATTCATTATGATCCCAGTCCTGATAAGAAGAAATAAGAGCTCAAAAGAATATCAGCTCACTTAGTCATCCTTAATGAAGAGGAATCAAAATGTTCAATACTTGTGAAAGCCTTCATTCCATCAAGGATGAATATGGCATTTGTCTGCAGACAAAGGTGGAATTACCTGCAGTGCTTCAAGGTGGAATGCAGCTAACAAATATTTCTGTTTTAGGCAACTCAGCATGTAGACGGTTGGTGCTCACTTGTGAAGGCAGGTTTGAGATGGGGCATTTGTGAGGCTGGATTACAGGGAGCTGTTTTCATTCTCTCTTACAGGCTGACCGGCATGAACCTCCCTTCTCCTGTCATCAGTAGCAAGAACTGGTTGCGGCTCCATTTCACATCTGACAGTAACCACCGACGGAAAGGATTTAACGCTCAGTTTCAAGGTAAGAAGGCTTCATCTTATATGACAAAAAATAGCAGAAGATACTCTGGTCCTCTGGCAACCCTGAAATTTTAGGACTCTCTTGCTGAAAATGAAACAAGAGTTATAAATTTGAGTGAAAATGGCTTCTATCTCTCATATGAACTGTTAACTTTGGAATAGTTAGCAACTTCTTAGTAAAGTTTTACTGCGGTGACAGTATGCTGTATATTTTATTGTTTTGCTGGAATTATTGCTAAGTTTTAACCAGTAAGTCAAGGAACATGTAATAGCACTCATTTCAATCACTATGCACCCACCCAGTAAATAACAGTTTCTGATTATTTTCTTTATTTGCTTACTAAGAGGGATGTAGCATACGGGTTGCATGAAAGTGCATAAAAGCATCATTATCACTTTTAGTCCTAAGGTGTATTCACACTCCACAAATGCAACTGCTTAATGATTGGTGATTTACACACAGCTACCCTGTGTTGTGCTTAATTGTTTAGTTGTGTCTGACTCTTTGCAACCCCTGTTCCGTAGCCCACCAGGCTCCTCTGTCCATGGGGATTCTCCAGGCAAGAATACTGGAGTGGGTTGCCTTGCCCTCCTCCGGGGTATCTTCCCCACCCAGGGATCGAATCCAAGTCTCCTGCATTACAGGAAGATTCTTTACTGTCTGAGCCACCATGGAAGCTCAAGAATACTGGAGTGGGTAGCCTATCCCTTCTGCAGGGGATCTTCCCAAACCAAGAATTGAACCGGGGTCTCCCGCATTGCAGGTGGATTCTTTACCAGCTGAGCTACCAAGGAACCAGTGAAAAGTGAAAGTGAAGTCGCTCAGTTGTGTCTGACTCTTAGCGACCCCATGGACTGTAGCCCACCAGGCTCCTCCATCCATGGGATTTTCCAGGCAAGAGTACTGGAGTAAGGTGCCATTGCCTTCTCCACCAAGGAACCCCAAGGGACTGCAAAACAAAAACACCAGATGGTTTGTAACTGGGTGAAACAGAGAGCTTGCCATCAATAGTATATTGGGTTGATTTTGAATCTTTTTGTATCTAATTCTAGATACAAAAAAATATCTCACCTGGATAGCATTTTATCAATTCCTACATGTTTCCAATAGTCAATAATTGTTATCAATACTCTGAAAAAGGCAATAGAAACTATTATACATGCATCTGAAAATAAAGCAAACTAGGGTGGCTCTGTCAGAAAGCTAGATGCTTTCTCAAGCAAACTTCTCCAGCTTTCCCCAAACCGTGGCCAATTCAATGAAGGCAGAATTCCCTGAACGCTTGGCACATGCAAGCTGGGAGCCTAAAATGACGAAATGACGACAACCCCCATGCTCCAGAAACTCACAAATCATGAAGACAGTGTGCAAACAACTCTGTCTATGAAGGATAGAACATAAAGTCATAGATGCCAGCCACTGAGGGAGGTTTTAGTCATGTTCCAGCCAGTGAGTCTGAATGCCACCTATCTGAAATACATTTATTTTCTTTTTATAAATTTTATCAGAGTAGAGTTGATTCACAATGTTGTGTTCGTTTTGAAACACATTTTGAAATCCATAATGCCCTTACTGTGTCCTTTTGGGCAAGAAGTAAAAAAGAAAAAACTAAGAGTGATTTTCAGGTTTTTAAATACAGATGATGCTGAGGAGGGTGCCTGTGGTAGGTTTTACCTGCTACTGGTCCACAGGCACATGGACCCTCACAGCACGTGCAGGACTTGGAGGCCAGGGACAATTTTGTTTCGCCTAAATGCATTTTATCTCTAAGGAGCATTGTCCGTCTGTCAGTTTCTTCTGATGCTTGCAGAAAGTTCTTAGACTGCAAATATACTGCCTTGAACTTGAGGAGAGTCACACCAATTTGTTCTCACTAATCCCAGGACCCAGGCAAGGCTGATATTTTTCTTCTCAGACCTGCCTTTATGTGCTTGATCTTTCAAGGCCATGTATTCTAACTGCAGCTATAGGAGAACAGGCCTGGAAAGCACAGACCAATGGGAGCTGGGGTCTCATGGGGATAAAAGGGGGGGAGCTGAGGAATATCCCACTCAGTCTTGGAGGAAATTCTGAGTTTTCTCCATATTATTTCCCATCAACAGATACATCTGTCTCTGATTTAAGACCCTCGTAGAGAACTATTTAGAATCACAGTTGACTAATCAGTTGGTGCATTATAGAGTTATTGCTAAAGTGGTGATTGATCTTCTCCAAAAGTCCTACTTAGTTGATACATATGGAAATACAGAAACATTTCCAGGTGTCATCCTCTCAACCTGATCATTGAATCCGGCACCTGGACCAGTGACTGAAAGATGAAAAATAGAATATCAAGTTTGAAGATGTTCCAAATTGGTAGGTACAAGAAGCAATTGCAATGTTGCAACACCACATATCAGCCACTGGTTTTGTATGTATATCATGTATAACATGTTCATATATATTTGCATTTATGTAAAAGAAGAAATGTCAATAACCTCAGATATGCAGATGATACCACCTTTATGGCAGAAAGTGAAGAGGAACTAAAAAGCCTCTTGATGCAAGTAAAAGCGGAGAGTGAAAAAGTTGGCTTAAACTTAACATTCAGAAAATGAAGATCATGGCATCCGGTCCCATCACTTCATGGCAAATAGATGGGGAAACAGTGGAAACAGTGTCAGACTTTATTTTTTGGGCTCCAAAATCACTGCAGATGGTGACTGCAGGCATGAAATGAAAAGACGCTTACTCCTTGGAAGGAAAGTTATGACCAACCTAGATAGCATATTCAAAACCAGAGGCATTACTTTGCCAACAAAGGTCCATCTAGTCAAGACTATGGTTTTTCCAGTGGTCATGTGTGGTTGTGAGAGTTGGACTGTGAAGAAAGCTGAGCACCGAAGAATTGATGCTTTTGAACTGTGGTGTTGGAGAAGACTCTTGAGAGTCCCTTGGACTGCAAGGCGATCTGACCAGTCCATTCTGAAGGAGATCAGCCCTGGGATTTCTTTGGAAGGAATGATGTTAAAGCTGAAACTCCAGTACTTTGGCCTCTTCATGCGAAGAGTTGACTCACTGGAAAAGACTCTGATACTGGGAGGATTGGGGGCAGGAGAAGAAGGGGATGACAGAGGATGAGATAGCTGGATGGCATCACCAACTCTATGGACATGAGTTTGAGTGAACTCTGGGAGTTGGTGATGGACAGGGAGGCCTGGTGTGCTGCAATTCATGGGGTTGCAAAGAGTCGGACATGACTGAGCGACTGAACCGAACTGAACTGAACTGAAAAGTAATGATTAGTAAAATTAATATGTAACCGTCCAGGCTCCTCTGCCCATGAGATTCTCCAAGCAAGGATACTGGAGTGGGTTGCCATGCCCTCCTCTAGGGGATCTTCCCAACCCAAGGATCAAACACACATCTGTTATGTCTCCTGTATTGGCAGACAGATTCTTTACCACTAGGGCCACATGGGAAGCCCATATTAAAATATATTTGTATATATATATATAAAAGTGATGATTAGAAAAATTTGCACATAAAACCAAAGAGATGAAAAGATGTGAGACTACAAGGAGGGGTAAACGTGGCTCAGCAGTGATGTGTAAGAAAAGCTCTTCAGACTGACACTGACGCTCAAGTCCAGGACTTAAAGGATGGGAGGGGCTGCCCTTTCCTCATTGGCCTCGGGTCTTATATCACAGGAAAGGTCATGACATCACGACTAAGGCCGGATCTCAGCTGACCGTCCACGGACAGTCAGATTCAGCACTGGATGTCATCCTTTTGAAAGCAAAGGTTACAGAACAGAGAGGACCATGAAGATAGTAAGAAATGTTCAAAACAGGAACTGAGGACGCTGAGAAGGAGCATGGTCAACGCCAGGCAGGAAGGCATCACGTGTGGTTTTCTGGCTTCTGGGGGCAGAACTGTCACCCGTGAACAAAAGCCACAGGTGGACCTTCCTGCCAACCCCAGAACAAGCCCCGGGGCAGCAGAAGGCAGGACGCAGAGCACCGGTCTAGGCGGGCCTCTGGGAGCCCATGGCCGCCTCGCTGACATCCCCACTGGACACAGGGCTGCCTGGATGTTGCAGGGAGGCCTCAGTATTTTCACTCTGAGGACAGATACTTCCTGTCTTAGAGGAAGGTATACTGTTCTTGTAAATGTTCTTTTTTTCTTTTCTACCTAGATTGAACATCAGGAAGCCCCAATTTATATTGTACTATATTTCAACTAAACAAATTCAAGGGGGAAAAAAAAAAACACGCTGTTGTTATTAACTCCACACTTGCTAAGAAGAAAACAAAGTAGAAGAGCAATCTAGAAAACCAGCAAGAAGAATAATAATAGTGAAAACAGTCTAGTGAAAGCTAGTTTAATATCTATGGAAATATTCTCTCAAAGAATCTGAATCTTGGGGTATTTGGTGGAGAAGGGGAACATTAGAAAACACATTTCTGTGCCCACTGCTTTCAACATTATTGTAGTCACATTTATCATTTGCAGTCACTCTTATGACTATAAAATTTCCACCAGTGTTACTCAGAATGAATGAGACAGCAGATGGTGTGAGATTCCTGTGAAAACTGTTTGTGTTCCTAAGCTGCCAACGCGGCCCCCTGCTGGCGTCTCTGCCATTGAATCTGCCCCTCTGATGGGAGGATGAAGCCTGCAGAGATTTTTACAACTTCTAAAAACAAAGAATCCATTCCTTTCAACTTGGGGCCTTTCTTGGTCAGATAAACAGCCGTCCACCAGAGTAGCATGGTCTTTCTCATCATCCTTTATGTTTCTACTTTTCATCCTGGTGTCTTTCTTTCTCTGAACCTTGCACTTCATTCTTTGGCTTTTCTCTCTTCGATCATGCCATCAAGTTATGCCAGAAGTAGAAGTAAGGTTGATTGACAGGTAAAACAGCTCTGTAGTTGCTAAATATATTCACCTTTAAAATAGCATTATGAGCAAAAAAACGTGTCAAATGCAATAAGAGCCACTTGATAGATTTGCAATATCATGTGTCTCTTATGGGCCCTCACAGAATGACAGATTTATGTAGGACATGCTATTCTTTAAATCAACTGAAAATTGAGCCCATTCTTTATATGTTGCCTCCATCATTAATTATAATTAAATAATTGCCTTCTTAGCACAATCCATCATGTAGACATTTCTGATGTCTAAAAGATGAGTTTTTTTTAAAGATATATTAACCTTGAACCATAAGTACCTCTCCAGTATGAAGTAGCTATATATGTGTCAAGCTCCAGTTTTACATACGTTTATCTGACTATTTGTAAAAATACAGTTTTCACAAAATGAAATTCCCATTGATTTCTGTAATTGATCAATCATGTGGAAAGTATTTTAATAAAGTTCCAGTTTATATAGAGAATATCTTTTAAATCAAGGGAAAACCTGACTGGATTTAAATTTTGCATCGACACAAATAATGGCTTTCTTTTTATTTTATTTCATTCTATACAACTCTTGGTTTTTCCTTTTTATTAAAAATGAAGAACTTTGTATAAAATGAAGACTTTTCTATTGTTAAACACATGTTTTGGGGCTTCCCTGGTGGCTCGGTGGTAAAGAATCTGCCTGCCAATGCGGAGGACGTGGGTTTGATCCCTCACTGGGGAAGATCCCGCATGCTTTGGAGCAACTAAGTCCACGCGCCACAAATACTGAGCCTGTGTTCAAGAGCCCGAGAGCCGCGACTACCGAGCCCCTGTGCCCTGGGGTGCGTGTTCCACAGCAAGAGAAGCCACCGCAACGAGAAACCCACACCCCGCAACTGGAGAGTGGCCTTCACCCACCCACAACTGGAGAAAAGCCTGTGCATCAGCAACAATGGCACAGCCAAAAATAAATAAAACATGGTTTGGAAAACTGGAAGCTTCACCTTTTGAGATTAATTCAAATTCAGGTAGAAATCACGCATTCTCCCTTCATTGTGCAGGGCTCCCCTTTGCTATAACCTGAAATACAGTCCCAGAGGCTGGGCCTCCGAGGTCGAGGACCTGGATCCTGAGGCCCTTTGTATCTGTGTATCTGTCTAGGACAGTAAACAGTAAGGACCATAAACTAGAACCTGGAAGGGGCTCAGTTGTCATGTGTGTTGAAGAAATGAAGGAAACCAAGAGCTCTTCCTCTTCCCGGGGTTTCTGAACCACTGGTCTGCAGAACCAGTGAGGAACCCCTAGGTGGCGCTCTGGCTCATTTCTGTGGCCTTGGGCACCGTGCACCCTTCTACTGAGGGCCCCTTCCAAGTTTCCTGGTTTTCTTTCAATCAAAATCAACTAGTGAAATCTCATCTTATAACCCCTAAGTAATTCTTGCTGTTTAGTCGCTAACTCGTGTCCGATTCTTTGCAATCCCATGGACTGCAGCCCCCCAGGCTCCTCTGTCCATGGGATTCTCCAGGCAAGAATACGGGAGTGGGTTGTCATTTCCTTCTCCAGGGGATCTTCACAACCCAGGGATCAAATCTGGGTCTCGTGCATTGGTAGGCAGATTGTATACCAATGAGCCACCAGGGAAAGCCATGCAATTCTTAAAACCTCAAAAAGGAAAAAAGAGTTTTTAATAAATATAAATTCACTAAAATCAGAAACGCATACCACTTTCCTTAAATGTATACTTTAACTTCTCTCAGAACCAGAGATTCCCGCAACTCTAAGATTTTCAATAATTCACAGAAGATGCCCATCTCTGTGTTTCCAGCTGCTGACTCTTGTCCTCTCCTTTTTCATTAAGTACTTTTTATTAGCCAATATCCTTTCTGCCTTGTGTATCTCACTATCTTAGTCTACAAAATGAGAATAATAAAATCCGCCTCCCCAGATCATCGTGGGTAGCAAATAAAATGAAAAGAAGGTGTAGTGAGTGCTTTGTAAGCAGCACTGAGATGTCAGAGCATGCATCACCCATCAGTAATCTTCCTCGAGCTTAATGTCTTCCTCACCAAATTAAGTAAAACAAGCAGTTTGTTCTTCAGCATTTTAAGGGATATTTTAAAACTTATAGAATGGACTGACTGCTGGCTTACATTGTTGGCAGTAATTTGGACAAGCACAGACCCTCTGGATAGCTGTTTCAAGGTAAAATTGGACCCCGGTCCTTTCTAGACCCAGCAATTCCACTTTGGGTACATGCCCACTAGAAATGAGCACAGGTATGCAAAAGGACAGAGAACATGCACTGGAGATTCACCCACGATTGTCAGACACTGCAGTAAACCTAAATGTCCAGCCACAGTAGAGCATATGAAGAAAGGGCGTATTCATCCAGCAGAACACGAAATAAAAATGAAAAAGGACAAACTACTTCTATGAGTAACAACATGAGGAATCTCACAGCCATACTGTGGAGTGAACGGACCCAGACGCAGACACATGCACCCTGACATCTGGGGATCTGCAAAATCATGGTTTACATTGGTTGTTATTGATGTTCAGTCACACTGTCATGTCTGACTCTTTGTGACCACATGGACTGCAGCATTCCAGGCTTCCCTGTCCTGTGTTTTCTCCTGGATTTGCTCAAAATCATGTCCATTGAGTCGGTGATGCCATCCAATCCAACCATGTTATCCTCTGTTGTCCCCTTCTCCTCCTGCCTTCAATCTTTCCCAGCATCAGGGTCTTTTCTAATGAGTCTGTTCTTCATATCAGGTGGCCAAAGTATGGGAGCTTCAGCTTCAGCATCAGTCCTTCCAATGAATATTCAGGGTTGATTTCCTTTAGGATGGACTGGTTGGATCTCCTTGCAGTCCACGGGACTTATTGCTAAAGAAGAGCACCATGCTTTTTGCATGTTTACATTTCAATTTAAAAAGTGTTTTTTTAAAGGGTCAGAACAATCCCCGTCCTCCAAAATGTAAATTTCTATAGAATTTTCTTACAAATAGGCACAGACAAAAATACCTAGAGGTCCCCCCACTCAATGTTATGATGTGTCAAAGGTCAACATTAGGAAGGGGGTCCCACTGCACAGCAGGGAAGGGGACAGTAAGCGGTGGCCACACCACACAGCCTGGGAATACATGGCAGCACCAGGCCATCAGCAGGACCCTGTGTTCTCTGTTCATTGTCATCCTCTCAACTCTATTTCCTCGATATCTTGCTGCACCGCTTCCTTTGTTGCCAATCAGAACACCTTTCCTTGGGGAGCAGCGATTTATTTTTGTGAAAGGGAAATCCCATAGAAAAGAGTGTCACTATAAGACAACTATGAGCAAGTGACAGCTTTATCCATTTTCACCTCTGCTGATGTCAGAGGAAGCAGAAGGGCTATTGGAGACAGTTTCCCAGAGGAAGGACCACCTAGGTGTGTCCAGGGCATCCAGGAAGGAGGAGGGGAGGGATCTGGGCAAAGGAGCATCAAATGCAGAGGGGCATTCGGGCTTCTACAAACACAGCCCGTCAGTCCTGGGGTCAGAGGGGGAGACAGAGAAGGAGAGGGAGGCGAGGGATGCAGGGGAAAGGGAGGATTTATGCTACCCTTAAAAACTGTAACTGGGGGTAAACGGAGGATCTCTGGAGCATTTGAGGAGTATGATGGGAGGGAGAGCAGTGCACACAACTCTATTGCCAAGGCTGCAGGGTGGTCCCCTTTGATAGCTCTTGGTGGCTGGGGGCAGACAGCCTGGGGCATCTCAGGAAGAAGGGTTGCTGGGGGACACTCTGAGACACTGAGCACAGGAAGGGGGACCGACCCTGAGTCATCGTGTTTAACAAAGAGGAAAAAATGTGGCTGAGATAAAGACATAAGATGCCCTTCATCCCAAGGCTTAGCCATGGGCTTCCTGGGTGGCTTAGCTGGCAAAGAACCCA